>NW_011495033.1:8449932-8489650 GCF_000754665.1 Bison bison bison | reverse complement strand
ACTGAGCCCGCAATGAAGGGTAGTACCTGTTCATTGTGACTAGAGAAAGCCCCTGCACAGCAGTGAAGACCCAGAGTAGCCAAAAGTAAATAAAAATGAAAAAAAAAAAAAAAAAAAAAAAAAAAAAAAAGAAACCAAGACTGGGAGGGGCAGGGGGGCGCTACACTTATGAAGCACCATGCGCATTACCCTTGCTATTTAACATTTTTTTTTCCATCTTAACAGGTGGACCTTTTTACCCTTTTTTAGACATTAGGCGGACAAGGCAATGGCATCCCACTCCAGTACTCTTGCCTGGAAAATCCCATGGACAGAGGAGCCTGGTGGGCTGCAGTCCATGGGGTCGCTAAGAGTCGGACTGAGCGACTTCACTTTCACTTTTCACTTTCATGCATTGGAGAAGGAAACGGCAACCCACTCCAGTGTTCTTGCCTGGAGAATCCCAGGGATGGGGGAGCCTGGTGGGCTGCCATCTATGGGGTCACAGAGAGTCAGACACGACTGAAGCGACTTAGCAGCAGCAGCAGCAGACATTAGGAGCTTAAACCTCGACAAGGGGACAGTAAGGATGGGGATGGCTACTGGTTACACCCTTGCTCTGCCCACACCTTAAATTCTTTGCGTGTGCTTTGTCGTCATCACAGCCAGTCAAGGAAGTAGCTAGGTTCTACTGTCCCAATTGGATTAATGAAAAACGGGGGTCAGGGAGGTTGGTAATAGTAGGAGCGGGATAAGAGCCGAGGTCCTTCCTCTTTCTGCATCACTTGGCCAGGCTGAGATGCTTCTTTGGGACCACACCAGAATCACTTTCTGGTTGAGCATTGGAGATCAGCTGGCGGGGCATGGTCTTCATTTTAAAGGGACCCTGAACCCCTAGTCCTCACCTGTTGTTGTTCCCACCTACTGGCAGCTCCTTCTTGAGGGTCCCCGGTCTCCCCAGCCTTCCCCAGTCAGCCTGAGCAGTGGACAGAGTCTGGGAAATCTCTCTGGGTTCTCTCTCCACAGCTGGAGACCGTCAGACTGTCTCTCTCCTCCTTCCAGGCAGTGCCAGCCCTGGGAGACTTATGGTAAAGGCACTTTGATCACAAAAACTCTGGGGAGCAGAAGTGAGTGGGAAAGAGAGCGCGAGCGTGTGTGAGACATTTACATCCAAAGCCAGATCAGAAAGTCCCGTCCCGCCGCAGTTATGCGGGGACTGGTTTCTGTCACAGGGCCATGGCCAAGCAGCTAAGGACCAGAGGGGCGAGGCGCCAGCCTGTACTTGGAAGAGGTAATGAGGCTGCCGGGCGGGTGTTCCCTGGCCTGGCTGTCATTTCTCTGACAGAGTCATCACCTTTGGGGTGGAGAACCAAACCTCCCCTTTACTCCCCAACTCATTAGAGTCAAAGAACATCAGAGCCAGACAGCCCTTAAAGATCTCTCCCCACCTTGTTAGGGATCCAAAAACTGTGGCTTGGGAGGAGAGTGACTGCCCAAGTCATAGGTTTGCTAGGGGCAGGGCTGAAGCTAGGATCCGGAACTCTGGGCCATATTCTTTCTACGACAGCAGAGGAAGTGGAGGGAAGCAGGTAAGAGCCCAGACTTTGGATCAGGCAGGCCTTGGTCCATGGGTGAGCCCAGCTCCAGCCTCGCTGCTGTGTGATCTGAGGCAGCTGTCTCAACATCTCTGCCTCTTCACCGAATACACCTGGGTGAGGATGGCTGTGAGGCTCAAATGAGACACGTGCCTAAGGAAAGGCCAGCCCTGCCTACCGTAATCATCGCTGTCCTTGTTGTTGGGCTTCGTGATCAAGCAGAGCAGACAGAGGAGGAGGAATGGAGCAGGTGGAGGGCAGGGCGTGGAGGCAGTGTGGAAGGGCATACAGCTTCCTCCCTGAGTGAGGGGACTGAGTTAGTGACCTGGGCTTCTTGGTGAGCAGACCCTTGACATAGATGATCTCGTTTAATTCCCCCACTACCCTATGAGCTGAGTGGAACTATCCCCATTTTACAGATGAAATGAGAACACTAAGGTTCAGAAAGTGAAAGAGTTAGTTGCTCAGTCGTGTTCAACGCTTTGCAACCCCACGGACTGTAGCCCGCCAGGCTCCTCTGTCCATGGGATTCTCCAGGCAAGAATATTGGAGTTGGGTAGCCATTTCCTTCTCCAGGGGGTCTTCCCGACCCAGGGATTGAACCCAGGTCTCCTGCATTGCAGGCAGATTCTTTACCATCTGAGCCACCAGGGAAGCCCAAGCAATTCAAGCAACTTGACCCCATTACCTAGTTGGTGGGACAGGGCAGGACTAGAACCCTGGTCTCTGTTTTTTTTTTTTTTTTTTTCCAGTTTGCCAGCGGCCCCTGAGACCAGCCTCACTCTCCAGGGGTGCCTGTGTTTTCAGGGCATGAGATGCACAGCCTACTCTGTTTAGCTCCTCCTAAGAGGCTGGACCCACTCTAGCCTGGCCTGGATGAGGCCCCCATCTTTCAGGCTCCCTCCTGGGCTCAGCCGAGTCCAGCCTCCCTCGCCAGAGGCAGGCAGTGCCCCGGGTCTCTGGCCGCCATGTGGCCCCCCTGGTCCTGCCTGTTTCCCTGGAGACAGGTGGGGTTGACTTGCCCCGTGTTGGTGCTGAGGGAGGGACACAATCTCCTTTGTTCCCCGGCTCCTGCCCATGCTGTTGACTTAGGCTGATTCTGTGGCTCTGGTGGGAGAATAACACAAAATACACCAGAATGTTGCTTCATAGTAAATTACTCTGATTTTTATGGTGCTGTGTATCCTGTCTCTATCTAGTTTACCGTGGGAGTTTTTCTCGTTGAGTTTTAGTTCCCCTGCCCCCTGTCTCCTCCGTCAGCACGTGATTACAACACAGAGAAGGACATGGAAACCATTGAGTGCCCTCAGGTTGTCACTTCGAGGAAACTAGGGCCCCGAGAGGTGCGATGCCAGCACCCAGGTCCCGTGGCAGGGCTAGATTCCAGGATCCCTCTTACACGGACCACAGGGCTGCCTATGGGATGCACAGATGGGCAAGTTTGGGGACAGTGTTCTCAGAGCTGCCCCCAACTCCTCTTCCTTAACACCAAAGTGGGGGTGCTCCCCCACCCTGCCTCTCAGTCTGCCCTTTCAGGACCCATCATCTTGTCTCCTTTATCCCCGAAGCTAGTATTTATTGGGGAGGAGGTCCCTTGAAGGCCATTACTGAGGTTCTTGTAACTTGATTTGTGTAAAAAGACTGAGCATGTGGAACTGCTCTCTTAATAAAGTACCAGCATGTTTGAAATTGGGTACAGATTGGGAAAGGGGTGTGTCAAGGCTGTATATTGTCACCCTGCTTATTTAACTTATATGCAGTGTGTGTGTGTGTGTGTGTGTGTGTGTGTGTTAGTCACTCAGTCGTGTCCAACTCTCTGTGACCTCATGGACTGCAGCCTGCCAGGCTCCTCTGTCCATGGAATTCTCCAGGCAAGAATACTGGAGTGGGTTGACATTTCCTTCTTCAAATATGCAGAGTACATCGTGCAAAATGCTGGGCTGGATGAAGCACAAACTGGAATCAAGATTGCCAGGAGAAATATCAATAACCTCAGATATGCAGAGGACACCACCCTTATGGCAGAAAGTGAAGAGGAACTAAAGAGCCTCTTGATGAAAGTGAAAGAGGAGAGTGAAAAAGTTGGCTTAAAACTCAACATTCAAAAAACAAAGATCACGGCATCTGGTCCCACCACTTCATGGGAAATAGATGGGGAAACAGTGGAAACAGTGTCAGACTTTATTTTTCTGGGCTCCAAAATCACGGCAGATGGTGACTGCAGCCATGAAATTAAAAGACGCTTGCTCCTTGGAAGAAAAGGTATGACCAACCTAGCCAGCATATTAAAAAGCAGAGACATTACTTTGCTGACAAAAGTCCATCTAGTCAAAGCTATGGTTTTTCCAGTAGTCACGTATGGATGTGAGAGTTGAACCATAAAGAAAGCTAAGTGCCAAAGAATTGATGCTTTTGACTTGTGGTGTTGGGGAAGACTCTTGAGAGTCCCTTGGACTGCAAGGAGATTAAACCAGTCAATCCTAAAGGAAATCAGTCCTGAATATTCATTGGAAGGACTGATGATGAAGCTGAAGCTCCAATACTTTGGCCACCTAATGCAAAGAACTGAATCATTGGAAAAGGCCCTTATGCTGGGAAAGACTGAAGGCAGGAGGAGAAGGGGACGACAGAGGATGAGATGGTTGGATGGCATTACCAACTCAATGGACATGATTTTGAGTTAGCTCCAGGAGTTGGTGATGGACAGGATGGCTGGTGTGCTGCAGTCAATGGGGTTGAAAAGAGTCGGACACAACTGACCGACTTAACTGAAATGGTGTTTAAAAACTGCCAGGGTTGGTGGAACTGAGGTGACACCTTGAAACCCCCAGAAATTTCCTGGGTCCTCCATCCATCTGACTGTGCTCCTCCATACCCCATCGCCAGGGAGCCAATGCTATTTGCTAGGCTTTAGGTGAGGCGTTCAAATCCCAGTCACTCGAAGTATGCCAGTGGCGCCAGCATCACGAAGAACTTGCTAGAAATGCAAATGGGTAACCTGATCCCCTGCTGAGTGCACACACATCAGAGTTTGAGCAGGGCTACTTTATTTTGGTTTAGCTTTTATTATTTAATTTTGGCTGCTCCGGGTCTTTTAGTTGCGGATCTTCCTTGTGGCATGAGGGATCTTAGTTCCCTGACCAGGGATCGAACCTGCGTCCCCTGCATTGGAAGGTGGATTCCTAACCACTGGACTGCCAGAGAAGTCCTGAGAAGTGCTATTTTAAACCATATTTTTAACCTTCACTCATCCCCGCTTCACAGATGCAGACCCTGAAGCCTGTGAAGGGTGCATGGCTAGTCCAGGTGATGCTGTTATTAAGATATAGGGCTGGGACTCAGACTCTGGTCCTTCTAATACCAAAGGATGTTGGAGGATGGGTAGGGTTTCAACAGGAGAAGATGGAGAGAAGGGGCATTGAGAAGAAGCGACTGGAAGGTGGAGATGTAAGATGGTGAGGGTGAGTTTAGGAAGAATATTAGAGTTATTTGGAAAGAGGCTTTGACTCTTTTCAGCAGGTGATGGAGAACTACTAAACACCTAGGAGCAGAGCATGGTCACTCCATCTGTCCATCTTCCCAATAGGCCCTGCATTGCAAGATGCTCCCAGGTCTGTCTAAAGGCACTGGGGGTCCTTGTGGCTGAGATGTGTTCTTGACCCTTCCTTGAGGACTCTGGCTACACATCTGACCTCATAACTGGCTGCTGGTCTGAATTATCCAGCCCAGTGTGGAGCTGAGGGTCAGATGGGCAGGCTGCTGGGGGCTTGGACCACAGGGAGTCGGGGGTGGGAGCAGTGGGAGGAGCCCTGGATGGAGAGGAGGATTCATGTGCCCCGTGTCATCTCCTCTCCAGCAGAAACACCTGCACTTCCTTCATCTGGGTCTTGAGGGCTTCTGCTCCTGTGCCAGCTTGAGCCACCTCCTGCTCCTGTGTGTCACTGCTCTGCTCACAGCCCGGGCTCCGAATGGACAAGGACCAGGGATTCTGCCTCCCTGTGTCCCGGAGCTCTCTATCTCACGCAACCCATTATAGCATTTTTGACAGTGAGCTCAGGGCAGGGAGCAGGGCTGTGAGTGCAGTGGGAGCAGTAGCTGGTTTCCAAGTCTAAGGTGCTTGTCCCTTGGGTCAGCTCAGACACACGACCACTCCCCACACCTCCCCTTTTCCTAACTGTCCCATCCCTGCTCCCCTCGCTATGCTAGTCAGGGCTGATGGCACTTCCTACATTGCCAAACTTACAGAACCAGAAACTCATGTGCTCCTAGGAAAACCTGATGAGACAGGTAAGATTTATCATCCCTATTTTACAGATAGGAAGATGGTGGCCAATAAAAGTCAAGTGACTTGCCCAGTATCACAGGCTCAGAACCAACACCACAACCCAAGACTGTTGACTTTGAGTCTGTAGTGAAGTGAAGTCACTCAGTCATATCTGACTCTTTGCAACCCCATGGACTGTAGTCCACCAGGCTCCTCTGTCCATGGGATGCTCCAGGCAAGAGTACTGGAGTGGGTTGCCATTGCCTTCTACAGGGGATCTTCCCGACCCAGGGATCGAACCCGGGTCTCCCGCATTGCAGGCAGACGCTTTACGGTCTGAGCCACCAGGGAAGCCCCTTGAGTCCACAGACCCTCCCTCTTTAAAACCCTGAACACTATTTTTAATCTGCTTTGGGGAACTTTCTAGAATATGAATGCCCAAGGTGTCACCAGTCACATATCCTGGCCTCAGCATCTCATATTCTGGAAAGTTCCCCAAAGAGACCAGAAATAGCTTTAAGGGTTTTAAAGTGGAAGGAAAGTGAAAGTTGCTCAATTGTGTCCAGCTCTTTGCAACTCCATGGACTATACAGTCCATGGAATTCTCGAGGCCAGAAAACTGGAGTGGGTAAGTCTTTCCCTTCTCCAGGGGATCTTCCCAACCTGGATTGAACCTGGATTGAACCCAGGTCTCCAGCACTGCAGGCAGATTCTTTACCAGCTGAGCCACAAGAAACTATGGACTAGAAGTCAAGAGCCTTGGGTTGTGGCCTTGGCTCTGAGCCTATGATACTGGGCAAGACACTTGACTTTTATTGGCCACCATCTTCTCATCTGTAAAATGGGGATGATATTGAATAAACGCTACCTATCTCCATACCTGTCCTTGTCACCCACCTGCCAACATCCTTGTGGGTGCCCCTCCTCTGCCTCCATCTTCTGGGGAGACTGTTTTTTGCTCTCTTGCTTCTCGGTTTTTAGAAGCCCCTTATCCTCTTGGCAAGCCTCTCCTTTCTGACTCAGAGCTGTAAATCCTAGATACCTAGAAAGTCAAGGTAATGATGGGTATTGTGGGATGAGGCTAGCCTAAGCTGCCTCCGGCCCCATCTACATTCTGTGGCCAATCCCAGTTCCATGGGGACAGCCTGGAATGCAAACACCTTGGCCTACAGCCTCTGCTCCCAACACACCAGCTGACCCTGCATGGTGCTGAAGGGCACGTGTTCTGGAGCAAGCCGGTCCAGACCGGAACTCTCATTTTGCTCTCCTTAGCTACGTGACCCGGGACAAGTTATGCCACTTCTCTGTGCCTCCGTTTACCCATCTTTTAAAATGGAGTCATGATAGTACCTACTTCATAGGATTTTGGAGGACTGAATAACTGAATGCCCACAAGTGCTTAGAAGCAATTTGCCACACATCAAGTATTTATACTAGAGAAGCCTCAGTTTCCCCATCTGTAAAATACAGAGGGTGTGTTCTCTGCTCCCTAAGAGATCCCTCTCTGGCTCTGACATTGCAGGGTTCAAGCTCTGTCTGGGCAGTCTTCAGCTCTGCTTATTTCTCTCCCTTTGTGGAATGCTCAGCACAGGGTCATGTGCAAGACTAATAAATAAATGGATAAATAAATATATAATGCCTTTCATTTTCACAGTGTTGAATAGTTCACAAAGTACTTTCTCATCCATTAATGATCTCAATGGAGTCATCATGCAGGCTCTGGGAAGTAAGCCACCCAGCGATTATTATTGCCATTTTCAGATGGGGAATGAGAGCTTCAGAGAGGCAAAGTGACTTGCCCAAGGTCATATAAGTATTTGATGTTGGGATGAGAAGAGGTGAAAAAGAAGCTGAAAAGGAAAGGAAGAGGGGGAAGGGTGGCGGTGAAGAGCTCTAGGTGTCAGAAAGTAGAAAGATGAAGTAGAAATTTTGCAGTAAGGGATGGGGAGGGGAGGATGAGTTGAGAGAACAGCATGACATATGCATACCACCATGTGTGAAACAGACAGCTCCTGGGAAGCTGCTGAATAGCACAGGGAGCTCAGCTGGGTGCTCTGCAGTGACCTAGAGGGTGGGAAGAGGATGGGATGGGAAGGAGGCTCAAGAGGGAGGGGATATGTATGCATAGAGCTGATTCTCTTTGTTCTATAGCAGAAACTAGTACACCATTGTAAAGCAATTATACTCCAATTAAAAAAATAATGACAAATAAGTGCAAAAATAAAAAGAATACTTGTCAAACTCAGAGCTTTGAAGTTTCTCCTCCTGTTTGTGTTTCCTCAAATATATGACTCCTGGGGGGAGTTTTCTTCCCACACTGTGACTGAGTTAGTATCTGGGACTCAGTCTAAGCTTTAGCTAAAACTTAGTAAAATCTTGGGCTGCATTAATAGAGGTATGGTGCTCAGAGTCAAGGAGGTGAAAAATCCCTTCTGTGTGGGAACCCCACATCTAGTCCTAGGTACAGCACTTTGAGATGGACTCTGACAAACTGGAGGTGGGTGAACCCTGAGCTCTCTGGGACAAAGTTGAAGGAAACAGACTTAAGGAAGAAAAGACTCAGAAGTCTCAGCGGAGTCTTCACCTATGAGGAAGAATCTGGACTTGCTCTAGGAGGCCCCAGGGGGCAGAAACAGGACTGATGGATCAAGGTACCAGGGAAAAATTTAAGTGCAACAGGGAGAGAACTTGTTAATTTCTGCTGCCAGTTCTCCGAAATAGTTTCTGGCCCCTACCATCCCCCAATACCGCTTACACACTGAAGCTCAAGTTCCCTTGATTCCCCCCTTTCCTGGCTCTCCATGATGTCCTTTCCAGGCTGTAGGAGTAGGGTGGGCCATGCCCCTTGTCATTCTTCCCTCAGGTTATGAGCATGCCAGGGATCCCTGCCTTGGGTGCAGGCTCATGGTTGAGGACCCTCCCAGCCCTTAACAGTCATGCAAGGCTCTGTGCAGGGAAGGCCCCTGGGAAACCCGAAGGGGCTTGTTTGAGAAGACAGCGCCTGGATGGGGCTGGATTAAACAGCTCCCCGCCAGGCCTGGGGAGCTGGTTGCTGAGGAGGGCGAGGTCAGTGAGGATTGGGCCTGTGTGGGGAATGGCAGGGGCCAGGGCAGGACTGTGGCTGAGGGTGCAGGGATCCTGAAAGGAGACAGAATGAGCTCTGCGGGCGGGGGAGGGGGATCAGGAGGCGCATCTGCCCAGCACCATCTCTCCGGGTCCAGGGCTCAGTCTGGCGTCTGCTGCCCTCTCAGCCGTGGCACTCATTCTCAGACGGAATAAAAACAAGGCGATTATCATGGGTGTTCCGGCATCCTGAGCACCCCCTCGGAGGCCGCACCGACTGACGGCAGGGATGGGTCTTTAAGAGAGTGAGAACTAGAAGGGCTTAAAAAGAAAACCCCAGCTTGTCAGCAGTAATCGGCTTTTGTTCTGCTCTGTCTCTGCTGGGGTTCGCGCTGCTTCGCAGGGAGATAATTTACCTCTAAGAAGCTTTGCCATCTCAGGGGCCAGCACACAGGGCCCACGGTCTGAACTTGGGGCTCAGTGGCCCCTCCACCCAGCCCTGCCGGCCCACTCCCGCAGCGGCAGGCAGCCTCCAGGCAGGCCCTGTCTCTCTGCCTTATTTTCCAACACGTTCTCACCCTGCTGTTGCTCTTGGCAGTGATGGGGGGAGGCAGGGATTCCCCACGTCTCCTTCCCTGCTCCCTTCTCCCAGCGCCGTGGCAGGGAGGACCACACAGGGGCAGGACAAGGGCTGGGAGGGGAGGGGTGGGAATGCAGTCGGGGGCTTTTTTTTCCCTTATTTTTTTGGTTTTGCAACCTGGCATGTGGGATCTTAGTGCTCGGACCAGGGATTGAACCCGCATACCCTGCAGCAGAAGTGCGGAGTCTTAATCACTGGGCCGCCAGGGAAGACCCCTAAAGCTGGTGTCCTGCAACCCCTCCTCCAACACCTGGGCCTGGTTCTGACTGAGCAGATAAAAACACAGGATGGTCAGCTAATTAGTTAATTTTTACATTTTTATTGGGGTATAGCTGGTTACCTTTGAGGAGGGCATGGCAACCCACTCCAGTATTCTTGCCTGCAGAATCCCCATGGACAGAGGAGCCTGGTGGGGCTACAGTCCGTGAGGTTGCAAAGAGTCAGACACGACTGAGCAACTAAGCACAGCACACGTAGCCGATTAACAATGTTGTGGTAGCGTCAGGTGAGCAGCGAAGGAACTCAGCCACCCATGTACGGGTATCCATCCTCCCCCAAATCTCCCATCCAGACGGCCTCGTAACATTGAGCGGAGGTCCATGTAGTATGTATACATGTATATGTATACAGTTGGCCTTTGTAGGTTATCCATTTAAAATACAGCACAGGATGGTCAGTTAATTTAAATTTCAGATCAATAGTAAATAACTGTTTTTGGTATAAGAATGCCCCATGGAAGATTTGAGATGTACTTACTCTAAAAAATGTATTTATTGTTTTTCCAAAATCTAAATTAACAGGGGGGTCTGCGTTTGATCTGGCCAAGCTAGCCTTGATGGCTCCTGCCTACTGCTTCTGGGATGGTCTGGGAGCATCTCCCTGGCTGGGAGGGCACAGTCCCAACTCTTAACCAAAACCATTTTTAATTAAAGACAAGGGCCCCGTTTCATAATTGCACAGAGACCGTGATGACTGATGGCCTTTGGGAAGCTTCGGGGTGGCCTCCAGCAATCAGTGATTGTTGTCAGCAGTGCCTAAGAGAAAGGCACCCGTGTAAACATGTAAGCACACTTTTAGAGATGATGGAAGGGAGGCCTGGAGAAGCAGACCAAGTGGCCCAAGGCAGAGCAAGGCAAAAAGGCCTCCAGGCTTTTGGCAAAGTGCTCTGCTCACCCCATGTATCACTCGAAGCAGCCACTCGAGGAAGAGTAGAGGTGGGCACGATGGTCAGGGCTGAGAGAGAGGGAAGGACCCAGGCTCACGTTTCTGGCCGTGGCAGCTTCCCGCCTCCAGCTAGCCCACTCTTAAGTCCCCGGCCCAGTGCAAACCCCGTGCAGTCCACAAACAACCTTCCTGGAGGGCTTCTTGGAAGAATCTTCAGTTGCTGAAAATGACCCTGGAGGAGCTGAGTTCAACTCCTGCTTCTCTGAACAGCACCCTGGTGGAGAGGTTAGGTTGCTCGGAGTAAAGGAGGCAATGATTCTCTCTGTGGGAAGCTGGGGTCCAGCCCCCAGCACTGCACTGTGAAGCTGACCGACCAACTCGAGGTGGGGTCGGGGGGAGAGTCTGACCCTGAGACACTGGAGTCAAGCTGGAGGAACTGGACTTGGGGAAGTAAAGGCTGAGGAGTTTCCACCTCTTCTTCACATGTTAACAACCTGGACTTGCACCAGGAGTCCTGAGGGTAGAAACAGGACCCCAGGGTGGAGGGTCCCAGGGGTAAAGCCCTCATTTGCCCAGAAGCTGGGGGAGTGGCTGATTCTGGTCTCTGTTCTGTGTGACCTTGTTCGAGGTGCCTGCCCTCTCTGAACCTCAGTGCCCCAGTTAGAAAATTGCAAGGTGCCCTAGATTGTATTCAAGCCTTTTTCCAGTGCAGAGCCAAGGTGAATCTCACTCACGGTCCATTAGCGGACTCCACAAGCCAGCAAGCTGAGGTCAGAGGTCGTGCTTCACTCTGTTTGGTGAGTCTCCTCGCCCTCTATCTGGCTTCATCAAGATGTGTTAGTTGTTGGGGGATAAAAAGGAGAGCGACTCATTCATTCAAACGAGAGAGGGGCGGTTAAAAAAGCAATCAAGGCCTTGTTAAACCCCCTAGCCGGTGAGCCCAGCCTCTCCCTTGTTGTAACCCCAGGTGTCCACTAGGCTGAGCTTCACTCTTGCTCAGACGTGCCTGATCCCTTTGCCTGTAATTCTCTCATTCATGACCTACCTTGTATCTACTCTTCTTTGAAGACTTAGTTTAAATGACTGTGCGGGGACTTCCCTGGCTGCCCAGTGGTTAAGACTCCATGCTTCCACTGCAGTCGGTGCAGGTTCAGTCCCTGGTCGGGGAACTAGGATGCCCCATGCCTTACGGGAAGGCCAAAAAAAAAAAAAAAGGATTGTTGTTGTTTTGTTCAGTTGCTAAGTCGTGTCCAGCTCTAAATAACAACAGCAACAGAAGAGTTTGTGCAAAGCCTTCTGACCCCGCCCTGTGCTTGCCCTCCCTCAGCCCCTCCAGAGGACTTCATTGCTTCCTCCCTGATGTCCCAAGGGAGGGATCCTGTCCATTTTACAGAACACTTGCTGTCCTGCTGGGCAGGGTGTCTGTCTACCCACCTGCTACACACATGGGATGCTCAAGGCTCCTTTCGGCCTCCCCGTCTCAGCTTGCACAAGCCGTCGCAGTGAGCTTTCCCCACCCGCCCATCTTCTGAAGTGTCTCCAGTGTTATTTGCTTCATGGGACACCATGATCTGCAACTTAAATACAAACATGTTGCTGATATCTTTGTTTTCTGTCCTTACTTCTGGAGTACGATCCCAGTGCCTTTGTCTTGTTGGTATCTCCAGCACCTAGAATAGAGTCTGAAACACAACACACACTCAGTGAAAATTTATTGAGTGAAAGCAGAGGATGAATGAATGACTCTAAGGCCCTGGGAGAGCGTTGATTGCTTTGCTCAGCCAATGTCCCTCGTCTCTCCCTCCAGAGACCATGCTGTGAGTATCCTTTGGGGAACCTTCTCCTCTCTCTGTGCTGAGGTTGAGTAGGTCCAGCCTCTTCCCCAGTCACAAAGCCAGGCCCGCCATCTAGGCTTGGCCCATCCGAGCATTTCTTCTCCCTGACCAGGAACGGGCACTGGGCCACGCTGTTCCAGGGAGCCCCAATCCCGGGACATTTGCTGCCAACATGGTAGGATGTAAACTTGTTGCTGCCAGTGGGAAAGTCTGTCTGGGAATGATGCCCACACAGAAGGAAGCTGATCCAAGAGATGGAGAGAGATAGGTTCCTGGCAACGTCACCGGAGCACCTGGATCCAGATGCGCCTGAAGCCACCCCTAGACTTTCCAGTTAGACGAGCCAGTGAGCTCTCGTTTCTGCTTAAAGCTGATTTGAATTGTAATGTATTATTACAACTGGAACAGCCCTCATTAATGCCAATTGGAAATGTGTGTTAAATCATCTTTTCATTATCATCTAGCCGCCAACAGGGCCTGGCATGCAGTAGGCACTCCGATACATGTTTTGAGTGAATAAATGGCAGTAGGCACTTTAAGAGGACGAATAACGTCCCGTTTACTTTAACATTTTCCCCTTTTCTATCCAGACAAATGTTCAATACATATTATGCATGTGGTGAATGTTGATTGACCCCAGTTGGATGTGATTCATCTCCTTTACTCTTCCTCCTTCTCTATTAACTTCCTGTTCATGGAGGCCCCTGCCTCCTTCCCCCACCCTCTTTACGGCTCCCGAGTCCCCATTTTCTCATTCTTCTTTATGTTAATAATTACAATAGTTTGCAATTTATCATCCAGAAGAGGTCCGTGTCCCAAGTTTCAAAATAACCTGGGAAGAAAAGTGAACGCTAATAAATAAAATCATAGGTATGGGGTATGCCCGGGCTGACCGAGTTACTCACCCGCCACGTGGCTTATGCAAGCTGTTCAGTTTTACGTGACTCTCCAGAGAGGAGAAGGAAGCAGAGGGCGTGGAAAAGCTCCCCTGATGTTGCCTCAGTCCTTCTTACCTTCGGAAGCAGGACACGATATTTAGAAGCAGCTACAATGATGAGGGTGCCCTTGTTTCCCTTGGGTCCTGTCATTGGACTCAGTGGAATTTGGAAGTTAACCAGTCATTAAAAAGAGAACTTGATATCATTAAGAACTTCAGCCACATGCAAAAGTAGAGACAATCATATAATCACCCATCATACACTCATCCATCAGTCTCAATAAACTCACAATCTTCTTTCATCTCCATGCCCACCCACTCTCGATTACTTTGAAGCATATCATTTGTATCCAACATTATAATATGCCATATTAAAGATATATTTATACACATATAAATATATTGAATATTTATTGCTAGATGATAAATGCTCTTTTTTTTAACAGAGTAATTTTTTTTATTCATTAAAAAACTGATAAAGTAAAGGTCCACTTCAAGAAGTTCCTCTTGTATGTTTTATTTGTTTTATTAGTAAATAAAGCATCTCATTAGCATCCCTATATAGGGTGGCTTCATATAGTCCTCAGACTCGGAACCGTCTTTATCTTTACTAATTTGTAAGTAATGAAGTTTGGAAGTCTCCTTGTCAGATGCAGCCACACCAAACCGATCACAAAGATTGTCCTTTTCATGGAATTTATTTCTTGGTAAAGTATTTCAAATGCCTTTTAGACAACTGTTTATCAGAAACAGCTGTGATTTTACTCTTGAAGTGTTGAAATGTGGACAGCCTTGCCAGGATTCCCAGTTTTTCCATTCATTGTAAGTTTCTCCTGTAGAAACTGGTCAAAATTTCCAGAATCAAAAATTCCATCTTCTACTGGATGAGTAAGGTCTAAATTGAACTTCCAGGTTGATGTCTTAAGCTTCTTGTCTTTCTTTGGCGCCATCTTGAAGGCCAGTTGTGTGATTAGAGAACGGCCTTACCTTACTTGTTGTTGCTGCAAATTCTTCTGCCAGCATATGAAGACACCTAAAGCCCAGGCTGACCCTCTTGAAAGTGACGGGCCTCCTGGGAGAGAGGCAGAGGCATAGTTGAGTGCATGCCTATGAGTGATCTGATTGCACTGGGCAGGATAGGTCTGAGCCATTGCAGATGATACCTGCCCAAACTGGTGACTCACAAAATCATGAGCATACAAAACAGCTGTTGATTCAAGTCGCTGCATTTTGGAGTGCTTTGTTACTCGGCAATAGCTAATTGGTGCATACCCCAAAGTGAGTATTAAGCCCTTAATTTCATTAAACAACTAATTAGTATCAAAATTTTGTTGATTATCTCATAAATGTTTTTTCTACACTTTGCTTGTTTTTATCGGGTTCCACTAAGGTGTGTGTATTTTGATTGATGGATAAGTCTTTTATGTATCCTTTAATCTAGAGTTTACACTTCCAATTTTTTTTTCCTGGAATTTATTTTTCAAAGATCCTGTGTCCTTTATCCTGTAGACTTTTCCATAATCTGATTTTGCTGAATGTTATGGTGCCTTTTGGGGCTTTCCTGGTGGCTCAGATGGTAAAGAATCTGCCTGCAATGCAGGAGACCTGGGTTCAATCTCTCAGTTGGGAAGATCCAGAGAAGGGAATAGCTACCCACTCTAGTATTCTTGCCTGGATAATTTCATGGACAGAGGAGCCTGGTGGGCTACATACAGTCCATGGGGTCGCAGAGCATCAGACACGACTGAGTGACCAACACTTCATGGTGCCATTTGGTGTGTTTCTTTGTCCCCAGGTTACCTGTAAACTGGCAGTCAGTTAGGTCTGGAGGCTTGTTGGGGTCAAGGTTTGGTTTATTTTGGTGCTGTGTTCTTCCAACAGGAGGCATCAATATCCAGTTACTTTTCAGTCACGTGGCTGCCCTTTCTTAGACTGACTAATCCATTAGTTTTAACAAAATGATATGGCAGTTATTCACTCTTCATTTGTCCACCATAACAGTTCTATTAATATAAATTTCTTTTTATAAAGTATTTGGTTACCAACGCCACCACATGTATAGCAAAGGCAGGATAAGAGTTTGATTCTTTATTTGCCAATTTTCAAAAGAATAAGCTTGTTCCTTAGCATCCTCTGGAGGTGACCGACAAAGTTTATTTTTGGAGTATCATTATAAACTCATGAATTTAAACATTTTGATGTGTTTTTAATACAAGGAATTGTCCTTATTGATGCTGAAATTGTACCAGCTTTGACCAGTGGGAGCCTATTCAAATTGGCTCCTAAGTCATTTTGACACAAATCCCATAATCGTTGATAATGTTTGATAGATCACTTGTTTCTGGTATGAAGATGTTCTGGCTTATCTTGTACTTTTTCCTGTCTTGGGCTGAGCATTAGCCTTTCCTCCAAGGATACTCATTTTTTTTTGACATAGTTATACATGATGTTTCACAGGGAGAAAAAGCTTTGATGAGCTTACCCCCACCCACTTTTTTTTTTTTTGGTGAGAACAGAAAGGCCAGAAATCTTCAAGGAGGTCAGATTGATAGGCACAGATAGCTGACTTTCCCTGAGATAAGTTTGGAAAAGTCTACCAGGTAAGAGCATATCATTCTTAGGTTTGCAAAAGCAACAGTCTCAAGACGGATGACACTTCTTGGTGATCTACTGGTTTCCCTCAATGAAGAAGAAGAAATCTTAGCTTTGTAAACAAAGGTGCAAAAGGAAGAGTCATCTCAGAGCTGGTTGATTCCATGGATTGGAGTCTGAAGATGGAGAAGCACATGGAAATATGACCTGTGGTCTGAGTCTTGAACAGGGCTCTTAGACCTACATCAGAGCGCGGACACAACCAACCTGCGGAGGCTGAGCTGTACCCGGAGGAGCAGGGGTGCCCGGGAGACCAACCACCTGTATGTCAGATGCCTCTTCTATTACTGATCCTGGGCAGTTAGCTTTTCTAAGGCCTGTTTTTCTCATCTGAGAACTGAAGATAAACTCACCCCTCCTGGACACACTTTGAGGATGAAATGAGATGATCAGATGGAGATAGGACCAACTTGCCCTTCTTGACTTGAGCTCATCTCATTTTCTTTCCCCTTCTTCTAGAGATCCACGCCCCTAGGCTTTCTCCATTTGGTTCATTCTCCAAACTAATGCAGTGTTAAAAAGCTCTGTCATGTCTCTTAGGGGACAGATTGAGAGGGAACCACAGAGGCAGCGGAAGACCATTGCCCAGAGGCTCTGGGCCCACTGGGTTCACACAGCCCCATGTGGGGTCCAGAGGGGCCTGTTATTGATTCTCTCTGAGGCCATGGGCTATTTCAGGGTCTCCCTGACTCCCTACTTTTTAAATAATTATTTTAATTTATTTATTTGATTGTGCCAAGTCTATGTGCCAATACTCCAATGCTTTGACCATCTGACGTGAAGAGTCAGTCAACTGTTGGAAAAGACCCTGATGCTGGGAAAGATTGAGGGCAGGAGGAGAAGGGGGTGACAGAGAAGAGATGGTTGGATGGTATCATCAACTCAACGGACGTGAGTTTACGCAAACTCCGGGAGATAGTGAAGGACAGGGAACCATGCAGTCCATGGGTTTGCAAAGAGTTGGACTTGACTGAGTGAGAAGAGCAACAACAGCAGCCAAGTCTTAGTTGCAGCACGTGGGGTCTTCGATATTCATTGCGGCATGTGAGGTCTTTGCTGTAGCATGTGAACTCAGTTGCAGCATGCAGGACCTAGCTCTCTGACCAGGGCTTGAACCTAGCCCGCTGCGTTGGGAGTGGGAACATTAACCACTGGACCACTGGAGTCCCTACTGACTCCCTACCCATGATGATGATGGTGAAATTGATGGTACCAGAAGTAATATTAATAATTTTAGGTAACACTGACCGAGCACTTTCTTTGTTCTGGGTTCTGTTTGAGGTATTATAGGTGTGTTTCCATTTGTTCAAGCTACCATCGTCTCTCCTCTAGGTTATGCAATAACTTCCCAACTGACCTTCACCCCTGCTGCCCTCCATCTATTTTTCACAGGCTGTCCAGAGAGATCCTTTTAAAACACAGGTCAGATCATGTTACTCCTCAAAGGCTGTCAATGTCCTTTCATCTCACTATGAATAAAAGATAAAGCATGCACGGTGGTCATCAAGCCCCTCATTCCCTGGTCTCTCACTGCCTCTCAGATCTCATTACCCTTCTCCCCTCGCTGTAGCCACCCTGGCTTTTGATAAGCACAGCCCTGCCCCAGAGTCCTCGCCCATGCTGTTCCTTCTGCATGGAAGGTTCCCCTTCCCATCCCTCCACCCTTTCGCTTCTTCCAGATTCCTGCACAAATAGGATCTCCTCAGCAGGTCCTCCCTTCCCTGATGGTTCTGCATAAACCAGCCCTCTCTTCTTGTCAGTTTCTAGCCTCATTTCTTCATAGCACTTCTAACCACCTACTGTATTACACATTCACTCTTTGTGACTGTCTCTGCTCCCTACAGTGCAAAGCCCATGAAAACAGGAATTTTTCATCTCTATCCTAAGCACCTAAGACAGTGACAGGTACATAATAGATGAGCAATAAATATCCATTGAGTGAATGATCGCATATTAACTCAATAATCTTCTGTGCTAGGTACAATTATTTTTCCATCTTTATAGGTGAAGAAGCTGAGGCAAAACTATTAAGTTGCCACTTTATCTGGCAACCAGCTATTTGCTTAACATCTTGTAACAAGTTAGTGGAAAGATGGAACTGGCTGATCAGGATGGCAAATGGAGACCATTGCCCAGAATCTCCTTCGCCTCTTTCTTTTCTTCCTCTTTCACTATGGGAATTTATAGGGGATTTCTTTTTCCTCTCTACCCACCTGAGCTTCTGCCCTGGCCCCCTGTCTGCCTGTCTGCCCTGAATTTCAGGCTGGACAAAGTATAAGGGAACCCAGAGGTCCCCTTGCCCTTCCGGTGTGCTTGGCCAGTTCCTTATATGCTGCCTCCCTGGCTGCCCCAAGGGTGCCTAGGCTACCCCAGCAGAAGGATTCTCCATACCTGCGGATGCACCTGCTTCTGTCTGACCATCAGAGATTACATAAAGGGGGGGATGAGAGAAGCTGCAGGGGAGAGGAGGCAACTTGTTCATTTCTTTGCTCCCCTGAAAAATTTCCCATCTCTATCCCAGATACACAAGGATGGAGGGGAAAGGTGGTCTGAAGCTTGATGGTTTGATGGGCCCCATTTTTAAAATTTTTGTTTTATTTTTTAATGGAAATATAGTTGATTCACAGTGTTGCCTCATTTCTGCTGTACAACAGAATGATTCAGTCATACATGTGTATGTTAAAAGTGTTAGTGGCTCAGTTGTGTCTGACTCTCTGCAACTCTATGAACTGTATAGCCTGCTGGGCTCCTATCCATGGAATTCTCCAGGCAAGAATACTGGAATGGGTTGCCATTTCCTTCTCCAGGGGATCTTCCCAACCCAGGGATCTAACCTGGATCTCCTGCACTGCAGGCAGGTTCTTTACTGTCTGAGCCACCAGGGAAGCCCTTCCATGTACACACATTCTTTTTTTGAATATTCTCTTCCATTCTGGTTTATCATAGGATATTGAATACAGCTGCCTGTGCTGTAGAGGAGGACCTGGTTGTTTATCTGTTCTCTATATAAAAGCTTGCATCTGTTAATCCCCACTTCCTGCTCCTTCTCCCTCCCATCTCCCCCCACCCCCTTGGCAATCACCTGTCTGTTCTCTACATTGTGATTCTGCTTCTGTTTCATAGATAGGTTCATCCCTGTCCTATTTTAGATTCCACATAGAGCGACATCATATGGTATTTGTCTTTCTCTTTCTGACTTACTCTATTTAGTAGATGATCTCTGGTTGTATCCATGTTGCTGCAAATGGCATTATTTTATTATTTTTATGGCTGAGTAGTATTCCACTGTGTGTGTATATATATATATATATACACAAACCTTCTTTATCCATTCATCTGTCTGCTGGTGTCAATTCGATGTCATCACTTTAACAGAGCTATGTCAAAAGAGCCATGTTAGCAATTCACTTTGGGTTTTTATTTATTTTTTATTTAAATTTATTTATTTTAATTGGAGGCCAATTACTTTACAATATTGTATTGGTTTTGCCATACATCAACAGGAAAAAATTGTTAAGTTTGCACTCAGAGAAGTTTTCCCTTTGTAGCATACAGTGCTATGGACTTTGACAAATTCATAGTGTCATGCAGGCACCACCATGATCCCGACACAGAACAGTTCTGTCACTACCGAATTCTCTTCTTTTCTGTCCTCTTCCCACAAACACTCCCTCCCCTTCGCCATCATCGGTATGCTATCCATCCTTGTAGTTTTCCCTTTTCTAGAAAGTCATATCAGTGAACGCATACACTGTATAGCCCTTTGAGTTAGGATTCTTTCACTTAACAAATCTGGGGTGCACACATGATATTGTTGCATGTGTCGATTGCGGATTCTTTTCTATTGTCAAGTAGTATTCCATTGTATGAATATACCACATTTATATTATCCATTCACCATTGAAGGATGTTCAGATCGTTCCCAACTTTTGACTACGCCACACGCTCAGTGCAGGTTTTTGTGTGAATATGAATTCTCATTTTTTTTGGGTAAATACCTAGGACTACTAAATCATGTGATAAGCCCTTGTGACCCCATGGACTATACAGTTCATGGGGTTCTCCTGGCCCGAATACTGGAATGGGTAGCTGTTCCCTTCTCCAGCGGATCTTCCCGACCCAGGAATCGAACCAGGGTCTCCTGCACTGCAGGCGGATTCTTTACCAGCTGAGCTACCAGGGAAGCCCCTAACTTTATAAGAAACCGCCAAACTGTTTTTCACAGTGGCTGAACGTTTTGTTTTCCTATCAGCAGTATATGAAAGTTCCGTTCCTCACCAGTATTTCTTTTTAAGAAAAAGATAATTTTATTTACTTGTTTATGGCTCTGCTGGGTCTTTGCTACCACTTGGGCTCTTCTCTAGTCACAGTGTACAGGCTTCGCGTGGCGGTGGCTTCGCCTTGCAGTGGTGTCTTGCTGCAGAGCACGCGCTTTAGGGCGTGCGGGCTTCCATAGTCGAGGCTCTCAGGCTCTAGAGCGCAGGTTCAAAAGTTGTGGTGCATGCTCGCCACCAGCACTTCATATCGTCAGTTTAAAAAAGATTCTGCAGCCATGCTAGCAGGTATATGGCGACATAAGACTAATGATACAGAAGACATCTTTGTATGTGTTTATTGGCTCTAGAGGAGTAAAACTGGCCACCCCCAAATCTGTCTTTTTCGTATAAGGATTATTTCAGGCTGACTGCTTTAAAGAAACAGAAGACAAAGGAAGTCTTTCTTTTTACTTACTTTTCCCTTCTCAACTGCCTAAAAAAAACTCTAGTTAAACAGCCTGGCTCAGGAAGTAAGCTACTGCCAGAGACAGCTATTAGGCTGGCCAAAAAGTTCATTCAGGTTCTTTTTTCCATCACATCTAACATCTTATGGAAAACCCAAATGAATATTTGGTCAACTCAGTAGAAAAAATATGAGCTAGGTAGACCAGGGCAAACTTAGCAAGGTCTGTTTGATCAAAGTCCTCTCCGTGTCACATTATCTCTGCTTGGCATGGCAGACATCTATTTACCAATACTTACTTTTTTTTCACCTTCCTATGAATCACCTATGAATCCTCCCTTTGAGGTCTCAGACCCCTTGGCCCTCTCCCTTAGTCTGCTGCTGCTGCTGCTGCTAAGTTGCTTCAGTCATGTCCGACTCTGTGCGACCCCATAGACGTCAGCCCACCAGGCTCCCCCTTCCCTGGGATTCTCCAGGCAAGAACACTGGAGTGGGTTAGAATGACATAAATACTCCATTTGACCTGACTATCTTTAGAATCCCTCATGTGTGAATTCCCTGTATGTACATCATTAAATTTGATTTTCTCCTATTAATCTGTCTTATGCCAGTTTAATTCTTAGACCAACCAAATGAACAGTGAAGGGTCGAGGGAAATTTTTTTTTCCTCTCAGACATTGCCATCCCTCTATTTTCTTTGGTGAAGAGTTCAAATGTCTTTATATCAAAATTGTTGCCTCTTTTGTTTTTATTCCCCTCTTGCTTCCTTGGAGTGGTCCTCTCAGGGGTTGCTTACAATGCTGCCTCCTGGGTTTGAATTCCTAAAACTTCCCACCGAATAAAACACAACTCTCACACACACAAAAAAATGTGCATGCATCCTAAGAACTTTGCTCCCCTGTCTGAGGGACTGAGGGGAAATGGTTGTTTTAAGGTTACTCCATCCAAGAACCTCTGCCAAATACTGAGAAGGTTGGTTGGGGTAGTGGTGGTGCGTATATTTTCTAGAACTAAGAACCACAGTAGCTACATTCTATTTTTGGTAGCTGAGAAAATTCTCCAAGGCTGTCTAGCCTAATCCTATTTCTCTGCTTTTCAGAAATAAGAAGATCGAGACCCAGAGAGGAAAGGCTTTTGCCCACATCCCACAGAGAGAAGGTTCCTAAGCTGGATCAAGATCTTAGCTTGACTAACTTCATTTCTAAAAAAGCCCCAAACTCCTTCCACTGTAGACCTTAGGTGCTGCGTGAGATGCTGAAGATATATAAATGGCCCCAGATCCTGGGAAGTTTTTTGGAGGAACGGAAGCAATGCAGAACAATGCTAGGAAGAGAAGAAATATGTGGACATGCATTTCTTGGTTGCTGAAAATTCTGGTGGAAAAGGAGAGGAAAGATGGAGTTAGCTGAGCCAAGCTTCCTGGAGAAAGGGAGCTTTGGGTCCCAGTTTGGGATGAAAGCATAAAGTCTTGTATGTATGTACAGTGTGCCTGTATGTATGAGTTTCATCTTTTATAGAATTGTGTGTATTGGGTATGCTCACAGTATATCTAGGATGATAATCATTTTCCTCATTTGGTAATAAACATGAGTAACTGTGAAGCTCAAAGTTAGCATCTGTTTGGTATATTTGAGGGTGGATTTTTGGGTCTTGCTTAACTCTGAATGTTCTTCATCACCCTCATCTCTGAGGCCTCAGGTGGGGAGCCCTTCCCTGGTGACCCCTCCCACAGTCCAAACTGCAGCTGCCAGCACTTAAATCCAATGAGCAGTGAGTTCTCGGATTTGCTTCTAGTTGAAATCAATATTTGCTGAGAAGAATGCATCTTAATTTCAGCGGCCAGCTCTCCGGGCGAGAATTGCTCTAAAACAAACCTCCAAACCCACAGACTTAATGCGTCCTAGTTCCGTTGTTTAGTAAATCTCTCTGTACAGAGAAAAATCCATTAGCTGACGGGGCAGGGATGGGGGTGGTGGGGATGTGGGGAGAAAGAGAGTGGAGGCCCCCAGATGCAGCCTCAGCAGCAGAGATGGGACTGAGAGCCCGGGGCACCCAATGAGAACTCAGCCACGTCCCTGGATCCAGCCCAGGACATTCCCGGCCTCCTGCACGCCGGGAGGCTCAGCCAGGGTGTCATTGATAGAATGAATGGGAGGAGACCCCTTTCCCCAGTGCCTGCTTGGGGAAGTGTTTTCTACTTGCCGGTTGTCCCATCCTAAATCTACAAGGAGGCGATTGATTTTCTTTTCAGCAAAACTGGGGGAAAGCAATCATTTACCCCAGAACATGGGCTTTAATGAATCTGTGAAACATATGAGGTCACCCTGATTACATCTTCCCCTGACAGCCCGGGATGGCTCAGCAGCAGCACTCAGAAGACTTCCTGAATGAGGAGGCTTTCCCAACCCAGCTTCCTCCCTTTGCTCTGCTGAGTCAGGGTATGTCTTAGAGCTTTTCTCCCTGGAAGTCAGGGGGCCTGGGTTTAGGCTCAGCTTAACCCACCATGGGGGTATCTCTGGTGGCTCCGCAGTAAAGAATCTGCCTAGAGACTTGGGTTCAATCCCTGGGTCAGGAAGATCCCCTGGAGAAGGAAATGGCAACTTGTTGGAAGTGCTGTGGACAGAGAAACCGGGCAGGCTGCAGTCTACGGGACTGCAAAAGAGTTGGACATGATTGAGTGATTAAACAACAACAGCAACCCACCATGGACAGGCAACAAGAGCCTGTGGTGAGAGCTCAGGGCTCCAAAGTCATTGTCACCTGAGAGAGCATCCAACTTGACCACTTTCTACTTGAACATCTTTAGGCAGCAGCTTTAACCTCTCTGAGCTTCAATTTCCTCAAGAATCCTCTAGGGAAAAATCATTGTCAGGACACAAACCTCTGGATTTAAAGTGTCAGGCTGATACTTGGTGGGAAAGTCAAGGAAGCAATAATTACCATTTAGCACCTCAGTTTTTGCTCTCTGTATAATGGGTTGAATGTTGTTTCACAATGAATTAAGAAGAGGAAGGATGAAAGCAACAGGAAACAGTAGTATGGGGGTTCCTTTTGTGCTCAAATGCCAGAGATCAGAAATGAACTCAGGAACCAGGTCTTCAGGAAATGGTGTGGAAGGCACGCCCCTTTCCCTTAGAAGAATCCAGTCTAGGACTGTTGGCTCCAAATTAGGACGTTCCATGTTCAGTTTAATTTTCCAGATAGGGCAACTAAAACTCTGTCAGGGTCAGTCACCTGCCTGGGGTCACCAGCCAGCCAGCTGGGAGCAGTGGAGTCGCAGATCCAGGGCTGCAGGCCCCAGGACATCAGGCCTTTTGCCTAAGGTAGGGTCCTACCTTCACTTGCTTCTTGTTTTAGGCAACCCAGACCACCTGAGGTGGGAGGCAGTGGCCTGAGTGAAGGGGGAAATGAAAGCTGAGGTGGTGTTGATAAAGGAGGAGGGACCACAGAGGAAGAGGTATTTTTACCTTGAATTATTTTTATTAGATGTCACAACAGCTTCACAGCATTTGGGATCCAGGTAGACAAATCAATGAAAATAATTATAGCAAACATCCTGCCTTCCCCCTTCCCTCCTTCTTCCATCCCCACAGCTCCCTTGGACTAAGTGAGGAGCTGGCTCGCTCGGCTTTGTGCTCCAGCCCCAGGAGAGTAAGGGCGGCAGCCCCTCTGACCTCTGCCTTCTCTTCACTTTGTTTACAAGCTGCTTGGCCCGACTCGAGGCTCAGATCTTAGAGAAAGGAACAACTCCAGCAAGAGCAGCAGCCTCAGAGATGGCAGCAGCAGCAGGAAAAATGAGCCAGAGGCCAGAGAGAGAGACAAGCAACTCCTACAGCGACTTAGAAACTGGTAAGAGGGCTTTTATTCTTAGAATCCATTTATGGCTTAGAAATAAACCTTCTGTCAAGCCTTTTATTGCTAGTCAGATGACAAGATAAGTCAGAGTCACATGAATGAAGGCTGTTGGAGTCATCTATCCATTCACCCATCCATCCATTCAACCACTCATCCAATCATCCATCCTTCCTTCCATCCATCCACCCAACCATCCATTCAACCACCCAGCTATTCACTCATCCACCTACCCACCTATCCACTCAAGTATCCATCAGGCTGTCCATCCATCCATCCATCCATCTTTCCATCTACCCAACCATCCACTCATCCACCTACCCACCTATCCACTCAAATATCCATCATTTTGTCCATCTGTCCATCCATCCATCCATCCATTTATCTATCCACCCATTTATCTATCTATCCCCTTTCAATCATTCAATGACCATTTATTGAGGATCTATAGGAAATGGCATTGTAGTGGAAAGGGTGGGATAACCCCGATTCAAATCCTTGCTCTGCCATTTCAGAGTTATCTCTGTGTGCTGGATGTCTTCCATTGGCCCCCCAGAGTCACTGCATAGACCTGTGCAGATGGCGTCAGGAGCCTCCCTGCCTCCTGACTTCTGTGTGGGCTCGTCTCATGGAAAGGATGAGCGGGAGATGAGAGGGAGGGAGGAGACCAAACCCGGAGTCTTTTCCTCCGTCTGGGGTCCCTCAGCTCAAGCTCATGGTCTTACTATGTGGCCCTCGCCACACAACCCTTCCCATCTTTGGGTTGTGGGACTCTGCCTTTCAGGTAAGAGCACCACTATTTACCTGCCCCAAGGTACTTCCATATCCCTTATGGTTTTCCTATGCCCTGACCATGCCTTTTAAAATAACCCTTTCATTAAACTTTCCTCACGTTATTTCAGTTTCAGTTGGCCATCAGTTTCCTGCTGGGGCCTAGACTAATATACTATGTGATCCTGAGTAAGTTTTGTTTTACCTCTTCAAATCTCAATTCCTCCATAGGTAAAGTGAGGCTATAAATTCTGCCCTGCAGGATTGTTGCGAGGATCAGGGAAGATAAAGGGCTTACCTAAGTTTGTGCAGCTGGTTAAGGGGCAGGGCTGGGAGGCAACACCAGAAATACTTGAGCCAAAACCCAACCTCCTAGCATCTGGTGCCCTAGGGTGTGGCCACTCTGGGATAAGTGGCAACGGAGGGTCACATTAGTGGACTCAACGACCCTCTTCAGCCTCACAGGGTCCTCCTGGCCAGATTTGCTTTGGTGTGCTGTGCTTAGTCGCTCAGTCATGTCCGGACTCTTTGCAACTGCATGGACTGCAGCCTGCCAGGCTCCTCTGTCCATGGGATTCTCCAGGCAAGAATACTGGCTTTGGTACCTTGCACTCATTGCTCAGACGCTAGCAGAAGGGAAGCAGTTTACATCCTTCTTCCTCCCACTGCATGGACAGTCTTAGAGGGCCTGAACCATCAATTCCATTCGAGAGCAGTATTCAGGAAAAGGATACCCTGGTGTTGGCTGATGAGGTCAAAAGAAGTATTGCCAAATTTCTTTCTTAATCAAACAGACAGTAAAGGAAAGGGGAGCTGGCATTTGTCACGAGAGCTCCATGAGCTAGGTGCTTAAGTGAATTCTCTCATTTAATTTCCCAGCAATAGAGGAGGTGGGAATTTTTACCCCTATTATTCAGGTGAGGAAACTGCAACTTTGAAAGGTTAAATAGCCCACACAATATCCAGCCAGTAAAGGATGGCGTAGATGAGGGACCACTCAAACCCAGTCCTGCCTGTATAGCCTTGTCTCTTCCCATAATACCAGGATTAACAGAAGGAGACCATACTCTGTTTTACTGGCTCGGCAATTTATATTTCTTTCCTGCATCTTCTGGGACTTGGGTCCATCAGTTACTCTTCTTACTCTCTCTCCTGCATCTCCAAACTTGCTCTCTTCCTTGGCTCCCTCTCTTCTACATAAGAATGTGTGTAAGTCTCCTGAGTCCTTGAATCATGCGTCTGCTCTACCTTGCTTTCTCTACCGATCACCAGTCTTTCTTACCCTACTCCATCTTCTCACCTACCATTGCCAGCCTTCTGTCCCCATCAAGCCTTGTCCAGCGAAAGCTAGTAATGACCTGGTCACCGATTTCAACAGGAATCATCTAGTTTCATCTTCAACTTCATTCATTCATTCAATAAATTTTGTTGAGTCCCTACTTTGTGACAGGCATAATTCTAGATACTAAAGCAATGAATGAAAGAAAAAAACAAAACAAAACAAATCCTTGCCATCCTGGAGCTTACATTCCAGTGGTTTGGGGTGACAGATGGTATTAATAAAACAGTACAGCAGCTCTTGCATTTCTCTCTCTCTCTGTCTCAATTATGTGTCTCCCAGGCCAAGTCTTCTTGGCCCTATCTGAAAGCACTCCCTGCCCCCCTCTTTTTCTCACCTGTGGAGGCTGATCCGCCCACCAGCTCTGTCCTTGGTCTTGATATCCCCTCATTCACTCTAGAAAGACCTCATCTACTCCCTGGCTTCAGCTGCCTGAATTTGAAGGACTCCTGAATCCAAAGACCCAACCTAGGCATTGATTTCGTGCTGCAGATGTATTTATCCAGCTGCCTCTTGACTCTTCCACCTGGGTATCTTGCCTCAAGCCCCTTTGGACCACAGAATATCCTTCACTGAATATTCTCTCCCCCACTCCCACTCTGCTCCTTTCCTTGTATTCCCAGGCTCTGTGTGGTCCCTAGTATTCCCTGGTGTGCATGCTGGACTCCTGGTCTTTATCTTATATGTCCCCCTACTTCCCCTCTTCCTGAGACCTATCTCCCAAGCCGGTTCCTCCCGCTCCCCCCTGCCCCCAACCACTACCTCATCCCATCACTTCCGTGGGCCCCCACAGCCACCTTATCTGCAGTGTCTGTGCACTACATTCAAGCACAGCGCTTGGCATATAAGGGTCATCCACTTAGTGTGTGTCACAGGAATGTGTGCATGTCTAAATAAGGGAATACGAATGCCTTCCCTGCCTACAAGCCCATGAAATCCTCACAGCAACTCCAAAAATGGCCGATAACACCTTCCTTTCACAACCCAGAAATCTGGGGCTTAGAAGCATGAAAGACATTCCTGCAGCTAATAAGGGGGAAAGCCAGAGCTGCAGCGTTCCTATTTCTCTGGATTTGAGAAATCCAACACTTAGGGCTTCAGGCTGGGCTAGGACGGTTCCAGGAGTGACTTGCCAAGAAACAAGAAGTTCTCTGAGTGGATGAAGTCATGTTTCCAGAGCTAATAAAGCCAAGGTTCTTACCGCATTCTCCAAGGGAGAGAAATTTAAAGTGCAGCTGTAGTCCTTGGCGGCTCTAGGTGACCAGAGAGCCCAAGGCCAGCCCTGCTGAGAGTGTGATTTGCCCCCAGAAGCATCCATTGCCTGCTAATGGTGTACACGGTACTGCTCCAAGCCTGGCCAAGTTGCCGAGTTCATAACCACCGGCTGATTGTAGCATCATGGGAAATAAACTCTTCAAAAAAGTAAGCAAAATTTGCTGCTGCAAGTCAGGGGAGAAAAAAAGAACCATTGCAAATGCATATTAAGTATATCTGACACCGTGTGTAATATGGTTTCAATGCCAGGCAACTTGTTAGCTTCCTAATATGTGTATTCTGGAGTGTTTGCAAATATGCTACAGAGCTTGGCAAACAGCTCCACAGGCACCATGGAGAGGCTGCTCTTAATTTAAGCCCATGTCATCTGTGGCTTTTAAACTCTCTCCTGCCCCAGTTAACCCAGGCCTGGGTTGGTGGCCCCCGGAGAAGCTCATCTCATTGCCATCCTTTCCATTCTTTTGATACAGAAAATCAGTGGATACACCAACTCAGCTTGCTATGGAGGGTTGCAGCCCTACCACTCGGCTGGCCTAAAACCCTGGAGTGCCAGGGCTAAAGGGGCCTTTCTAAAGCTTCTAGTCCTAGGACTTTCCCGGCTGTACAAAGGTTAAGACTTCCCCTTCCAGTGCAAGGGGTGAGGATTCACTCCCTGGTCAGGAATCTAGGATT
Source organism: Bison bison bison (assembly GCF_000754665.1). NCBI lineage: Eukaryota > Metazoa > Chordata > Mammalia > Artiodactyla > Bovidae > Bison > Bison bison. The sequence goes on along the minus strand of NW_011495033.1, from coordinate 8,460,893 downwards.
CTACACGCCTCACAGCCAAAGAAACCAAAACACAAACTACAGAAGCAATATTGTAACAAATTCAATTGACTTTTAACAAATGGTCTATATATAAAAAAACTTTAAAAAAATAAAAATGAAGCTTCAAGTCCTAGCGCCCATTGTACAGCAGAGAAAATTGAGGTCCAGATAAGAAAGGCCCTTGACTGAAGGCAATGGTGCAAGATGATAACAGTAGGAAGACTGGATCTAGGCCATCCACAGCATTCCTGGACATTTTGCTTGGTGCCTAGAGTTTAGAGAGAGGCTGGATGTGTCTTCAGAACTGTTGCATTTTTTGACAGAGGCCAGAGCAGCAATCGGATGTCCCTTGTGGCTCAGACAGCTAAGAATCTGCCTGCAACGCAGGAGACCCAGGTTCGATCCCTGGGTCAGGAAGATCCCCTGGAGAAGGAAATGGCAACCCACTCCAGTCTTCTTGCCTGGAGAATCCCCATGGACAGAGGGGCCTGGCGGGCTACAGGCAGACATGACTGAGAAACCAGCATTCTCAGAGCAGCCAGCAGGGAATGAAGGAGGAGCCAGCATCCATCTCTCATGACTCTCGGTGGAACAAAGCACACCCATGCTTGTTTCCATTCTCCACCTGGCATCTTGCCTTCCAGAGCAAAGGGTACGGGTCCCAGTCGCAGCCACAGGGCCAGCCAGGATGAAAATGGGAGGCCTGGTGAAGGCAGATACTGCCCTAAGCGCTCCTTCTCTGGCTGACTTGCTGTCTTTCTGGCCGAAGGAACAGAACCTGGGGAGCTTGCCCTGAGCAAAGGAAATCCCCACTCGACTTGGTTTCCGTAATCTGCCTGCAGATCTTGCCTGGTTAACCCCGTGGGTCATTTTAATTTTCCAGAAGCTTTCCGACTTCCCTTGGATCCTTAATCAGATAAGGGGATCTGTGCATGTGTTTGTGTGTGTGTATGTGTGCGTGTGTGTGTGCAAGCGCACATGCGCACGCGTGCCTGGGCTCACTCAGATCTCCTCCCCACTTTTTCCTTCCCTCTTTCTCTCCCACAGGCGCAGTCTCTCCCCTTCTCTCTCTCTCCATAATCACTTCCCATCTCTTCCAGAATGCTTAATGGAGTCTGGAGAGGAGACCAAGGACGATTTCATCTCCAAGAGGGAGCCAGCCCTCACACCCCTCTCTCTTCCCCATCATCTCTTTCCTTGTTATTCTGGAGCGGATTTGGCAAAGTGCTTTCTCCGAGGAGGGAGAAGGACACACCTCCCCTGCCTCTTTGCTCCCTGCAGAAGGGGGATTTTTTTTGCCATCCCCTGCTCTGCTGTCATTGGGTCCTTACCTAACTGCCAGAGCCCAGTGCTGCTGGCAGTCACAGGCCAGCTCGGGCTGGGGGAACAGAATATATGAGGACGCATAATTGGCTGTGGAGGCATGCTGGTGGCTGGCGGGCTCCTTGGCGATGCCCACGGAGAGAGAGAGCCCAATAGGATGCCTCTAATAGCTTATCTCCTAATACTTGTTGTTAGGAAGCTGTTGTCTTTCCCTCCAAGCCTGTCTGCCCGGTGATGCACGGCATGGCTGGTGTCAGCTGCCTTCTCCTGCCGAGAGGACGCCCAGCTCCCTTCTGCTGGGGAGGGCTCAGCACCCATCCTGGTCCCGGGCATTCTTATCCAGCCTGGGGGGTGCCTTGCCCACTGGGGTGAAGGGTCAGCTCTCAACATCAGCCCAGCAGGAGGAAGAGGAAGGAAGGGCACCTAGGACTTTCTTTGCGGATCCTTTCCTGGGCCCCCAGGTGCCTGGCATGGTGCTTGGCACACAGCAGGCACTTAATAAGTGTTTGTGGTTCTGAACTGAATTATCTACGGTTGGCATGAGGCTGGACCAGATCACTCAAAGTCCTTTCCAGCCCTATGGGTTAGGGGTCTGATAAATGCTGTCATGCACCCCCAGCGTGCCTGGCGCCCATGCTAGGCTCCCCTGGGAGCAGAGGGTGTTTCAGGCACCAGCTCTGTCTCTGGTGCTCACCTCACAAGGCTGCAGTAAGAAGAAAGTGAAGTAACACATGAGAGTGCCAGGGCCACGCATGGATGAGCACCTTTCTCGAGTCTTCCAGAAGCCCAGGGCACTCACCCTCTAAGGGCCCTTAGAGAATCATCTTGTCTGATCCCTCTGTTTACCAATTAAGTGCCCAAAGCCCACAGGTGGCTAGTTCAGGGCCTCATATGCATCTGAAACAGAGTTAGGAGGCAAATTCAGCGTGCATGACTCCCAGCCTGGCACTCTCTTGGTAACAGTAGGTTGCCAAAGAGTTGAGTCCTGGACCCAAGACACGTGACGGTGGGACCAAGCTGGACCAACATAGATGGGTACTTGAGTCCAACAGGAAGTGCTCTGAGGATGCAGAAAAGGAAGGCACAACCCCAGCGTTGATAGCCTTCGATCTTTCATGGTTTGTCTGTTCCTTCATTTGTTCCTTGGTTCATTCATTCATTCTCTCCGTGAATATTTAAGTAGCACTATCTCTATGCCAGGCGCAGGAAGTTGACTAGATGGAGTCCTTGCAGGAAAGAGGCCAATGGTCTGGGCTCTAGTCCAGGTTGGCTGCTCCTGGTCCCCCACCTTGGCTCTGCCTCCCGGGCCTTGCCCTTGGAAGATCCCACCAGCCCTCTGGATGATGGTACTGTCTCTCTCATCAACCGGGAGGCCTACTGCTGTGCCTTCATGGGCAGCACTTCTTATCTGGCCTGTCCCAGTGCCATACACAGAGCCCAGGCCCTTTCCCCTAACTGAGTAGAAAGTGTGTGCACGCCCCACTTCCCCACCACCTAGTGATGCCAGGAGGGGGTCCCTGGCCGGGTTCCCTGGCTGTCCCTGGATCGTCTGGAGCCCTTGTACTTCCTATGTCCTCTGCTGTGCGCAGAACAGGATGAACTCTGTCTCCAGGGAGAGGGGACTGAGGGGACTCAGCCAAGCTGCTGGCCAGGCTCTGACCACTGACCCTGGCTCTTATCCACTCGTGATCAAGGGCCTGCCTGGTATCCCCATTTGGGAAGCCACTTCCTCTGGGATAAAGGTTCCTCTGGGGAGGTTTCTTGTTCCCATAGCTGTCCCCCTCCTTGCTGCTGTGGAGCTCGATCCTTACCTGCCTAGGACTCCTCATCTCGTTGTTCTTGCTCCTTCTGGTCTGCTTGGGCTCCTCCTCCCACAGAGGCTGTGATGATGCTTGCTCTCTCGTCACAGCCATCTATGGCCTGGCCTACAAGATTCTGACCCAGAGCCAGTGCAGCAAAGCCAAATCCCCAGGAAACTTCATGAATGTCTGAACTTCTAAGTCCCAGGGTGAGGCAGCAGGAAGACATGAACTGATGTTTCAGGAGTCCAGGGAATCCTTTCCTTCCTGTGAGCTGAGGCCCAGGGTGTGGTCATCCCGGTGAGCAGTCACACACATCGTCTGATGGCTTGATCCCTCCCTGGGAGGGGGTGGGGGAAATGGGCAGTGTCTTGGGGTCTGGAGTCAGGCTGGAGTCTCTGAGCTGCTCGTTTTGGGGACATGGGCAAAGGGTAGCAGGCATTCCTGGTCCTTCCCCGCCTCCCTCCCCCTCTGCCCCTTGCTGGCCCTGCTGGCGGGTGAAGTGGAAAATAACCCAACTCTTAGGGGAGTGTGTGTCTCGGCTCCTTTCCCTGGCTGCTAATGGAACCAGCAGCTGTCCTCAGCCATGTGTGGCTGCCCTGACCCTCGGAGACTGAGGGTGGAGACCAGCTGGGGAGAAAAGGGCTGTGCTGGGTTCGTTTCCTGTGGGGCACAGAGCTGACATCAGGCAGGGAGCGTGGAGAAACAGAGCAGTCGATTGGGAGGTGGAGACTTGAGCATAATCATTCCAACTTCCATTTACTGAGCGCCTCCTGTGAGTCAGGCAAAACACAAGTCGTTCTAGTTGCATTATCTCATTTAATCCTCAATCCCGGGAGACAAGGTCGGAATTGTTAACGCTCTTCCTCTGTGGCAACTGATACTCAGAGAGGTGAAGTACTTGCCTTGAGTCACACAGCTAGAGGGTGGCAGCTGGAACCTGAACTGGGACTGCTTGACTCTGAAGTTCTTTCCTGGGGATGCGGGAGGGTTCCAAGAGGGTACAGAGGTGTGTAACTCCTGTTGCACAGGGCTGGATACCTGATTCCACCTTGGAAGGGAAGAAAAACAGGCAGGGGTGGAGGTGGTGAGAGAGGGGTTTTCCAAGGGAGCCCGAGAGACCGTTAGGTCCTGGTTGAAGGTGCACCCCGGCCTTACACAGGAACTCAGGAATGTGTGTCCTATCTTTTGAATTGTCATTAAAGTCACTCTTGCCTTTTACTATGGTCACACTATGGGTTTCCCCGATGGCTCAGGTGGTGAAGAATCTGCCTGCCAGTACAGGAAACAAAGGTTCAATCCCTGATCTGGAAGATCCCCTGGAGGAGGAAATGGCAACCCACTCCAGTATTCTTGTCTGGGAAATCCCATGGACAGAAGATCCTGACGGGCTACGGTCCATAGGATTGCAAAGGGCTGGACATGACTGAATAGGCACACACATGTGCATGGTCACACTGCATACATTGTGTGACTGATTCTAACCTTGCATGGTTGATCGCCTGTGTTGGGCTCATGAAAACCAACTCTGGGAAGACTCAGTGACAAGCCTTTTGTTGAACGGGTGAGGTGAGATGAGATTGGACATGGCCTTGGAAGTGGCCAATGGAAATTCCAAAGCCAGCTGGAGCCTGGAAGAGGAACGGAGCAGTGCAGTTCTGTAGGGAGCCAGGGACCAGCTCAGCATAGCTTGCTACTTGGCATGGGCCAGAGTGGCCGCTTGAAAGATCTTTGCATATAATGCCGCCGTTCCGACGCTCAGTCATGTCTCCAACTCTTTGTGACCTCATGGACTGTGGCTCTCCAGGCTCCTCTGTCCGTGGGATTGCTGAGGCAAGAATACTGGAGTGGGTTGCCATTTCCTCCTCCAGGGGATCTTCCTGACCCAGGGATCAAACCTCTGTCTCCTGAGTCTGCTGTACTGGCAGGCAGATTCTTTACCATCTGAGTCATCTGGGAAGCCCTTGTGTATAATAGGTGCTCAATTAATACTTGGATCAAGAACAAATGTTCTCTGGGACTTCCCTAGTGGTCCAGTGGCTAAGACTCTAGGCTCTCAATGCAGGGGGGCCGGGGTTCGATCCCTGGTTAGGGAATTAGATCGCATGCGTCAAAATGAAGATCCTGCATGCTGTGACTAAGACCTGGCACAGACAAATAAATAAATATTTATAAAAAAGAACAAATGGGCTCCCTCTCGAAGATTTATCATTCTTCTTGCATGAAAGGAAACGAATGAGTGTTTATGGAGCATCTCCTCTTTGTTAGGCATGTCCATCCATTCCTAGGTAGTACATTGTCTCATTATCTCAGGTACATTATCTCAGGCAGTCTGGACTTTTGTCAAAGCAGGACATTTAAGCCTCCAACATGGGGGATGCAACATACAATGTCCCCAGAAAAGCTCCCACTGCCTGAAAAAGCCTGAGTCCCATCATTTCCCTAGTTCTTCTTGGGAGCCCTCTAGAGTCCATTCTTCATCTTCAGCACCCCTCATTCCAATCTCGCACTTCTGTGATTGTGCCATGGTGTCATTTTTGATGCCACATCCATGTCCTGAGGGGGCTAAGTTGACTGGCATGGAGAAGCAGGAGAGGGCTTGGTGGAGGCTCTGAAGTGTGGTGAGGATCCCAGGGCTCTGGGTCTACCCACCTGAAGCCCTGGCTGCCATCCTGTCTGGCTGTCTTGCTGTGTGATCTTAGACAAGCCTCACTCACTTCTGGAGCCAGATTCTGGCTGTACACTTTACAGATTTCTGATTCTGTGAAGTGATGGGGGTTCAGGGAAGGACCCAGCAGCTTCCTAGGTCTTTCCCTGCCTTTTGCTTCCGATCTGAATTTCTTTTCCTCTCCCCATGACCAGGCAGAGTCAATCACGCAGGATTTGTGAGTCCTGGCTCCACCACTTTCTGGCTCTGTGACGTCAGGCAAGTTATTAACCTTTTTAAGCCTCAATTTCCTCATCCGTAAAGTAATACCCTCCTTATGGGTTGTCGTGAGGATTAAATGAGATAATGTTTATAATCACAGAAAGTGCCCGATCGCAGGCCTGGTGTGGGGCGAGTGCTCAGAAGAGCCTGGGCTGATGTTTCTTCAGCCCGCTGACCTTCTTCCCCTTCCTTCTCACCATTACTATTGTCTCCATCAGGGAGCAGGACAGAGGCAGCCCTGGAAGAGGCAGACAAATAGGTCACCAGACCCACTTCTGTTCTCTGGGAAGAAGCAGCCAGGCCGCTGATTCTTCTCTGTCTCACTTTCCAACCATCATTGGATTTCACCCACTTCACACTTTGATCTCTGCCAACCCCATCTCCTGGGGCAAGACCAGAAGGACTGTCTGCCTCTGAGTCCCGAGGAAGGGGAAGGAGGACGGCCAAGGAGAAACCAGTATAGATGCGCTTAGAAGACCAGTCAAGTCCTGCCCAGGAAAAGGTCCAGGCGCAGGGGCTGGTAAAGGAGAAGAGGCCATGGGCAGGGCTGGCTGGCCCACTCTGAGGTCCGGGACCTGGACGGCTGGTGGCATTGTCTCCGCTTCCCTGTTCCCAGAGATGGACAGACAGGACCGGAAGTCCTCTGAGATCCCAGGAGTGGCACCCATGGGTCCTACAGCCCGGTGATCTATGGCCTGACTCCTTCAATGTCCTCTCTTCCTATTTTGTCCCAGGCCTCACCACCCCCAAAGCCTCCAGCCTCATAATTCAGTATTTCCTGCAAACTCTGTAACCGACTGACATTCACCAAAGCATACTCAACAAAGCCATCAGACGTCTGGGTGGAGACAGCAAGGCACAGGGCCTGGAGATCATGAGTAGCCATACTGAACAGTGGGAAAAGCTCCCAGTGGAGACCAGGTTCTGGTCCCATCTCTGACATGAATTCCCTGGATGACCCAGGAGGAGTCACTCTCTGGAACTCCATTTCAGCATCAAAGAAATGGGTTAGCAGGGCTTGATGATTCCCGATGGACTCTCAGCTCAATTCATCTGTCTCTGCACTTCTCAGGGGCCTCAGGCTGTGGCCATGGTAGGGATGCCCGGTTCCCCACTGCCCACAGACCCATTCCTCCTCCCGGATCCCAAGATCCCTCTCTGCAGAATCAAAGCATTACCCTTTGCCCTCCCTCCCCTTTCCTCCTTTCCCATCCTCTCGTGTCTGTGAGCATCTGCATGGAAGGCACTGAGTTAGGCCCTGGGAGTGTGGGCTGAGTATGGAGGTAGACACAGTTCTCTCTGCAGAGGCGCTAATGCTGGGAAGGCTCTGTGTGATGCAGACACGGCGCAGATCCAGAGGCAGGAGGTAAACTGGAGAGATGGGAGGCCATGGAGGAAGTGAGAGGTCTGGAGGGAGATGAGGGAGACCTGCAGAGGCCACTGGGACTCTTTACGGAAGAGACAACACAACTGGATCTTGAAGGGTGCTCAAGACACTCCCTGCAGACATGGAACCATGAAGGCCTTCTGGACGTGATGATGACCACCAAAGCAGGGAAGTCTAAGGATGGGCAGTACATTTAGGGAAGGTGGTTCTACATGGTTGGAGGGTAGGTTGTGTCCAGCAAGAAGGAGTGTGAAAAGCTGAATTATCAATGAGCCAGAAAAGAGGAGCTGGACCAGATTAAGGAGGACTTTTTTTTTTTCTTTTTTAATAAACCATGTATCTGTTATCACTAATGGTAATAATAATAATAGCCAACACACAGCATTCATTCTATTTCAGAGGCTTCAGTACATGTTCTGTTTTATCCTCCGTCAATCCCTATGAGGTATTCTCTATCAGCATCCTCATTTTCCAGATGAGAAAACGGAGGCATGGAGAAGTTACTTGCCTGAGCTTACACAGCTGAAAGTGACAAGGATTCAAATCCAGTTTGTTGAGCTTCACAGCCTGTCTTCCAAGACCGCAAGGAGAGCAGTGAGAGCCTCCAAAGGGTCTTGGCTGCCCCAGGCCCAGGGTTTTCCTCAGCAGGCGGACCTCCTCCCTGTCTGGACCACACATCACCTCTCACCTACCCTCTCAGGTAGACAGGTGAGGGGCGGCAGTTGGGAGCTTGGTCTGGGGAAACATTTGTACCCAGTTCTGAACATCTGCCTCCATTTTGATCTGATTACTCTCATCTTCTCCCTACTGGCAGGAGACAGCGCCTGCTTTCCACGGTCTTAATTAAGCCTCATTTTTGTTTTTATTTACTTAGCACCAGCCTGGGAAGAAGGATCTCCAGTGAACGAATGAGGAGTGGCAGGTGAAGGGGTGGGGCCCATGCTTGCAAACTCTCGCTCTTTGAGCCAGGGAGAGCCTTGGCCACTGACAGCCCACAACCCTGAAACTTTCAGGGATGCTCCACTGCCTACCTGTACTGGCCAGGAAGGTCCACATTCCCCGAGGTTCCATCAAGCTTCTCCTTGATTTCAACCACCTCCATGATTTAGTGGTTCTGATACCTGGGTTAAGGTACTTAATCTGGGGACTCCCTTGGTGGTCCAGCGGTTAAAAATCAGCCTGCCAGTGCAGGAGACATGGGTTTGATTCCTGGGCAGGGAACTAAGATCCCACATGCCGTGGAGTAACTAAGCCCCTGCGCCACAACTGCTGAGCCCGCATGCTGCAGCTATTAAAACCCAGACACTCTAGAGCCCGTGCTGCGAAACAAGAGAAGTCCCCGCAATGAGAAGCCTGCGCACTGCAATAAAGAGTAGCTCCTGCTCACTGCAAGTAGAGAAAGCCCAAGGGCAGCAACAAAGGCCTGGTGCAACCAAAAAAAAGATACTTAACTTTATAGAACCTCAATTTCATCTGTAAAATGTGTGTGGTTAATGATACCTTTCAGAATTAATATGATACAAATGATTTCTCTAAATCTCTAACCTCAGGTCGGCATACAATAGGTGCTTAAGCACTTTGTGCACTTTTTTTTTTTGGAAGATGACTTTTATTTATGTATTTATTTATTTTGGCCATGCCGCACATCTTGTGAACTCTTAGTTCCCCGGCCAGGGATCGAACGCATGCCCTCTGCATTGGACGTACAACGGGAAGTCCTGCCAGGGATGTCCCTCTCTGTGTTTTCTATCATCCTCCCCAAGCCCCTGTGAGGTAGGGAGTGTTATCACGCCGCCCCTCTTCAGAGGAGGAAACTGAGGCACTGAGTGAAGTTACTTGTCTAAGGCCAAGTAGCAGAGGTTGAACAGCCCTAGCGCCACTGTGCACCACTCTCTCCTTCTAGGTGGGGTGTCCTTCCGCGCACACGCTGCCCTCGTTCAGACTACGCTGCTGGCGGCTCCCATCTCCAGCAGCTCTGTCTTTGCCTACATGGTCCACACTTTGAGGTCTGTCTCTACAGCTGCCCGCTTCACAAAACCTTTCCTGATTTGTGACTAGAACGGAATTTCTCTCCCTGCGCCGAGCCTGTGTCTTTCTTGGATTTTAAATGTAAAGATTGGGACTTCCCTTGTGGTCCAGTGGTTAAGAACCTGCCTTGAAATGCAGGGCACGTGGGTTTGATCCCTAGTTGGGGAACTAAGGGGCTTCTCTGGTGGCTCAGATGGTGAAGAATCTGCCCACAATGCGTGTTCGATCTGCGGGTTGGGAAGATCCCCTGGAGAAGGGAATGGCAACCCACTCCAGTATTCCTGCCTGAAGAATTCCATGGACAGAGGAGCCTGGCGGGCTACAGTCCATGGGGTCGCAAAGAGTCAGACACGACTGAGCGGCTACGACGCACACGTGCCTGTGGGGAACTAAGATCCCATTGGCCACAAAGCCACTAAGCCCAAGTGCCTAACTAGAGTCCGTGCACCGTAATGAAGGATCCTGCAGGCCACAACAAAAACGCTGCATGCCACAACGAAGGCCTGACCCGGACAAGTGTAAAAACAAACAAATACATAATTCAAACGATAAATGCAAGGATTTGGGCTCAAGCCCTACGTCTGCTGCTTAACTGCAGGGAGTGACCATGGGTCACTGGTTCAAACGCTGCCTTCACCTTTGCCTTGGCTGTGTGGCCCTGGGTGGTTTGAGTGAGTCTCTATTTCTTTCTGTTGTTATGAGTGGAGATAGCCTGTGCTCAGCACTAGGACAAGTGGCGCCGGGATTCCAGCGCCAGAGTGCTCGGGCTCAAAGCCCAGCCTGGTCACTCGGTATCCACGCGAACTTGGCAAAGTTACTTAACCTTTCAATGCCTCAGTTTTTCCATCTGTGGCATGGAGATGCTGTAATGATACCTACCGCATCATGCTGTTGTGAGGATTAAATGAGATAATGCCTGGGGACATTTAGAACTGTGCCCAGCACTTAATAAGAGCACAGTAAGCCTCGGTTGCTGTAACTTCTGAGGCTTGCTTGGGGATTAATGGAGACTGTGAAAGTACTTTGTAAATTTCCAAGCTCTGGACCCGCACGCAGTATCGATTGTTCTCCTTCTGCCTTGGACCTGGGCCATTTGTGTCTGGCCTCGTTCCCCTCAAGGGGCAGGGATCAAGCCCCACCATCTGGGTCCCTCCAGAGGCTCTGCCTTAAGCCCCATGTTCTGTACATGGGATTCAGGGACCCTGCTTGAGCAAGCAGCCCTGCCTCAGTTTCCCCGAGGACCCCAGCTGCGGCCACACTGGGAGCTGATCGGCCAGCCACCTGGCATGGGCCCAGCCTGCTGCTTGGGGCTCCCGGTCAGCACTTCCTGCAGAGCCCCAGTCAGCATCTCTGCCGATGCCCGCAGTGCGCCATTCTGACCCAGGGTCCACCGCAGGGGTGAGCCCACTGCAGGGGCGAGGCCTGCCTGGAGGGAGGCAGGAGGCAGAACTCCTAAACCTTCCTGCTCTGACTTTCCAGGAATCCAGCCTTTGGA
>NW_011495033.1:8449373-8449832 GCF_000754665.1 Bison bison bison | reverse complement strand
CCAGCCTGGGGCTCTGCTGGGGACACCTGGCCGGGGGCAGGTGGGGGGCGTTGTGGCAGGCCCTTTGCTGAATCAGCAGGACCAGTGGCAGGCAAGGGAGAGAGGGATTTCCCCTCTTCTGCAGTTTGCATTTACTTTTCCAACAGGTCAGTGCGCTGCCGAGTTAATTCAGAGAATTGCCGAGGCAGCAGCAGCAGCTGTGCCCTGGGCCCAGCTGATCAGTCAGCCATCAGGGCGCTAACCAGGACCGGCAGTGCCACCCGCTCCTCGCCAGGGACAGTGGAAGGTGGCCCCACTAAGCGAGGCTGCCGCCACCATCCTCACCCCATGCCTGGCTCCCCCACCAGCTCCTGGTGGTCCAGCCAGTCGGGCACCCTGAGGAGCCAGACAGGAGGCCACCACATTCACATGGCACCTGGTGCTGCTGGACACACCTGGCTTCACATCCCAGCTGCCATC
>NW_011495033.1:8438184-8449273 GCF_000754665.1 Bison bison bison | reverse complement strand
CTGCCATCCACTAGCTGGGAGACCCACGATGAGCTCCTTAACCTCTCTGAGCCTCAGCGTCTTTGTTGGTATCATGGGCACAGTAGCGGTGCCTGCTTTATCAGGCTCCTGGAAGGACTGTAGATCAGCTGGAAAGTACCTAGTCAGTGTGAGGGTCACGGAGAATCCTCCCCATGCCTGTAATTATGATTAAGAGACAAACAAATATCGCTTATTAACACATATATGTGGAATCTAGAAAAATGGTACCAATGAACATATTTGCAGAGCAAGAATAGAGACACAGATGTTGAGGATGGACATATGGACACAGGGGGAGAAGGGGAGGTTAGTATGAACTGGGAGAGTTGCATTAGCACATATACGCTACCGTGTGTAAAATGGATAGCTAGTGGGAAGCCGCTGTGTAGCAGAGGGAGCTCAGCTCAGTGCTCTGGGATGACCCAGAGTGGGGACGGGGGTGTGTGAGGGAGGCCCAGAGGGAGGGGAATGTGTATACACGTAGCTGATTCACTTTGTTGTACAGCGGAAACTAACACAACTTTATAAAGCAACTATGAAAAAGTGAAAGTGTTAGTTGCTCAGTGGTGTCTGACTCTTTGTGACCCCATGGACTGTAGCCTGCCAGGCTCCTCCGTCCATGGGATTCTCCAGGCAAGAATACTGGAGTGGGTTGCCATGCCCTCCTGCAGAGGATCTTTTGAATCCAGGGATCTAACCCACATCTTCTGTGGCTCCTGCATTGCAGGCGGATTCTTTACCACTGAGCCACCGGGGAAGCCCTGATATATGTATACGTATAGCTGACTCACTTTGTTGCACAGCAGAGACTATTAATAACACAACATTGTAAAGCAACTATACTCCAATTTAAAAAGAAATAGTGTTTATAGATGAAATTCCCATGTCCAAAGTGGTCCAGGTTGGATGTTCCAGATTCTGTGGGACTTCATTTTTCCATCTGGGTGGATAATACAGAGATGGGTTAGAAGATTGTTCTCACTTCGTGTTCACAAATGTTTCTGAGCACCTGCTATGTGCCAGGCTGAAGGCTGGCATTGAAACCAGGTTGAGATGATTTGACCAGGACAGAAGCCCCTTCCTCAGGGAGCTCTTGGTTGGTGGGCGGTGTGGAACCCTGAGGAATAACCAAGAAAACAAGGGAGCAGGGCATGGAAGGGCAGAGTGAAGAAGAATCCGGCTCTGATGGTCTATGGCAGCTTCTGAGGGGTGACAGGCAGCCAGGGGATGGGGTGAGGAGAAGCCCAAAGTGGCGGGGAGTGATCCTGGAGTTTAGAGGGCCTGAAGTCTGCAGCTTTCCTGGTGATGGACCACGGAGGGCCTTGAATGCCGAACCTAGGACCCTGGCTGTTATTATCCCAGTCGCAGGTAAAGGATGTCTGATGCTCCAGCCTCATACCAGCAGGTAGGAGCTGGCTCCAAGCACAGTGCATTAGGAGAAGAAAATGTGCCTGGTTTTGCGAAACTTGATAGCCTAGAGCTGACACAGAGCTGCTGGAACAGGCAGCTTTCTATACTCAGACAGGACTCTCCCTGCCACTAAAGACTGCACTACAATTTCCTTTAAATAACAAATCTCCTTGGTGCCTTTTTCTTTTCTTTTTTGTAAAGGAAATATACTTGGTATGCGAGATGTGGCAGACCTCTACATTGAGCTACAGCTATGGTTTCCTTCTTTCTTTAAAAAATAACTTTAAAAATTGTGATCAAATACACATAACATAAAATTTACTGTCTTCACCACCTTCAAGAGTATATATAGAGAGTTAAGTACATTCACATTATTGTGCAATGCATCTCCAGAACTTTTTTTACCTCGTAAACCGAAACTGTATCCATTAAAGAAAGAAGGCCCCCTTTCCCTCTCCTCCTCCCATCCCCTGGCAACCACCATGGCTACTTTTTGTCTCCATTAATTTGTCTCCTCTGAGTCCTCATAAAAGTGGAATCAGGCAAAATTTTGTTTTTGTGTGTGTGTGTGATTGGCTCATTTCATTTAGCAAGATGTTTTCAAGGTTCATACATGTTGTAGCATGTGTCAGAATTTCCTTGCCTTTGCAATAGTAAAAGACTTTTATCAGTTTTCACAATCAATAGCCAGACAAAAGATAAAAGATGCTTAAAACTGCAAGTCATAATGGGAACATGACCTAACAATGTAAAATAATTGCATTTAATTCAGGGAGCCAAGCAGGGTGATGTGGTGAGTGGAAGTGCATATACGCTCATGCTTTCATCACCTAGCCAGTCTAGTCTTTTTGTTGGTGCATTTAATCCACTTGCATTTATGGTAATTATTGATATGTATGATCCTGTTCCTGTTTTCCTAATGCTGCTGCTTCTGCTAAGTCACTTCAGTCATGTCCGACTCTGTGCAACTCCGTAGACGGCAGCCAACCAGGCTCCCCTGTCCCTGGGATTCTCCAGGCAAGAACACTGGAGTGGGTTGCCATTTCCTTCTCCAATGCATGAAAGTGAAAGTGAAGTCTCTCAGTCGTGTCTGACTCTTAGCGACCCCATGGACTGCAGCCTATCAGGCTCCTCTGTCCATGGAATTTTCCAGGCAAGAGTACTGGAGTGGGGTGCCATTACCTTCTCCGTGTTTTCCTAATAGTTTGGGTTTATTTTCTGTAGGTATTTTCCTTCTCTGTGTTAAGATAGAATATTATGTTAAGAATATAATATTCTATTATCTGACTACAGTACATTTTCTTTATCCATTCATCTGTTGACGGATACCTGAATTGCTTCTATATCTGAACTATTGTGAATAACGCTGCTATGAACACGGGTGTACAAATACCTGTTTGCATTTATGCTTTGCCAGCCTGTCAGGTATACACTCAGAAAGGGCTAGGTCCGATGGTAATTCTGTATTTGATTTTTTAAGGAACAGCAACTAGATAGCATATTAAAAAGCAGAGATATTACTTTGTCAACAAAGGCCCTTCTAGTCAAGAATATGTTTTTTCCAGTAGTCATGTATGGATGTGAAAGTTGGACTATAAAGAAAGCTGAGCGAAGAAGAATTGATGCTTTTGAACTGTGGTGTTGGAGAAGACTCTTGAGAGTCCCTTGGACTGCAAGGAGATCCAACCAGTCCATTCTAAAGGAGATCAGTCCTGGGTGTTCTTTGGAAGGACTGACGTTGAAGCTGAAACTCCAATACTTTGGCCACCTGATGCAAAGAGCTGACTCATTTGAAAAGACCCTGACGCTGGGAAAGATTGAGGGCAGGAGGAGAAGGGGGCGACACAGAGGATGAGGTAGTTGGATGGCATCACCAACTCAATGGACATGGGTTTGGGTGGACTTCAGGAGTTGGTGATGGACAGGGAGGCCTGGTGTGCTGTGTTTCATGGGGTCGCAAAGAGTTGGACACGACTGAGCGACTGAACAGAACTGAACTGATACTGTTTCTGACCATAGGGTCTTAGATGTAGGAGGAACTTCAGAATTCACACATGCCTGCTTACGGACAGGGAAATGGGCACCCTGGCAAGGACCTTCCTTCTGCCTCTCACGTGAGCTGGTGGCCCAGTAAAGACTAGAGCATGGGATTTGGGGTTCTCATTGCATGCCTCTTGTGCCTCTAAAGATGGCTGTGGGAGCACCCCACAAAGGCATGCTGATCTGTTGATGGGGAGACCAGAACCCAGAGAGGCAAGGGGTCCTGAAGTCACGCAGCTGCCTTGGCAGACGAGCAGCAACATCTCCACCCAGTGCCTTCTGCTCCTCAGGGCTCCAGGGGCCCTTCCCCTTCTGAGCTTTAGTTCAGAAGACAGAGCCTCCCGTTTGGATATCCAAAGCCCCCACAGGCTGACAAAGATGCTGTTGGCTGCTGAGGAAAGAGCACAACACAGAGACCCCAGACCTATGTGTGGCTCCACACGAGTCATTCTCTCCTTGTGAGCCTCAGTTTACCCTCTTATACAGTGGGTGATGGGGCAGATGGCCTCTTGGTCCCTAGCAGCTTTGCTCTTGCCCATCCAAGGACGCCGGGCTCTGGGGTGTGCTGACCAGCACCCTCTGGTGGAGACAACCAGCATCCCTTCATTTGGACCATGGCTCCCCAAGTTCCACAGATTCTCTTTGTTTTACAGGTGAGTAAACCAAGGCTTTGGAACTTCCCAGGTGGCACAGTGGTAAAGAATCTGCCTGCTGATGCAGGAGACTCAGGATTGATCCCTGGGTCAGGAAGATCCCCTGGAGTAGGAAATGGCAACCCACTCCAGTGTTCTTGCCTGGAAAAGTTCATGGACACAGGAGCCTGGCGGGCTACAGTCCATGGGGTTGAAAAGAGCCAGACACGACTGAGCAACTGAGTGTACGAAACGTGCACACCAAGTCTCTGGGAACAGGAGCACTGCAGGGAGGGCAGGTGAGAACCCAGGCAATCCAGGCTTCCTCCTCATCGTGACCGTGTACAGATGGGTGGCCCACTCCCTGCTGATCCTGTGCTATTTGTTCCCAGCAGCCTCCCCAGGGTCAACATTGCCAGGGACCAACGGGAACAGCCGCCCTGAAGACCTTCACCCACCAGCTCTGGAGGGAGGCCCTGTGCCCTTAGCTCATTAAAGATGCATGAGTTTCAGTCTGTGAGTGAGACCAAGAGGCGGCCGGGTCTGCAATAAAGGTCCACCTCCCGCCCCGGGCTGGCCAGTGCCATGGAAACCTTAGGTGGTGGCCAATATCATTTATTACCAAGCACTTAGGCAGCTGTTCTGGGCTTCTGCCCAGAGCACCCTCCTCCCTCTTCCCATCGTGCAGGCCCCTCTCTTTACCCAGACTGCCTCTTCTCTGCTTCCATTCTGTCCTGAACTGCCCATGCTGCCTGGGATCAAACACAGCCACACAGTACCATGTGGGATGGGTCTTGTCATTATGACGTCAGCATTCCAGGTAAGGAAACTGCCTCTCTGAGAGTCAGAGCCTCACTTAAAGGCAGACAGTTGACAAGTGACAACACCGGGACTGGACCTCAGTCAAGTTCATCGAATGACCTGCTGAGTTCTTATGCAGCCTCCCAGCCGGCTTGGAGCTGCCCTGGGAGCAGCCAGGAGGAATCTGGTTTTGCCAAGCTGCTGCTGCTTAACTGCTTCAGTCGTGTCCGACTCTGTGTGACCCTACGGTCTGTAGCCTGCAAGACTCCTATGTCCATGGAATTCTCCAGGCAAGAATATTGGAGCGGGTTGCCATGCCCTCTGCCAGGGGTATCTTCCTGACCCAGGGATCAAACCTAGGTCTCTTGCATTGCAGGCAGATTCTTTACCACTGAAGCACCAGGGAAGCCCTGTTTTGCCAAGGTCAGTGACTTAATCGGTGATTTGGCTTTAGAAGCCAGCTTCGCTCATAGATGATGGAGGTGCAAGTCTGCTCCTGGCTTCCTGATATAGATGGTGGCTGTGTGGCCTTGGACCAAGCACTGGCTTCTCTGAGCTGCCGCTGCCCGTCTTCACACCTGGGGTCATAATTGGGAATCCTCACACAGGGGGCCATCCTGCCTTGCGAGGCCATGAGCCTCATGCAATGATGGGTCAGGGAGCCCTTAGAGCCAGTGGTTACTGCCTTACCCTGATCATGAGTTAAAGTATGGTGCTCTCCGGGGAAGAAACTCAAGAGCTGGAACTTTCTGAAGGGAGACCTGCCTCCTCCAACAAGAAATTCTAGAAAAACTCAGCCCTTAACACCTCTAACCAGGAAGTCCAGCTAGAGAGGACAGGCAACCAGCCCCTCTCTCCTACTCTGTGCCGATTATCATTGAGGTCAGAGCCACAGGAGCCTGAGGGACCTTCTTGTCTAGCCCCTGAGCTTTGGAGAGGAAACGCGGCTGGCCCCAGGACACACAGCGATCAGTGGAGCAAGGTGTGGTCTCAGTCTGCTGGCTCCATGCCCCCCGTCCTGTGCTGCTGGCAGTCGGGGTGCGGGGCCTGGCTAAGCGGGGGGCCTGCAGACACCTCAGCTTTCTCCTTGAGCTAACCTTTGCATCATGGGTCAGAGGCAGAGTTCCCTCTCCAGAGATACCCCGTGACGTGGGATGGGGAGATGGGGAGTGGGGCAGTGATCATGAGGCCTCTGCAGGCCCACAGAGCTGGCCTTGCTGCCCCAGGGATAGAGGCCCTGCCGTTCAATCAGGTGCCCAGGATTGGGCTCAGGGACAAGCCGTGAGTCGGGGTATTCAGATTGTGGGTCAGGGTTACTATTTTCCGAATTAAAAAAACCGAGGCTTGGTGAGGTTACATGGCTTTCCCAGGCTGCACTGCTTTGATTCTGCTTTGAACACAACTCTCCTGGCTTTCAGAGTCCACACCCTTCTCCGTGGACCTGGTGACTTGCCCTGTGCAAGTTCAGGCAGGTGGCCCCCTCACGCTCCTGGGTGGAGGCTGGGCTGAGCCTCATTCCAGGTTCCTCTTTGCCCTCGGGCTTCGGCCACGCCGGGCACTCAGGTTGCCCCTGGTGAGTGGTGACGTCAGACCGAGTCCATTGTCATGCCATCGCCACCCCCAGGCTGCATCAGCAGCTGCCTGGCTGAATAATTCATCAGAACTTGTTTACTCTTCCTGCTGTTAGTGGCTCTCAAAACCTCCTCCCAGGTCCAGCTGCCCTGGCCTCCACTCCCTCTCCAGTTTGACCACCAGAAAGCAGCTCCAGGCCTGGGCTGTGTGCATTGGCCATGAATTATTCAGGCCCTGTTTGGCTGGAACCAGGTGGATAGGGAGGCTGGAGGAGAGTCTGGGCTGTGGTGTCTGTCCCATTTGGGGCCTGTGGAAGCAGCATGGCAGGGACAGAGGTGTCTCCACCTGCATTTGAGCTGAAACCCACGTCCTGATGGATCTAGAGTCACCCGCCAGTTGTGGGCCCCAGGGAGCAGGGTGAGAGCTCCCCAGACTTAAAACACAGAGACCCGCACACAGCTCACCATCAGCACTCAGGGCTGCAGGTCGCTCACCAGGCTTACAGCCTTCAGAAAGGGGACAAGATATATCCTATCAGCAGGGCCAACAATGTGACTTGGGAATCAGACAGGCCTGGGTGTAAATCCCAACCCTTCTTCTCTGCAGCTAAGTAGCCTTGGACCAGTCACTCAACCTCTCTACGCTCAGTAATTTTCCATCTGTAAAATGGGGATAGCTGTGTTTCCCTCCTTGTGCAGAGTGGACAAAGTCATCCCCCTAACGTGCCAGAAAGTATTCCGTGTTCTACCTGCACGCTGCCCTGTATTCTGGTGTCCCTGCTGGTTTATTTGCCTCTTCTGTTGTCCTGAGAGCCTTATAAGGAGGTACTGGGTCGCTTTTTAGAAGCGACCTTATAAGAAGAACTAGTCCTGGGGTGGCTCCTTGTAGATGCATGGTAAATACTTGTTGAATGAATGAATAAATGAATGAGTGAGAAATGGCTCTCCAGAGATGCAATGGGCTGATTTATGAGGCAGTGAGTAAGCTCCTTATTTCTGGGAGTGTCCCACTGGGTCGCAATTTAGCAGGCATTCCAGAGTGAGGATTGATGCCCTGGTTAGAAAGATGCTCTTTAAAGCTCCTCCCCTCTCATTAAGCTTCTGTGTTTCTAGGATTCAATGAATACGTATGGGTTGTAGGAGTTGGTGGGTGGTGGATGATGATGATGGTGATGAGGGAGATAAATGCTATGATGGGAGGTGGGATGAGGTGGACAGAAGAAACAGCAGAGCCGCTGGTCCAGCCTATCACACACTGTGCTTCGAAAGGTCAAGGAATTATGGGACTTCTCAGTACTCCTTTGTGGCTTAGATGATAAAGCGTCTGCCTACAATGAGGGAGACCCAGGTTCAATCGCTGGGTCAGAAAGATATCCTGGAGAAAGAAATAGCAACCCACTCCAGTATTCTTGCCTGGAAAATCCCGTGGACGGAGGAACCTGGTAGGCTACGGTCCATGGGGTTGCAAAGGGTCGTAACATGACTGACTGACTTCACTTTCAGTATTTCTAGAGCCCGGTGTTCAGTAAACAAGCAAGAGAAATTGACTGACTGAATGAATGAATAGATGTCCTTAGTCCTAAGACAGTCAGACAGCCTTAGGAATCATCTCTTTCCAATCCAGTGTATCAACTCCTCAATCTGCCTCAAGCCAGCTCCTGTGGCCCTTCCGCCTTGTCCTTTGTCTCAGTTTATCCAGACATAAAAATAGGTCACGCAGCTCACTTTCCTTTCCCTCCAGTAACCTCATCCAGACTGGCTAGTCCTGGCCACACCAGACCTGCCAGGGCGGACCCCTGCCACCAGGATTCTGGCAACCACAGACATGGGGGTACCACAGCCACACCAGGGACCGCTGATGAACTATTTGGATATTTCTGTTGTTTTCAGAAAGACAGCTTCCAAGATTCAAGGCCAGGTGGTGCTGGTCTTTTTTTGGAAGTGCTAATTAATAATTTAACTTCATATAATGATAATTTTATCTTGCTGCAATTTGTGAATTTATAATGATCTCATCCATCCGGTGTCTGGTGCCCAGCACGGAGCATCTCCCCCGCTGTGTATGGGAATGTGTTGCTGGGAGAATTTCCCCGAGGGGAGAGGGGCCAGGAGACTCCCTCCATGGGAAGTCTCCCAAACCGGTGGGGTGCACTGGCTTTCTGGCATCTCTCAAGGACTGTTTGCCTGGGAACAGAGGATGGAGCCAGTGGCCCTTCATCTCAGTTTCCTTGGAAATGGATATCAGGGGAAGCCTGGGATCAGCTTGTCATGGCAGGAAGGGCCCAGAGGAAATGTCAGAACTTGCCCTTCCCAGTGAGGGAAACTGAGGCTAGAGACAGGCAGGGATTGACTTCGGGTTATGCATCAGTCACAGACCCCATTCTAGAACCTGAATCTGCCCGTCCCTGGCTCAGCCCTTCCCTACACCCCTCCTCCACACCAGCTCACTCAACCTTCATGCCTCTTTCCTGGGCACTTGGTGGTGAGTGCTCCAAGTGCATCTTGATGGAGACAGAGGATGAACACTCAAGCCCCTTCCTCCCCTGACGGTTGGAGACCAGACCACTCTAACTGCCTCTCCAGCCAGTGGGGTAGAGTTGGGAAAAAGCTGAAAAAAAAAAAGGGGATTGGTGGGTGTGGTTGGGAATCCCTCCTACCTGAATACAAAACCATCTCTCTGTAGCGTCATGACCTTCCTCTCTGCCGGGTGATACCCGCATCCTGGTGTCCAGAAGTGGGCGTAACTTAGACTCAACTGACCTGGAAGAGACAGCAGAGCTAGGACTGGGGGCTAAGAATGTTCTAGACTTAAAACTCCAGGGCATAGAAGAGGGAGCCATGAGGCTGGAGCAGGAGGCAGAGGCCAGGCTCTGGAAGACCACTATTGATGTCATCTTCAGCCCATGCCAGGAGTGATTAAACTGCTTAGGTGAGACCTTTTGCCTCTGGGGGCTTCAGCTAATTTTCCTAGCTTACTAGGAAAAGCACTCCGGAAGATGCTAGAGGCAGCCTTTGTGTGTCTGTATCCAGCTGAGAAGGCGCTACAGATCAGAGTGGGGTGGCTTGCTGGCCGCCCCCACTCCTGGCTCTGTCCATCAGGGTTCCCAGGTTCCCCTCCACCCAAAGCTGGGCTGGTGGCCAGGCCCCAGGTTGGTCTTGGTCCGTGCTAATGAGATGCTAATACTGAAGACCAGATTGGCCGCAGCATCAAAGTGTTTAGGGACCCTCCTGACAGCTTGAGAAGCACCCCCAGTCACTCTGGGCAGCTCGAGCTCTAAGCCAGGATGTTCTCCTAGCAATTGTACCTGTCACTTCTCATTACAGCTGATGTGCCTGGTACCTGCCAGGGCACCATGGGGCGTAACTGGCCACGTTCCCTCCCAGAGCCCCCGGGGAGGTTGGTGCCTGGTCTGGCGGGGTCCCTGGGGACTCCGGAAGCTTCAGTGGTGTCAGAATCAGGTCTTGTCCATTCCAGATCCCGGTGGCTGCAGATGGAGTAAAAGATCTCACAAGGACCTCTCACACTCCAAACAATGTGGCGATCTTTCTTTGTTTTAACTTGCCCATCCAGTTTGTGTTCAGACAAATCTCAACTGTGGCACAAGCTTTCTCCCTTGGACGCTCAGAATTCAAGAACCTTAGAAGGTCAGAAGCGAATAGTAAACGCAGGGTTTGCTTCTCTTTTTTAGTGTTAGTTTTTGATTTGCCTTAACAGTTGGTCAAATCAGATACATGCAAATTGAAAACAAAGAAAATACCGAAAGGCTTCTAATACGGAAGCACACTTTCCCCACCCTTCTTACCTCCACTCTAGCTTTTCAGGGACGATGCATTTTTTAACTCTTTCAGCTGCTATTTTTGCTGTTTGCCTTCATGCTTCTAATAATATGTGTATGACGCTGTGTCTTGGTTCATCAGTTTCAGACATCACCTACTGACTTCCTGTTGTGGTAGACAAAGGTTTCTTTCTGTTACCTATGTTACTTCTGTCCCCTCTTCCTTATGGGGCTATGTTGTACTTTTTAGTCAAATCTAGAACACTGTTGTTGTTGTTTAGTTGCTAAATGTGCCCACTCTTCTGTGACCCCATGGACTGTAGCCTGCCAGGCTCCTCTGTCCGTGGGACTTCCCAGGCAAGAATACTGCAGTGGGTTGTCGTTTCTTTCTCCAGGGGACCTTCCTGACTGGGGATTGAACCCAAGTCTTGTGCATTGCCAGGTAGATTCTTTACTTCTGAGCCACCTGGGAGACCCTAAAACATTACTCAGTTCAGTTCAGTTCAGTCGCTCAGTCGTGCCCGACTCTTAGCGATCCCCTGAATTGCAGCACGCCAGGCCTCCCTGTCCATCACCAACTCCCGGAGTTCACTCAAACTCAGCGTCCATCGAGTCAGCAATGCCATCCAGCCATCTCATCCTCTGTTGTCCCCTTCTCCTCCTGCCCCCAATCCCTCCCAGCATCAGAGTCTTTTCCAATGAGTCAACTCTTCACATGAGGTGGCCAAAGTACTGGAGTTTCAGCTTTAGCATCAGTCCTTCCAAAGAGATCCCAGGGCTGATCTCCTTCAGAATGGAGTGGTTGGATCTCCTTGCAGTCCAAGGGACTGTCAAGAGT
>NW_011495033.1:8428370-8438084 GCF_000754665.1 Bison bison bison | reverse complement strand
GCAGTCCAAGGGACTCTCAAGAGTCTTCTCCAACACTACAGTTCAAAAGCATCAGTTCTTTGGCGCTCAGCCTTCTTCACAGTCCAACTCTCACACCCATACATGACCACAGGAAAAACCATAGCCTTGACTAGACAGACCTTTGTTGGCAAAGTAATGTCTCTGCTTTTGAATATGCTATCTAGGTTGGTCATAACTTTCCAAGGAGTAAGCGTCTTTTAATTTTATGGCTGCAGTCACCATCTGCAGTGATTTTGGAGCCCCAAAAATAAAGTCTGACACTGTTTCCACTTGCCAACATCTGCTGGATCATGGGAAAAGCAAGAGAGTTCCAGAAAAACATCTATTTCTGCTTTATTGACTATGCCAAAGCTTTTGACTGTGTGGATCACAATCAACTGTAGAAAATTCTGAAAGAGATGGGAATACCAGACCACCTGACCTGCCTCTTGAGAAATCTGTATGCAGGTCAGGAAGCAACAGTTAGAACTGGACATGGAACAACAGACTGGTTCCAAATAGGAAAAGGAGTACTTCAAGGCTGTATATTGTCACCCTGCTTATTTAACTTATATGCAGAGTACATTATGGGAAATGCTGGGCTGGAAGAAACACAAGCTGGAATCAAGATTGCCGGGAGAAATATCAATAACCTCAGATATGCAGATGGCACCACCCTTATGGCAGAAAGTGAAGAGGAACTCAAAAGCCTCTTGATGAAAGTGAAAGTGGAGAGTGAAAAAGTTGGCTTAAAGCTCAACATTCAGAAAATGAAGATCATGGCATCCGGTCCCATCACTTCATGGGAAATAGAGGGGGAAATAGTGGAAACAGTGTCAGACTTTATATTTTTGGGCTCCAAAATCACTGCAGATGGTGACTGCAGCCATGAAATTAAAAGATGCTTGCTCCTTGGAAAACATTATTATGATGTTGTGAATGTGGCTCATTTCAGAGTCCGGGTATGGACTGTGATTTTATTTTCTCTCCTGTACTTTTTTTTCTGGTGTGGTCAAGGCAATAAGGACTCTTCAGCTATCCATCTGTTCCTCTGTATTTCTCAACATCCCTTCCAGTTAGGGAGGAGACATGTTACTTGAAATACCCCCTTGGGCTAAGGCAGTCAAGAGCCTGTATGTCTCTTCCATCTCCCTCTTTCCCAGTGAGGAGACTGCAAGCAGTGGGTTCCATGTCTGCAAATATCAAGAGAAAGACTGCTTGGCCAGTATGGCAATGTGATGTGAGTGGGAAATAAAGTCTTACTGTCTGTCATGACATCTCTCTGGGAAAATATACACAGAAATGATAACAATCACCCAACACTTTTAACTGCATCATTTTCATTTTTTAAACTGAAGTATAGTTGATTTACAATGTTGTATTAATTTCTGGTGTATAGCAAAGTGATTCCGTTATATTTTTTTTTTCAAATTTTTTTTTTCCATACCACATGGCTTGTGGGATCTTAGTTCCCCAACCAAAATTGAATCCCAGGCTCATGGCAATGAAAGCAATGAACTCTAACCTTTAGACCATCAGGGAATTCCCTGGATTCTTTTCCATTATAGTTTATTACAAGGTATCAACAATATTCCTTGTGCTATACAGTGGGATCTTGTTTTTTATTTTACATACAGTAGTTTGCATCTGCTAACCTCAAATATGCCAACAAAGGTCCGTCTAGTCAAGGCTATGGTTTTTCCAGTGGTCATGTATGGATGTGAGAGTTGGACTGTGAAGAAGGCTGAGCGCCAAAGAATTGATGCTTTTGAACTGTAGTGTTGGAGAAGACTCTTGAGAGTCCCGTGGACTGCAAAGACATCCAACAAGTCCATTCTAAAGGAGATCTGTCCTGGGTGTTCTTTGGAAGGACTGAGGCTGAAGCTGAAACTCCAGTACTTTGGCCACCTCATGCGAAGAGTTGACTCATTGGAAAAGACTCTGATGCTGGGAGGGATTGGGGGCAGGAGGAAGAGGGGACGACAGAGGATGAGATGGCTGGATGGCATCACCAACTCAATGGACATGAATTTGGGTGAACTCCGGGAGTTGGTGATGGACAGGGAGGCCTGGCGTGCTGCAGTTCATGGGGTTGCAAAGAGTCGGACATGACTGAGCAACTGAACTGAACTGAACTGAACCCCAAATATCCTAATTTATCCCTCCTACCCTCCCATCTCCTTTGGTAACTTGAAGTTTATTTTCTCTGTTTGTGTGTCTGTTCCTGTTTTGTAAATATGTTCCTCTGTATCATTTCTTAGATTCCACATATAAGTGATATCGTATGATACTTGTCTCTGTCTGACTTACTTCACTTCGTATGATAATCTCTAGGTCCATCCATGCTGTTGCAAGTGGCATCATTTCATTATTTTTTATAGCTGAGCGATACTCCATTGTGGATATGTACCTGTCTTCTTTATCCATCCATCTGTTGATGGATATTTAGGTTGCTTTAATGTCTTAGCTATTGTAAATAGTGCCACTGTGAACATGGGGAATCGCATAATTTTCTTAAATTTTTCCAAATGGTGTGTTACTTTGCTGTACCATTCAGTTCAGTTCAGTCGCTCCGTCGTATCCGATTCTTTGCGACCCATGAATCACAGCACTCGAGGTCTCCCTGTCCATCACCAACTCCCAGAGTTCACTCAGACTCATGTCCATCGAGTCATTATTATTAGTATTTTGTTCACAGGCGTTATCTCACATCAGCTTATCTATCAATTCTTGTTTCTCTGGATTCTTCCTTCCAGGAGCCCCGAATTTCTTATTTCAATCTGGCCTATTGCTCTCTAGGGCTGCTGCAAAGGTTTATTCTGGGAATTTCCTCTAGCCGTCCCTATTGTTAAATATGTTGAATCTCCTATTTCCTGGATTCTATTTTCTTGGTTTGCATGCTAAGTCACTTCAGTCATGTTCAACTCTTTGCAATCCCTTGGACTGTAGCTCACTAGGCTCCTCTGTCCATAGGATTCTCCAGGCAAGAATACTGGAATGGGTTGCCTTTCCCTTTCTCCAGGGGATCTTCTTGACCCAGGGATTGACCCTGAATCTCTTCATCTCCTGCACTGGCAGGCAGGTTCTTTAACACTGGCGCCACTTGGGAAGTCCCTTTTCTTAGTTCCCTTCCCACTTTTGCTGGAGCAATCCTCTGACAGCTTACTAAGTAAAAGAGCATTTGAAATGAATTTTCTGAATCCTTACACATCTAAAAACATATTGTATTCTCAACTTATATTTTAATTGGGTGTACAGGTGTAGAATTCTATTTTGAAAACAATTCCTCCCAGGAATTTAAAAGGCACTGCTTCGCTAGTTACCCAATATCCAGCATTGCTCTTAAGAAGTCTTATAACCATCCTGATTCTTGCTCCTTTGTAGGAAACCAGTTTTTTCTTGCTGGAAGCTTTTAGGATTATCCCTTTATGTGTTTGGACATTTTACAATAATATATCCTGGGAGTGAATCTGTCTGTTGTTCTGGGCACCTGGTAGCTCTTTGATCTGGAGGCTCATGTCTTTCAGTGCTAGATGTTCTTGAAGTATTGCTTTGATCACTCTGTTCCATTTATTTCCTCTTTTAATTGGCTCCCAGCTCCTGGGTTGATACTTGCATGAACCATGGCTACAAAATTGCTACATAATGAACCAACCTAAAACTTGGTGGCTTAAAATGCAGTTACTTATTCTCATGGATCAGTGGCTGAGAGCCACTGATTTAGGCTGAAATTGACTAAGTGGCTTATGTTGACTGGGCTTATCCATAGAGCTAGAAGTACGGTAGGGGATGGTTAACCTGGGATGGGATTGGGTGGAGGAGCTTAGCTTGGTTCTAGATGGCCCTTATATTCACTGTGGGACCAGTAGGTTAGCACAAGCATGTTCTTCTCAGGGAGGTGAAAGAGAAAGCAGAGCCTGATCATGTAAGAGCTTTCAAGCCTTTGGTCACATCCTCCCAACTAACATCCAGGGGCCCAAAGCAACCAACGCAGCAGAACTCAAAGTCAAGAGGGCTCTTTAGAGGGAAAGCAGCAAAATCACTTGAGAGAAGGTTTGATAGGCGGCTCAGTGGTAAAGAATCCCCCTGCCAATGCAGGAGACATGGGTTCGATCTCTTGGTCGGGAAGATCCCCTGTAGAAGGAAATGGCAACCCACTCCAATATTCTTGCCTGGAGAATTCCATGGACAGAGGAGCCTGGCGGGCTCCAGTCCATGGGGTTGCAAAAGAATTGGACAGGATTTAACAACTAAACAACAAAGAATTAGGGCAACCAGAAGAACACTGGAGTGGGTTGCCATTTCCTTCTCCAATGCACGAAAGTGAAAAGTGAAAGTGAAGTCGCTCAGTAAGTGTCTGACTCTTTGTGACCCCGTGGACTGCAGCCCACCAGGCTCCTCCGTCCATGAGATTTTCCAGGCAAGAGTACTGGAGGGGGTGCCATTGCCTTCTCCAGTGGAACCTACTACCATCTTTTAAATGTTTCTTCTTATTTTTCCACATTTGCCACATTGGTCCATATCTAAGAAGGTTTTGATACTGCTGGTTTACACTATGTGTTGTGGATTTTATTTCACATTTTTAATTTTCTAAAGCTCTTTATTTTTCTCTAATTCTTTTCAAGGTATCTAATTCCCATTTTATGAATGCAATGTATTTTCTATCTCTATTACAAACTTATTATAGTTTTTCTGTAAGATTTTTTTTTTTAATCCTTTACATTATCTCTTTTCTCCCAGGGGGCTGTTTACCTATTTTTGTTGTGTTTGCTTTCTGCCATCCTGGTGGTAACATCGCATGGCACGGGTCTTGGGTATGGAGTTGGAGGCAGACTGCCTAGGGGCATGCCTCAATTCCATGGTTTACTAATCAGATAACGGTGTTTGAACTCGACCTCTTTCTTCCTCAGAGTCATCATCAGCAAAATGGGAACAGATGTAGTAACCTATCATATAAACTTTTTGGGGAGGATGAAAAGAAGTTACCACAGGCAAAGCACCTCGCACAT
Source organism: Bison bison bison (assembly GCF_000754665.1). Taxonomy (NCBI): domain Eukaryota; kingdom Metazoa; phylum Chordata; class Mammalia; order Artiodactyla; family Bovidae; genus Bison; species Bison bison. The sequence goes on along the minus strand of NW_011495033.1, from coordinate 8,433,075 downwards.
CCCTAGCACACATAGCAAGGCCTTGTTGTAAGTTTCTCAGGTTGACACCTCAACAAAGTGTGTGGTTAGTGACAAAGCTTGAGGAAATGTGGGTTTTATCACAAAGTGAAGGGGTGGGGCGCTTGCTCTTACAATTGGAGATCATACTGGCGTTGTAGGCTTTTTTTTTTTTTAACTCCGTGCATTCTTTCAGTAAAGATGGCAGGGAGGAATCTTATGACTTTGGGGGACGAGAAGCCTGGGGCTCCCAGTGATTTCTGTTTAGACTTCCACTTCTTCCCTGAGTTTCCAGCCCAGGCTTCACTCATCACTCATCCTTGTGTGGCTGGTGCCTGAGCTCAGGGTTTGCTATCAAAAGGGCTTCTAGGAGACAAAGGTTACAATGCCGTCTTTATCTAGAAGTCAGAGCTGCACCTGCAAGCTGCTTGAGCTGCAAAGAGTCTCTTTCAAACTTTCCATGGAAGCCAATGTGCACAGCCCAGGGAAGCAAAACTGCTCTGGTTGGGGTGGGGTGAGGCTCCCCACTTACTGCCCCCACCAGCCTCCCTCTGAGATGTTGATTCTCCAGCACTCAGTTTGAAAACCTTGAGATGCAACCATCCCTGCCTTTCACAAATGACCAGTCCCAGCCTAAGAGAGGAAACTGGCCAGAACTTGGCCTCCGACCCCAGGTTCAATGGTCTTCCATCCTTTTTGTCTCCAAACAGAAGGCATAGTGGAGGCTTCCCTGATGGCTCAGATGGTAAAGAGTCCCCCTACAATGCAGGACACCCGGCTTCCATCCCTAGGTTGGGAAGATCCCCTAGAGTAGGGCATGGCAACCCACTCCAGTGTTCTTGCCTGGAGAATCCCATGGACAGAGCAGGCTGGTGGGCTACAGTCCATGGGGTCTCACAAAGTCAGTCAGACTGAGGGACTAACACACACCCCCCCACACACAGAAGGCATAGTGGTTGACATCCATTTACCTCTTTTTAAAAAGTTAAAGTCTCAACTTCCTCCCCCCACAGACTCTTCTGCGTCTAGCTTCTCTGACTCTATCTTGATATTCTATTTTCATCCCCACCACCTCTGGGGATAATGACAAGAGGCACATAATTGCTATCTGCTGGGAAAAGTAGCTCTACCTGGGGTGTGTCCTAAAATATTATCTTCCCATAATTTGGCCGCTGCCACCCTCTGTGATCTGAGCTCCCTTTCTTCCCTTTCAGAAACCCCTGTCCCAGTCAGCAAGGCTCTGCTCCCCTAACCTGCACCTTCCCCAAACACGCTTTAAACAGAACCCCCACATCATGGATTGTATTTGAACAACCAACCAGGGTGGAGAACACTAGCATCCTTTCATTTCTGTCTCTCCAGGTCAAAATTCATTTTGAAAATTTTTTTAGCTTTATTTTATATTTTAATTTTTTGGCCATGCTGCACGGCATGTGGGATCTTAGTTCCCCTACTAGGGATCAAACCCATGGCCCCTATATTGGAAGCCTGGAGGTTTAACCACTGGAGCACCAGGAAAGTATCTCTCCAGGGTCAAATTCTGTCTTCTTTTGATGTTTGGCACAAATGCTCCCTTTTCAGAGAAGTCTTGCTTTGAGTAAGTTACTTGATCTCTTCTTGAAGCTCTTCTTGAACTGCATTTATTCAGCTGTAGAATGGGTGGTGTGGAGCCTGCCTTCCTGGGATTTGAAGGTGTGAAGGTGTTAGTCACTGAGTTGTGTCCGACTCTTTGAGACTATGGACTGTAGCCCGCCAGGCTCCTCTGTCCATGGAATTCTCCAGGCAAGAATACTGGAGTAGGTAGCCATTTCCTTCTTCAGGGGAATGTTCCTGACCCAGGGATCACATCTGGGTCTCCTGCATTGCAGGCAGATTCTTTACCATCAGAACCACCAGGGTTTTGGGGACGATTAAATATGTTGACATAGACTTGGCATGGTGCCGGCCTCACACAAAAGGAGGCTCAGTAAATGTTAGTAATTACCATGTGTGCACCTGTTGTAAAAATGTCCCATTCTGTCTTCTGGTGTATGTCTAATGTCTCCACTAGACGGGTGGATCTCCGCTCTAAAGGCGCATTAGAATCAGCTGGGGGGCTTTTGAAAAAACAGGGCTGTCTGGGCCCCACTTCAGATCAATTGACTGTGAATCTTTGGGGATGAGCCCAGGAGATGGTTTTTTCAAAGCCTCCCAGGCCACAGATTCTATCAGATAACCACTGCTGAGAATGCGAAGTTGGCCCATGAGCTGCCTGAGAGCAAAGACTAGGCACTGTTCACTTTTTTTTTTAATCTGTGATACTGTGATTTATAATAAGAAATATATATATTTGGTCTTTGTCCCATTTCTGACACAGAGCTCCTAAAACTCTTGGCATTTCCTAAATGTTTAGAGCACAAAGTTGTCTTCAGTTATGCTAATGAGGTGGTTTATGGAAAGCCCCTAGTTGACCTAGGGGCTTCCCTGGTGGCTCAGATGCTAAAGAATCTGCCTGCAATGTAGGAGATCCTGGTTCGATCGCTGGTTAGGGAAGATTCCCCTAGAGAAGGGAATGGCTACCCATTCCAGTATTCTTGCCTGGAGAATCCCATGGACAGAGGAGCCTGGAGGGTTATAGTCCATGGGGTCACAAAGAGTCGGACACGACTGAGCGACTTAGCACTACAGCTCTACTACCAGTAGGTCAGCTGAGGAAGGGGGCCGGTCACTGAGCAGTCAATCATATTCTTAGAGGGTCACAACTGTCAGGCCCATCCCAGCCCTCCAGAGAGGAGAGAGGGGCCGGAGACTGAGTTCAATCACCAATGATTTCATTAATCGTGCTCGTGTAATGAAGCTTCAGCTGAAAAGGACAGGGTTCAGAGAGCTTCTGGGTTGGGGAGCAGGTGGAGATTTACAGAGAACGGCTTGTTCAGAGAGCATGGAAGCTCCATGCCCTTTCCCTGTACCCTGCCCTATGCATCTCTTCCATCTGTTCCTGAGTTATACCCATTTATAATAAACCAGTAAGCAAGCAAGGAAAACGTTTCTCTGAGCTCGGTGAGCCACTCTTGCCAATTAAACCCAAAGAGTGGGGTGTTTGGAACGTCTAATTGATAGCTGGTCAATCAGAAGCACAGGTGACGACCAACAGGGTGTTGAGGGGAGATAGTCCTGTAAGACTAAGCCCTTCCCCTTGTTGCAGTGAAAAGGAAAAAAAAGAATGAGTTTTTCTCTTTCCCTTTCCTGAGAACAAAGAAGATAAAGGAAACAGGGAGCAGGCCTGAACCCTCTTAGTTTTTGTTTTTTTTTTTTTTTACTTTAACTGCTTCTAACTCTGAATGTCTGTAACTAAGTTTGCTTTTCTGCACCCTAGCTCTGCAGGAGCTACACTTCACCACTATCTTTCCTTTGACTGTAAATACATCCTGTCTCTGGTGTTTACCCTTATAACATCCTTCCCCTTGTAGTTGTCTATCACAAAGAAGCCCACAGACCACAGAACTGCCAGACTCAATTACCGGGTTACTGATGCCAGTCTATGCCTGTCTCTGAAACAATGTGCAAAAGGAAGAAATCAAGATCCTCACACCTTCATTCCTCATCACGGACTCCTGACTGCCCGCCCTCGTTTTTATATAAGCCCCGAGGAAGGGAGGCACAGTTCCCGAGGCGTGAATCTACTATGTTCCCTTCTCCGCCGGCTGAGAAAAAAAAAGTTAAATCTATTTCTCCACACTCTGTCTCCATATGTTTTATTTGGCTTCGGTGGGCAGAGAAAGCCAAGATTTTGGCCAGCAACAGGCTGAGGGATCTGATTTTCTCGCCAGGTAGACAGTGTCGGAAGTTGAGCTGGAGAATTGCTGGGATCTGGGTGAAGAATCATGACATCATAGCGGGCACCTTGCATCCAGGTTTCCACGGCTGGCTGAATGAATGTACGTGTGTTGAGAAGCAAAGTCCAAGTCAGAACGAGAGAGTCTTTGTAGATGTGGATTTTGCACTGAGGTTCATCGAGATCAGACCTGGTGGGCTGGTAGGGGCAACAGCCTGGAAGCCTGTGTTTGCCTGTCGGTGGGGCTCTGTGCCCAGGTCTAGGGTCACACTTATGAGGGCCTCACAAAGAGCTTTCACTAGATCTCATTGCTGCCCCGTGAGTGGGTGCGTCCTTCCCCTTCCTAGTGATCCCAGGGACGGATGAGGAAACTGTGGCCCAGAGATGGTGTGACCTCCTACTCAGGGACACCCTGTCAGAGAGCTGCAAAACCAGGCCCTGGACCTTGTGTCTCCTGACATCCGGTCCTGCGTGGTCAGCGTTGTTGGAGTGAGGCTCTGAGTCACCCGCGCTGCCTTCTGGGAGTGAGTCGTGTAGGGGAGCAGGTCGAGGAGTGGGCACCTCTCTGAGAAGTGGGTTTCAGGACCGTGGTCCTTCTTGGGGACTTGTGGGAGGAGCCCTTGGGGAAGCGTCAGCAGTGGTGGAACTTCTATATGTGCGTGTACGTGTGTATGTGTGTGTCTATGTGGGTGTGTATGTATATGTGTATATGTGTGTCTATGTGTGTGTATGTATACATGTTTATATGTGTACACATGTATCTCTATGTGCGTCTATGTATATGTGTACACATGTGTGTGTATGTTTATGTATGTGTGTGTGTACCACTCCGTGCCTGTGACTGTGCTGTGCACCCCCCACCCCACCCTATGTGTGCTGCATGTGGCTGGGCAC
>NW_011495033.1:8428040-8428270 GCF_000754665.1 Bison bison bison | reverse complement strand
GGCACACGTGTCTGTAGTGTGCAGTGCACCGTGAGCTGTGACTCTGGAGGGCTCTCGAGCGCCTCAAAGCCTGCTCCCCCACCATCGAGAGTCCCGCCACCCACCCGCAAAGTTCAGAGACTCAGTGACTGCCCCTCCCCAAAAAGTGCACAGAGGGGAGTGTCTTCTCCTGGGGGAGGGGGCGAGAAGGGTGGCCTGGGCTCCAGTGCCTCGAAGGCGGCGGCGACCCC
>NW_011495033.1:8425522-8427940 GCF_000754665.1 Bison bison bison | reverse complement strand
GGCGACCCCTGTCTGTCCAGCACCTTCTCGCTCCCCGGCCCCACTCTCCCCGCCCACTCACCGGGACGTCTTTCTGGGGAAGCACTGATGCGCATAGGAGGCTGCCTGCGGCTCCCCAGCACCCCGCCCCCCTTCCCTGCCCTGCGCCTGCTGAGCCTTCCCTTCTGCCAGGCTCGGCCTCGGTGGGAAATTTCCCTGGGCACCTTTACTCCCGACCGCGTGTTAATTGCTTAGTCTCCAGTCTCCCCATCCACCGCAGGGTCACCTTGCCAGGAAACTTTACTCCAGGGAGAGGAGGGAGGGGCCTCCAGGAGTGGGGAGCCAATTGGGGGGCGGGCCTCGACCAGGAATGTGGCCGCCTCAGGAAGATAGTAATTAGGTAAGGAGGGCTGAACACACAAATCCGGCCTCCACCTCCCCCTGCCTTCTTCCTCTCCTGTGTCTATAAGCACAGAGGACTCATCTCAGGATCTGAAGGTCCTTCAAAAGAAATGACTCCCAGTTTGCCCTGGACTTGCAGGGGATGTGCCAAGCCTGTTTCAGATCAGAGGAGAGGTCTTTTCCAGAAGACAGCATGCAATGGGAAGGTTGGGGGATGTGTGCCCTAGAGGGGCATAGACTCACCTGCCTGGAGGCAGGGGAATGGTGGGACAAGGTCTTCCTGGAGTTATCTCTCAATAAGGACATCAAGGCTGTATGTCACCTCTCTCGAATGAGACGATATTCTGTCCTCAAACTCTCCCCAATCTACTCACATCCCTGTTGCTGGCATCTTCAGGCCTGTTATCCGAGGATAAAAAGGGCTTTTGCCAGTATCTCTGGCAATTCTCTTATTGAGCCTGGAAGGCAGAGGTTGGAGGGGGGTGTGAAAAGTGTGAAAAGTGTTAGTCGCTCAGTAGTGTCCGACCTGTAGCCCAACAGGCTTCTCTGTCTATAGGATTTCCAGGCAAAAATACTGGAAGTGGGCTGCCATTCCCTTCTCCAGGGGATCATCCCAACCGAGGAGTCAAACCCAGGACTCCCACATTACAGGCAGATTCTTTACCATCTGAGTGAACTGAGACCTGAGGCGAGAATTCTTTCTTTCAAGGGACATGGTCTGAACTCTAGTTCTGGGGTTTTCCTCTGCAGATACTCAGGCCCCCTAGACTATCCAACCTCACAGTAGTGGAACTTCTTCCAAGGGAGGCTCAGGGGTAAGCAGAGGCCCTGGTGGTGACAGGAACCATGGTGGGAGGAGGAGATGGCTTCTCAGACTTGCCCTCCATCTCTAAGGACAAGCCAGATGGCAGTAGTGGGAACACTGGAGTGACTGAGACAACCTCTCAGGAATGAGGAGACTGCCCAGGCCAGGGCAGGGCCAATCGGACTGTAAGCCCCTGAGGGCATGTCTGATTCATCTTTATCTCTCCAGATGTCTCCTCAGAACTGATGCTTGGTGAATGTTTGTTAAAGAAATGAATAACTGAACAGAAGGTAAAGGTGGTTAGCTAGCCAACCAAAGAGATCTTGGGTTGCTAGGTCAAGTGCAAGGAAGGAGAAGAGTTAAGGGGAAAATGATAAGTTAGGATAAGACTAAGTTAGGTTGAGATGACAAACAAGCCCTGAATCTCAGTGGCTTGAAAATCAAAGGTTTATTTCTCATTCACACCACATGTCTATATAGACTGGCAGTTCCTGTATAGACTTTTCTCACTGTAGTCACTCAAGCACCTAGGATGATGGAGCAGCCGTTATCTTGGATATCACCAGTCACTGTGCTGAGAGAAGAGAATGCAGAGGTCTCTCACTAGCAATTAAATAGCCTGAAAAGTGAAACTTTTATTTATACTTCATTGGCCTGAACTAGTCACATGGTTACTTTTGCTCATACCCCATTGGCCAGAACTAGTCATGTAATACCTCCAATAGCAGGGGACCAGGAAATACAATTCTACCATGTGCCTGAGAGATAGAGAGATGGAGATACTTAATGAATATCCCTAATGAGGGTCATTAAAGAATTAGTTATGGAGAACCAGAAGGGGAGGGGAGCAACTGACATTGTAGATCTTTACCGACCCACATCCCAGAGCTCTAAACCTGTGGATGGCACTCATTTGAGATCATAAAGTCATAAACTGACCCCTGGAAGAGAAAGGGAGACGACAGGTTGCATATAAATTAAACTGTAACAGCTGGAATTCCAGTTGAGCTATTTCAAATCCTGAAAGATGATGCTGTGAAAGTGCTGCACTCAATATGCCAGCAAATTTGGAAAACTCAGCAGTGGCTACAGGACTGGAAAAGGTCAGTTTTCATTCCAATCCCAAAGAAAGGCAATGCCAAAGAATGCTCAAACTACTGCACAATTGCACTCATCTCACACACTAGTAAAGTAATGCTCAAAATTCTCCAAGCCAGGCTCTGCAATACGTG
>NW_011495033.1:8424563-8425422 GCF_000754665.1 Bison bison bison | reverse complement strand
CCTGATGTTCAAGCTGGTTTTAGAAAAGGCAGAGGAACCAGAGATCAAATTGCCAACATCTGCTGGATCATCAAAAAAGCAAGAGAGTTCCAGAAAAACATCTACTTCTGCCTTATTGACTATGCCAAAGCCTTTAACTGTGTGGATCACAATAAACTGTGGAAAATTCTGAAAGAGATGGGAATACCAGACCACCTGACCTGCCTCTTGAGAAATCTGTATGCAGGTCAGGAAGCAACAGTTAGAACTGGACATGGAACAACAGACTGGTTCCAAATAGGAAAAGGAGTACATCAGGGCTGTATATTGTCACCCTGCTTATTTAACTTATATGCAGAGTACTTCATGAGAAATGCTGGACTGGAAGAAACACAAGCTGGAATCAAGATTGCCAGGAGAAATATCAATAACCTCAGATATGCAGATGACACCACGCTTAGGGCAGAAAGTGAAGAGGAACTAAAAAGGCTCTTGATCGAAGTGAAAGTAGAGAGTGAAAAAGTTGGCTTAAAGCTCAACATTCAGAAAACGAAGATCATGGCATCTGGTCCCATGACTTCATGGTAAATAGATGGGGAAACAGTGGAAACAGTGTCAGACTTTATTTTTTGGGCTCCAAAATCATTGCAGATGGTGACTGCAGCCATAAAATTAAAAGATGCTTACTCCTTGGAAGAAAAGTTATGACCAACCTAGATAACATATTCAAAAGGAGAGACATTACTTTGCCCACAAAGGTCCGTCTAGTCAAGGCTATTGTTTTTCCAGTGGTCATGTATGGATATGAGAGTTGGACTGTGAAGAAAGCTGAGCGCCAAAGAATTGATGCTTTTGAACTGTGGTGTTGGAGAAGACCTGT
>NW_011495033.1:8402487-8424311 GCF_000754665.1 Bison bison bison | reverse complement strand
TCAGGCACAACTGAGCAATTGAACTGAACTGAACTGAATTGAACTGAACAGCTCTGTGGCTAGCTGTGCTGAGGTCTGAGAATATATGATGAGCACAGCTCCTACCCTAATGGAGACAACAATTATATAAGAAACAGTAAAGCATGAAATAGCACAAAGATTTTATATCCTAGATCCAAGGTGAAAAGTGAGCAGCCAAGGAAAGAGGAAGCAGTATAGTCTAGAATTGCCCTTAATAGTTGCTGCATTTTCTTCTGTTGCCATAAGGCTGGTGCCACCCAAATGAAGTCACAGTCCTGTGAGATTATGTGGTGTCTGATTCCTGCCTCTACATTCACCAGTGTCCTCCAAGACTAGAAGTCTCTGTAAATGAAGACATTCCTTGGAGAAAACCAAAGACTCACCTGAAGTCTCAAAAGGACACTGAAGTTGTCTCAGTAAGTTATACTCTCTTGTTAATGGAAATGTTTCCTTTTGATTACAGTTTTACAGACATTTTCCTGGGGACATTGAGCTATCCTTGTGCTCCCTGATCAATCAATAAAAAGACTAGAATGAGAGAGAGAGAGAAAGGAGAGAAAGACTGGGGAAGACTGGACCCCTTCATTTTGGCAAGATGGATTTGCTTTTCAAACACCTGGAGGAAAATCCCCTCTCTCAACAAAGTTTAACTTTGCGCAATTCATCTTGAATTAGGAAAATCAGAAAGCTTAGAGTAATACTTGGAGTGAGTATCAAATATAATAGTGTCAGAAGAACTCACATATGTGTGCTCACTTGTGAGCAGTAACTTCATTCAAGAATCATAGTTGCTAAAAGTCAGATCCTTTTATGCCCCCTCTTGCCTTCAGAATCGAGCCCAAAGTCCTTTGCTTGGATCTGAAGACACTTCCTGTTGTGTTTACACCCCATGTTTCCCCCAGCTTCCCCTTTCCTTTGATGTCCCCCCCACTCCAAACTCTAGCTCTAGGCTGCATCTAATTCTTACCCCAACGTGGCTCATGCCTCAGCACCTCTTCTTCTGCTGTTCCCTCGGCCTGGGATACCTTTCCATCACCTACCTGGAAAATCCCTCCTCCTCCTTGTAAGTCTGGCTTGAGTGCCTCTACTCTGTCAGCATCTCCTTAGGCACCCCCACCACCCATTCCCTGTGGGGTCTCTGCTGTCCCTTGTACAAATTTCCACTACAGTCGTTATCCCACTGACTGACAATCGTTTCCAGGCGTATCTCTCCAACTAGGCTACAGAATCCTAGAGGGCAGTAATAGTGTCTTATTTCTTTTTTTTAATCTGTTGCACTGAGTGTAAGACCTAGCACCTCACAGGGGCTGGGTGGACATTTATACAATACATGGAATGAATGAATGAGTAAATGAATGAATGAATTGGAGAGATTCTTAAGGGGAACTTGATGTAAGCGACCACTCAAAACCAGGATTCCTTCTATGGCAGGACTCATCGAACTATGGCCCATGGACTGAATCTGGTCTGATGCCTATTTGTGTGAATAAAGTTTTATTGGAACACAGCCACATCTATTTACTTATTGCTCATGGCTACTTTTGTAACATAGCAACAGAGTTGAGTAGCTGGAACCATATGATTCTCAAAGCCTGTCGGACTCTTTAGAAAGAAGTTTACTTACCTCTGTTCTTTAGCATTGACTCAATCATTTTTGGGCTAGAGACATGTTTGAGACCTTGATAAAGAGCTTTGAGATTGAATATATGTACATACACAGGATACTTTGCATTCAATTTCATGGGAACCAATGATTCCTTGAATCCCATCCATCAATCCCTGAGAGATCCAGTGACACCAGATTAAAAATTCAGTTGCCCAAGGCTAGTGAGACTGGAGATGAGAAAGTGATGGAGAATGTGGCGCAAGGTGGCTGGGGGTCTTAAAAGTCATAGCTCTTAAAAAATCAAACCTTAAGAAAGAGAGAGAGACTGCCTTGCCCTGAAGCATCTCTGACATATAGCTGGCCACCTTGTGTACTGTATCTTCAGCCTCAAGAAACTTACTGCTGGGCATCCGATGATGCTATCACAGAAATGCCCAGTTTGTAAGGAAGCCTGTCTTCACACTCAACTGAGCTGTTATAACAGGAGCCCACTGGTCCTCTGGGCTGTGAAGGCTATGGCCCAGTGTGCATAAGCTCATTTTTTCAGCTGATGAGGTGAGACTAGAAGAAACCAGAAGACCAAGAAGAGGCCGCCCATCTTGATCTTCCCAGAGGACTTTGGGAAGGGGCACAGAGAAGAGGAGCCAGGACCATTGCAATCCATCAAATCCACCAGCCTTGCTTCCTTAAAAACAAAGGGTGGATTAGGAGGGGGAATGGGAAATGTGTGTGTCTGGTAGTTAATGAAGTCATGAGCAGTGGGAGGCGTTAGGCCTCTGGGAAGCAAATTGTGGGCCAAACGAGCTCATTTTTTTAGCAGAATTATTAAATTAGCAGATGAAGGAAACACATTAGGCGTTATGAATCTTGCTGTTAGCGGAGCCCTTGATAGAGGGTTGTGCAGATGCTTGTTAAATTCCTTCCATCCGGGGTTAAAGGCAAAGCTGGCACCCCTGGATCCCCAGTGGGAGGGATGGGTGGGATTGATGTCATGAACATCTGGGCAGGGTGCTGTCTTGGGGGCTTTAGGTCCACTGACCCATTCAATCTCCGCAACACTCAAGGAAAGATGACCTTCCTCATTTCAGCTGGAAAGATGGGCTCAGAAGGGTGACGGGCCTCGTCTCAGCCCACAGAGTCAGTGGCAAAGCTCAAGGCCAAATCTCCATCTGCCTGAGTCCAAACCCAGGGCTCTTGCCCCAGAGGTAAATGAAGACCTCCCTCTGGGGTAACTTTGGAATGGAGCAAAGGCACGTGAGAAACCAGTCGGATGGGAGACAAAAGCTGGAGTCAGGCAGGAGGGCTGAGTCCAGGATAGGCGGGGAGGCTGGCCCCCAGGAGCAGAGCTGATTGCAATTTCTGCTTTTAGAAAGATGTGATGAATAGACGTGTGTTCAGAGAAATGAAAGGGCGTGGAATCTGGGTCAGATGGGAAATAGTTAAGTGCTCTGTCCCTTGCTCAAAATATTCACAAGCCTATTCTGGGGGATGCTGGTGACTGCTGTGGTCTCAGTGGGTTGGGCTGAATCACCAGTGTCCCACAAAAAAGCCAGGAGAGCTTTGTAAGGATGGGGGTTACCCAACCCTGTAGGGAGAGCTCCCTGTCACTGGAGACATTCCAGGAGCTGACATAACTTGGCAGGAGAGTCTGACTCTGGGTAAGATCAACCTTTTGATTGGCTAAAGCCCTTCCCAGCACTACAATTCTCTGTCTTCAAAGTCAAGCTTGAGGAAGACTATTCCAACAGCAAAACTCTCCAGAGATTCCTGCAGAAATCTGGCAGTGGAATGGGAGAGTCTGTAATTGTCTCTGAGGTCTGCAAGTGACCGACCATGCGCCTGAACATGGAGGGGAGGCACTTAGTGACCCCTGGAGACACCCTCTAGTCTGAGGACCACTTCTGGGCAGCGGGGTGACTGACGGGCCTTCCCAAATCCTCCCAGCATAGATAGGGTGAGGGGGGACAGGAACTTCCAGAGAACCTTTTCTAGCAGTGAGAACCAGCCCATCAAAAATAAGAGGAGAGACTTCCCCCGTGGTCCAGTGGCTGTCTTTGAGCTCCCAATGCAGAGGACGCAGGTTTGATTCTTGGTAGGGAACTAAACCCCACGTGCATGCCACAACTAAGGCCTGGAGCAGCCATTTAATATTTTAATATGCATATTGAAAATAAGAGAAAAGAGCCAAGGTAAGGGAAGAGGTGACTGAGACAGGACAATGGCCCAAGCCACCTGCCTACAAACATTTCCTGAAGTCCTAGTGAGTGCCAGAGCCCCAGAGAGACAGTAATGAGCCGTGGGAAGCTGGAGTGCAGTAGGCAAAATGAGACATGGTCATCCTCCTCTCTCACATAAGCTGGACCGAGCCAGGATACCCCAAAAAGGGAGCAGGCAAGGAGATGGGTTTACTCAGAACCACAGGACACCATGCATTCTGGGGTATCTCTGTTTATGAATCTCAGGTTATGTGACACTGAAGAGAATTTGGCTGGAGGGAGGTGGAGGAAAGACAGTGCATGAATGGGGAAAAGCGAGGGATGGGGAGATGGGGAGAGAACCAGGAAGCCAGAAGGGGCCAAATTTCGTAGGGCTTTGAATGCCAAGCTCTGTTCTTGATGCTGGAGGCAGCGAGGGGCCACCGAAACTTTCTACATGGGGAAGGATCAAGGTGAGAACAGTGTGGCTGCCACGTGGAGGCTGAATGGAGTGGGAGGCCAGGGAGGGAGTCACTGCAGGATCCAGGGATATCGGCAGCCCCAGGCGGGTTAGGCTGAGAGGCGCTGGTTAAGAGCAGAAGGTTCCATACATGTGTGAGCACACCTCCAAATGAATATCGATTTCTTTGCACACATTCGGGTGGGAATACGTTTATTGTGTGTCTGTCGGCCAGTGAGGCTAAGGTTATGTGAGTTTTGTCTTGCTGTGGAGGGGTGTGCATGCCTGTTGCAAGAATCCGGAGGCTTTGATTCTGCGTGTATTTGTGTGTGTGTGTGTGTGTGTGTGTGTGTGTGTGTCGTCACATGCACATCTTGCCCAGGAGGAGAGGCAGTGCCAATAAACCCTGCTTTCAGTCTTTGGAACCTTGCCACAGCCCCGTGACCAGGCTCCTTCCACCTGCATCCCCTCTCTGCTCTCCTGCCACCAGCCCTCAGAGCAGCATGGACCCTCCATGGAGGACCGGTGGACGGGGTGCACCCGTTTCACGAGGGCGTCCCCACCCCCCACACTGGACCACTTTACCATCCCTCACTCCTGCCGTGGGCCCTGGGATGACGCAGTAACTGCTTTGGCCCGGAGGGGCAACGCCAATCCTCCCTGTTTCTTTTTTGCTGTTTCTTTCTTTCTGGTTGCCCTGGGTTTTTGTTGCTGCACTCGGGCTTTCTCTAATTGTGGTGCATGGGCTTCTCATGGTGGATTCTCTGTTACGGTGCCTGGGCTCTAGAGGGTGTGGGCTTCAGTAACTGTGGCTCACGGGCTTAGTTGGTCTGAGGCAGGCTGGACCGTCCCTGACCAGGGATTGAACCCGTGTCCCCTGCATTAGCAGGTGGACTCTTAACCACAGGACCACCAGGAAGTCCCCTAATACTTTCTTTAGCAGAGGGGTGGGCGCTGTGGGTGAAGTTCTTGGTTGAAGGACAGGTGGGGTCCCCTCCCCCACCATGCCAGGCTCACCCCACATTGCAGCCAGGATCTCCTGAGTGTTCTCACCTGGGTCAAGACCACAATGATCCTGCCTTTCCTGAGACCTGAGCCAAGAGGCATGGCTCACTCTGCTGCTGCTGCTGCTAAGGCGCTTCAGTCGTGTCCGACTTTGTGCGACCCCAGAGACGGCAGCCCACCAGGCTCCCGCATCCCTGGGATTCTCCAGGCAAGAACACTGGAGTGGGTTGCCATTTCCTTCTCCAATGCAGGAAAGTGAAAACGAAAGTGAAGTCTCAGTCGCGTCCGACTCCTAGCGACCCCATGGACTGCAGCCTACCAGGCTCCTCCGTCAATGGGATTTGCCAGCAAGAGTACTGGAGTGGGGTGCCATCGCCTTCTCCGGGCTTACTCTGCAGGCAGCCATTACAGGGGCTAAGAGGCCTCACCTAGGCTGCAAGACCCCAATCCACCTAGTAGGTCCTCTTGATTCACAAGATGACCTGGGGCTGGACCTTCTTTTAGCCTCAGTTTTTCCCTGTGTAGAATGGGCCCAGGGCATCTCATTGGAATCCTTGTCATGGAGTTTTCATCCATGATGCAGCCATGTAGAGTCCTATGCAAATCCTTTATCCAGACGTGTGATGGTAAGTTTAGCTACTAGTTCCCTGAAAGAAAAAACAAACAAGAAAAACCCAATCTGCAGTGTTTGCCAGTTTCTCTGGTGTAAATATTGCCACCAGGACTGATTTCTATCCACTAACGTGGAGCCACTAAACAAGGAGACAAGAAGAGATGTGCTCAGTTGGCTCTTGTGAGTTGGTCCAGCATACCCCTGCCTTTATCCTAAACAGCCAGTGTCAGCCCAGCATGAGGGAGTATTGAAATCAAGGGTAGGCAGGAAGCAAAAGTCCAGAAGAAAAAAGTCCAGCTACGGACTTCCCTGGTGGTTCAGTAGCTAAGACTTCACACTTACAGTTCAGTCCCCGGGGGGGATCTAGATCCCATATGCTGAAAGTAGGAGGTCGCAAGCCACAAGTAAAGGATGCTGCGTGCTATGTTGAAGATTCGCGATCCCTCATTGCCCAAACAAAGACTCAGCAAAGCCAAGTAAGGAAATAAATAAATCTTAAAAAAAAAAAATACATGTCTGGTTGGAGTGCCAAGCATTGAGTTTGAGTGAGAGGTGAGGTTGTAAAGAATTAGGAAGTTTGACTCCAAGAGGATGAAAAACAGGTTGGAAAGGGTGATGGGCAGGGAGGTGCCAGGGAAAGTGGTTCAGGAGGGAAACTGCATTGTGCTAAGTGAGCATGGCCAGCCCAACATGGCCAGAATAGAATATTGCCACCTGCCTTTCTGAGGCCCAGGAGAGGGAGCAGGGTGTAAGTGAGGATGAGGGAGCTGAGAAAATGGGCAGGTGTTTCCTGAGCTCCAGGGATGACGTCTGAGCAGGCCGGGCGGGAAAGGGCAAATCCAATTCCGTAATTGTTGGCGCATCAATTCTGATGACGGTCCCCGAAGGGTGATGGCAAGGGCCCAGGGAGGAGGGATGCCCTGGCTGACATCATCTGCTATTTCTGGACCAATTCACAGCTTACTTCAGTGGGAACTTCCTTCAGCACATAAATCACCGTGGTCTTCTCATGACTGCCTCATTTCCCCAAGAAGATGGAGGGAATCCACGCACACGGGCATCCCTGGAGAGGGTGCTGGGTGCGGAGAGGAGAGTGCGGCCGTCCTGACGTCACGCCGACGTGGGTTCAAATCTCGCCTCTGCCCCTTGTTAGCTGAAAGGCTTTGGGTGACTCATTTGTCTTCTCTGACACTCCGTTCCCTCGAATGGGCTAAAAATACCTGGGATCGCTGGAAGGGTGACTAAGTGAGACGGGAAGTGGGAGGGGCCAGCCCAGGGCATGCTCACTGCAACACCAACTCTCACGCATTCCCTTTTTGTGCTGTTTTGCTCACTTTAAAGAACAGGCCTTTAGAGGACAGTGGTCATTTTAGAGAACAGTGGGCAATCTGTGGAAGCTTCCAGAAGAAGAGGTAGACTCCATTTCTAACCCCTTCCTTGACTTTGCGAGGCTCACAGGACGTGGGAGTGGGCTGCCTCTGGCAGGGTGGAGTTGGTTCTCCTGGGTGGGGGACCTGGGGTGTGAGCAGAGAAAGGTCTCTCCCTGCAGACCTCAGACTTCTCCTTCGGAACTTTGGGGCAAGCAGGGCTCAGAGGCCAGGAGGGCATCTTGGGAGCTCAACAGCACAAGGCCCGCCTCCCAAGCCGAGAGACCTGCCCTTCCGTCACCTGTCCCCATGTCTGCCTGATGCCCTTCCTGCTTGACGCCTGGCTCTCCATCTTTCTGTCCCCACTGTCTGTTCATCAGGCCGGGGGATGGGAGAGGGGATGACTGTCGGCCACACGCGTTTCTGCAGAAGCCGGCCTGCATCTGTCCATCTGTCAGTCTGCGCTCCGCCTCCCGGTGGCTCTGATTGCGGTTGACTCGTTTGCACCTGGGTTCCTTTTTATGATGTCTGAGTGACAGAGAGGTGATAAATGAGAGTGAGAGAGAGTGACAGACGGGAGCACACATAAGGGGGATGGAACACGTGCACACGCAGAGGACTGACAGTTGGGGTGTCCTCCTTGAGACAGGGTCACTCAAGGTCTCCCCAGCCCTGGAGGGGAGCCCGGGACACCATCCACCCCACGTCGAAGCACCGTCTGTCGGCCTCCCTGACCGCAAACAGGAGGGACCCCCCACCCACAGGCTCCAGGAGGAGGAGGAGGAGGAGGAGGAGGAAGGACAGTCCCCATGGCAACCAATGGAGAGGCCCTTTTCAGCTCAAGAAGAACCTTTGTCACAATGGAGCTGTTGAGCAAAGAAAATGGGCTGTTAATTAGGAAAACAGGCTGCAGTTCGGTTATGGGCTGGCCCCCCCTCACCTGTCAAGCCTGCTATGATGGAGATTTCTGAGTAAGAAGTGAGGGGAGTCAGGCTGGGGTGATGAAGATGGGTCGACTTCTAAGACCACTTCCATCACGAATCCAAGGCAAGCACATTACACCAGCGCCTGGCTTGTAGCAGGTGCTTAAAACCAGAACTGTGATTAGGATGGAGGTTGGACTGAGTGACCTCAAGGCCCGACCCCACAGCCACTGAGCTGGAGAAAGACAAAAGGCCGGTTAGTGGCAACAAGTTATGGGTATCCAGGGGCTGGGAACCTGGAATAATACAGGGCTTCCCAGAATAGGAGTGTCTCCATCGCCCTCACCCTGATTTGCATGGCTCCCACAGGCCTCCCTCCCTTCTTCTAACTCAATTTCAATTTCAATGTCAATAACTTCCTTGGCACGACAGGCAGCCCTTGGTTGCCAAAGTGCATTGGAACATTGAGTTTCAGAGTCTCCAACCAGCTTTGTCCGCCCAGTGTTGCCCCCTCCCAGGCCTTCCAGGCCCTTCCTGTGAACATGTCTTATCCTCTGTGCCCTTTCAGGAGACTTAGTTCTACCCTCTCCAGCTGTCCGTAAGGTTATTTGAAAAAAAGACACACTCCCTGGTTTGATCAAGATGTTCCAAGAGAGACGGCTCACAGGGCGCCAGCTCTCCTCTCAAAGTGCTGAGATGAGAGTGGGAGAAAGGCTTAGTCCCTCTATCTTGAGATGCCGGCCACACGGGAGAGGCAGATGAGAGTCAACAATTCCAGTCATGTGGCAAGTGCTTTGATATGGGGGGTGGGGGGTGGGTGGGGTGTGATGCTCTGGGAGCACTGAGGAGGGGCCTCTGAGCTGGGGAGTGGGGAGAGGGAGGTGGAGGGGCAAGGGCAGAGTGGGGGGCCTTCTGAAGGACACTCAGAGGGCAGACCACTGAGTTCCTTCTGTCACAGGTCAATGATGGCTGGAATGTCACCATGATAGTAACGTCTTTGACATGAGCCATAACGCCAGTGTTAGCAGTGGTGACAGCCTCCGGAAAGGGAGGGTGTGACACGGACCAGTGGGAAGAGGGTAAAAGGAACCCCAGTAGATAATGCCTGAGGGACAAAGTGCTGGCCCGTGGGCAGGGAGGTGCATGGGCAGCCCATCAGTGAGTGCCGATTTGGACTTGACACCGTCCGTCACAGGCAGAGAGGGGCGGGAAGTGGAACCAGGGTGCTAGGAGGCACCACCCCATGCAGAGGGACCACCGGAGATGCTTGGGGCTCGGGGACAGAAACAGAGGGATCCCGGCTGAGGAAGGAGCGGCTTTGGAGTGCAGAGACAAGCAGGCAGTGATGCTGGCTTTGCCACCGTGACATCCCGTGCTGACCCGGGGTCACCTGTTGCCACCACCAATGGGGAGCCCCGGGTCAGGGAGTCAGACAGACAGGACTGGACGAGCATGACCTTAACCCTCACCCTTCTCTCTTCTCCCCAACCAGAATGTCGCGAATACTAATGGAAAACAGACAGCTCCCCTCCACACCACCAGCAAGAGAGCAAAACTCTCCTGCAACAGAGAGGAGCCGCAGGTGCTGACTCTATCTGTCTTCCCATAGCCTTTGGCCGGGCAGAGAAGAGCCCGGGGGTGGACAGCTTTGGGCAAGACTGACAAAGCTCTGAGGCTCCAGGGCATCTACCTGGGAGTCGGAGGGGTTTCCCGTGTGGTTGTGCTAAACCAGTAGGAGCAAACTCCCCTCCAGCAGTGCCCCAATCCTGTAGGTTCCTGGAGACCCCTCAGCTGTTGGGTCCTGAGCATTCGCAGAGGCTCCTCGGGCAGGAGAGCCATCCATCCTGTTTGCCCTTCCTGGTCCTCCTCTTTGCTCATCATCAGGATCTGACAAGCCTGGGGACTCGGGAGGAGGGGAGCTGTGATGAAATGAGGGCCCCAAGGATGAGGTTTCATCTGGGGACCTTGGGGAAGAAGCCTTGTATCTTCATAGCCTCATTCGACTCTTCTGTAAGATGAGAGGAATGGACCAGATCGAGGGTTTACAAAGAGGGTCCCTTAGAAGCCTGATCCTGTAAGGTGTCGAGGGGAAAAGCAGTTTGGGAGAGCGTACTTTTCATCCTCCAGTATGCATGACAGACTCGGAAACGCTCCATAGCACAGAAATCTGTTCAGCAATCGCTTCTCAGCCTTTTGGTAAGATTAAGTGTAGAAACCTGTTCAACTTTGTCTGACCCAGTGTTTCCCAGACAGGCTTTGTTTTCTCAAAATGCCCATTTTCATCCCAAGGAAGGACATGTGACGTAGTTTAGAAAACAGTGGAATAAATGCTCCTTTGCAAGAGCCCCTCCAGTTCTAAAAGTCTGTTTGCTTCTCTAAAGCAAGTGGGAGGGCTGGGGAGGAGAGAGGAAATGACATTTGAAAGCTCTTCCCATGTGCCCAGTTCTGCGTCAAGTCACCCGCCTTCTCACCTCCCCGCCCCCTAGCTACATCACCCCATGGTGTGGGTGTGAGTTCTCCCCCCTCAGATCAGGGCAGAGAGGCCTGAACTGACTCCAGGGTGAAGGGGGAGGCTTCCTTGGGCTTACTGCATGCAGGAAGGTCAGAAAATCCTGCTTGATGTGACCTGGAGGTCAAGGCTCTGTTCCGGGCAGTCTCAGACTCTCTCCAGCCTCCATAAGCTCCATGGTCTGGAAGATCCCCTGGAGGAAGGCATGGCAACCCACTCCAGTATTTTTGTCTGGAAAATCCCCATGACAGAGAAATTTGGCAGGCTACAGTCCATAGGGTCGCGAAGAGTCAGACACTGCTTAAGTGACTTAGCACGCACGCGGGGGTTAAGACAAGGAAAGCCAAGGACTAGGGTAAAACCCTGACATGTAACCAACCAAACCAACTCCCAAGAAAGAGTTTGATCCACAGAGGACAGGCCCTGAACAAAAGCATAAAGCTGCCAGTGTGGGTCTGCGTGATGTAGTGAAGAGAAACTGAACTTCGGAGCTAAACAGACCGGGGTTCAAATCCTGCCACGAGGAACCTCGCCTAACTAACCCTACTTAACTGCTGTCTGGGTGAACTACTACTATTCCCTCCGTAAAAGCTGCTGACTACAGCGGGCAGCACTTGGAATGCCTGGTTGTCAGACAACTCCTTTCTTGTTTGCCTGTGTTACGCATGTTCCCAAACTTGTTTATGTCAGTTGCGCTTGTCACCAAGAGCAGATAATTGAATCAGCTGTAACCCAAGTCAATTAAGTACAAGTGGAGAAAGGAGTTATGCTTTTATGGCAAGTAATTTAATGCCTTGGGAAGAATGTTATTAACTAAAAAAAATGCTGTTGTGTTAGGTGTGGCCAAGACTCTACAAGATTTGAAGAAATATCAACCCCATACAAGGAGGTCTGTGTACCTTGACTATCCTTGCTGGCAATCAAAACCAGAAGTCTCTTAGGTGATATTTACATGGTCTCCATTACACGTGATCCTGGGAAGCCAAGTCACCTTTCTGAACTTGTTTTTCTTGGCTTTAAAATAAGTTAAGGGGACTTCCCTGGTGGTCCAGTGGTTAAGACTCTGTGCTCCTAATGCAGGTGGTCCTGAGTTTGATCCCTCACCAGTTAACTAGATCCCACATGCTGCGACTAAGACCCAAGGCAGCCAAATAAATAAATATTTTAAAAAAATGTTAAGTAGGGAATTTCCTGGTGATCCTGTGGTTTGGACTCCTTGTTTCCACTGCAGGAGGCCTGGGTTTGACCCCTGGTCAGGGAACTAAGATTCCACAAGTCATGAAGGGTGGCCAATAAATAAAATAAGTTAAATAATTCCCCCGTGAAGAGTTCTTACAAGAAACAGATGAAGCCACGTGTAGCGCTGTTCCTATTTTTTGTTTACTTCTCCATGATTCTCATCTTTTGGCCATGACTGTGTTCCCCCATCTAGTGTTTGCAAGGCTTTGTCCTAAAGTTTGCAGTTCAGCTAATCTGATCATAACTAGGGTTTAAGATGTGGACTCTCCCTAAGAGGGAATGGGGAAAAGTCTTCCCAAGAAGTGCATAGACTAGGTATGATTCCAGGCAGGGTGACGGAGCAGCAGGGTGGCGGTCTGAGTTGAAAAGTCTCTGGGGTGTTCCTCCAGTCACAATTTGTGTGGTCCAGGTGCGTGCATGTGTAGCCAGTTCAGTTGCATCTGATTCTCTGGGACCCTAGGGGCTGTAGGCTTCTATGTCCATGGGATTTTCCAAGCAAGATACTGGAGTGGGTTGCCATGCCCTCCTCCAGGGGATATTCGAACCCGCATCTCTTAAGTCTGCATTGGCAGGTGGGTTCTTTACCCACCTGGGAAGCCAGGTGAGGACGTGCTTATCCTTTCTGACGTGACCTAGCCATCTTTATATGCTCGCCATGACTTGCCAGGTTCCCAACCCTTCTAACTGGGGGTCAACTCGGTCTCACTCCAGAGCAGTCTCGTCTCAAACCAGGCACACCCAGAGGAGATTGAGGCTAGATAGAGGAGTTGGAGTCCTGCTCAATTCAGACCTCCTGCGCCTCCTGCCCATCACCTCAGAGTTCGGGAGAGGTGTGGTTCTCCCATACCTGCACCCACGATGGGTACTTGTCAGTCAAGGATGGACATTCTGCCCACGGCTGGTCCAGCTGCTTGCTGCCTGCTCAAAGCTCTCCTAACCCCTGTCATTTGACACCTCCTGCTCCTAAATCCTGGTCCCACGGAAGCTAAGAGAGCCTCCACAGGGATCCGAGTGTGCCTGCATTTCTGTTCTGAGAACCGTGCTTCTGCTTTTCCCACTGGTGCTTTCCCAGCGCTTGTCCACTGGTCTCAAGCCTCCACTAGTTGGTTCATCCCCCCAACTGGAGCCCTCAGGCCTAGGGGGCTGCTTCAATAGCTCTTCTGTCCCCAGGAAGTTAGCACCATACGTGCGCCTAGATCCCCGAGCCCAGGAGAGGGACCCACTGAAGTTCTCTTGTAGGCGGGGATGGGCCAGGGGCCGGGGGGTGGGGAGGGGAGCAAAGGAAGAGACACGTAGACAGCCAATTCTCTTCTCTTTTGTGCTGGCTTCTGCATCACGGGCAGAGTCAGGCAGGCCTGGGGTCATCGCTGATGCATGTGAAATCTAGAGCCCTCCTGAACCTTTGTTTCTCCATCTGTAAAGTGGGGGTGCTGATGGTTGCCTCATCTGCCTATGGAGAATAATCACGATAAGATAATGTCTACAAAGACCTTTCTTCCCCTAGGTGACCTGTTCTCATTAAAGAAGCAAGGGAAACATTGAGAAAACCAAAGCTCTGCTGGCCAACCGGCCTAAGAATGGGAGTGGTGGAGACCCTGGACCACAGGGGTGGACATCAGATTGTCCCTCCTGATTGGGAAGGGAGACTCCTTGACTATCCTGGGCAGCCATATGTAGGATCAGCCTCCTTGACTTCTGGCTTGTTGATCTTGACTGATATTTCAGAGTTGGAGCAGAGAATCCATTTACCTTTTGGCAAAACTGATGCCCGGAGGGTGAATGCTGGTTCAAGGCCACACAGCAGGCCAGGGTCGGGGTGGGACAGGCTGTCAGAGTCCTGACTCCCAGGTAGAGGGTTCAGGTCATGCCTGCTGCTGCCAGCCCGCCAGCCCCTCTGTATCCTGATGTTGGCACAAGATGTGTGGTAATGAGGCTGCCTGTGCTCCATGGGGGCGCCCCAGCCGTGCTGCTGGTCCTGCCCTGTTCTCCTGACTCCAGGAGCAGCTCCTTGGGGTTCTGCTCAGGGAAATAACCCTCCCACCCCCATTACAGAAGGGGAGAGAGGCAGAACAGAAGAAGGGAGTCAAAGCAAACAGAGACAAGATGGAGAGCCACCTAGAGACAGAGTGATTCATTCACTCGTTCTTGCATTCATATCTGACTTTCAGCCCAGATGCGCCAGTAATTTGTGAAGATGCTAAAATTCTTCCAGTCGCTGCTAAGTCATTTCCTTCCAGAGCTCTGTAGCATCACAGGTGCCAAGGACCCTCTTTTAGGGTCTCCAGTATCCTGCCAGCATCCAGAAACTAAAAGGTTCATGCCTGGCCCACCGGGACCCCAGGACCCTTGCCCCAGTACCGATTCTTAAATATTTTGACTAGTTCCCGCTGGTCACCAGAGAGTAAAGAATCTGACCGCAATGTGGGAGACCCAGGTTTGATCTTCAGGTAGGGAAGGTCCCCTGGAGAAGGGAATGGCTACCCACTCCAGTGGTCTTGCCTGGAAAATTCCATGAACAGAGGAGGCTGGCAGGCCGCAGTCCATGGGGTCAAAAAGAGTCAGATGCGACTGAATGACTAACACTTTCCCTGGTCGTAGATGCCAGCAAACACTTTGATTGAAACCTTTGGATGAAATGGGAAGTGCTCAGCTGTGAAATGCCATTACTCACTCATTCAGCAAATGTTTCTTGAGCACCTAGTGTCTGCCTGGGGAACGGGCTAGGACTCTGGGATGCTGAGCTGTGCAATGCAAGGTGACGACTCAGAGCCCTGCCATGAAACAGAGAGAGCATGGAGGGGAGCATCCAGCTCTAAACAATGACCCAGAGAAACAGGAGACACGGCAGGAGGAGAATGAGATGGGCTGCCTCCTTGGCTGGGAGCAACGGTGCAGGAGGCTCTTGGGCCCCTGGGGAGGGGGTCTTGGAGTCCAGCTTGGAACTGTCAAGGTTCTTCAGTTCTGTTCAATTATCCACTAATGACTCACAATGAACAGATTAGGAAGGGGACTGAGGACAAGGATGCTTAATTATTCAGCGAAGGAGTGAGGAGGAAACACAGAGTGTAGTCCCCAGGACAGGTTTCAGGAAGGTAGGCGAGGGGAGGAAGTGGGGGAAGGAGGCTCAGTGCCCCCCGCCAACTCCTGGTAGCTCCATAACCATTGCTGGGGCTTCCCAGGGGCTGGCCCAACCGCGGAGCCCAGGTCATCAGGACCAGAAGTGGAGCTCAGTGTTGGGAAGGGCAAAGGGGATAAGCGTGGAAGGTAGAGAGGTAAATGGAGACAGGCAGGCATACAGAGCTGGCTCACCCCAGGCTGGTGGTCTCCATCAGCACTGGGGCCCACAGAGCAGTGAGTCAAGTCTGCAGACTCTGTCTGCTGGAAACTCCTTGAGGTTGCCCTTGTCCCAGCCTGGAAAGGACACTGGCCTCGTGGCCCCCCTCCACCACCTCCTGCTTCCTGATGTCTGGGTCTCCACCTTCCTCTGGTCTCCTGGGGGTGGGGGCAGTCTATGTAGCTTTTTCCAGGACAACCGCAGCAGCGTCTCCGCACCAGACACTAAGGTTCATGTTCTACGTGAACATGGGCCTCCCAGGAGTCCTGAGAGTTGGCGCAGAGGTATTCCTTTCCTAGGAGGCCCAGGAGGAAAGTGGGGTTCAGACAGGTGACTCTACTTGCCCAAAACCTCAGAGGTGATGTGTCATAGATGCAGCTTGGCCCCAGGTCTGCCTGCTTCTCCCTAAACTTCTCTTCGTACTTGTTACCAGGTTGTCCTTCAGGCCTGAGACTACAGATAAGGAGAGCCAACTCGTGGCTCTGCTGAGAGTGGCTGGGCCTGAAGTCATGTCTCCCCACCCCTGGGTCCTCCTCCCCCTCCAGCCTCATTACCCTTAACCTGGGAGGAAACTTCTAGCACTTCTCCCTACTCCCACTGGTGTTCTTAGGAGCCCAAGGGTGATGCTCTCCAGGCCCCAGGGGGCCCTCTCTGATACCCGAGACTTCCCTGCCTCTGTCACACCCCTGGCAGCCTACAGAGGCCCAGGGACCTGGGATGCTCTGTATGACTGAGTCACCCACATAAGTTTCAGTTCCCTGACTTCATTGTCTGTCTTACATCTCTGCCTTCTGCACCACTCAAGGTAAACCTCATGCTAATTGATTAGACAACCTGATTAGACAACCAGGGGACGTGGGTGGACCTGAGGCACAATGTCCTTTAGTGAGGGATGATGGGGGTCGAATGGGAGAGTAAGAGTTTGTCCCATTCTAGGTTAAGTTAGATTCCTGTTCAGTTAGATTTCTGAAAGAGACAAGCCTTTGTAATTTTCTAACTCTTGCCCTGGGGAATGGGCAGAAGGCTGCTGCGTGTCTCCTGTGGTCAGGTGCTTTGTAGACATTACATCATTTATTCTCACAACTATCCCATAAGTGGGAGTTTCATTTACAAATGA
Source organism: Bison bison bison (assembly GCF_000754665.1). NCBI lineage: Eukaryota > Metazoa > Chordata > Mammalia > Artiodactyla > Bovidae > Bison > Bison bison. The sequence goes on along the minus strand of NW_011495033.1, from coordinate 8,407,922 downwards.
GAAAACTGAAGGTAAGTGACTAGTCTATGGTCTCCTAGTTTGTACAAGATCTGGATTTGAGCAGAGGGCTCTTGGACCCCAGAGTCACTGTTTTCCCACCACTGAATAGAGTTTTGGGAAACAACCTGGAGATTCAGGGATCGGGGGAGGTGACCTTGAGACAAAGGCACTGTCAATGCCTTCCTGTGGGCTACCGGCAGGGCTCGGGCCCTCCCATGCTCCAGCATCCTGGCAAGGGACACAAGCAACTCACAGCTCTGTCCAGAGTTTTACATGTTCTCAATTAATGCTCACAAGCAGCTCCAGAAGTCTTAGCTCCCTTTTGCAGATGTGGAAACTGAGGCTCGAGCATCTGATAACTTATTCTACACGGTGAGAGAAGTAAATGGCAACACCAGGAGTCAAGAAATCATTTAACCTCAAACCCAAGGTTCTTGCAGCTGCCCTCAAAGTGGGGGGACTGCCATCTCTGATAGCAAGCCAGAGACCATAGACCCACAGGTGGGGCCCCAGACTCACAGGCCCAGGCCAGAGGTCAAGACCAGGATATTCCATGTGGAAGGACAAGAGATGTGTTTTTACCATGGAATGGGGCACACAGGGTCAAGGGGCTAGAGTTTTGGCAGAGCTTCAGAGATAGATGCATCGGTGTCAGCATCATTTAGCTCAGCCTCCTAACTATGCGTGTGTGTGTTCAGTCCCTCAGACATGTGCAACACTTTGTGAGGCCACGGACTGTAGCCTGCCAGGCTCCTTTGTCCATGAGATTCTCCAGGCAAGAATACGGAGTGGGTCGCCTTTTCTTCTCCAGGGGATCTTCCTGATCCAGGCATCGAACCCTCGTCCCCTGCATTAACAGTCAGATTCTTTACCACTGAGTCACCTGGGAAGCCCTCCTAGCAATACAGATGACAACAAATTACAAGCAGAGACATGACTGAAACCCAGCCTCCCCCAGCAACCACCCTCACACTCAGAGCAACCCTAGGAAGTGGGATGCGTCAGAGATCGATCTGTCCCAAGGGGGAGGCTGCTTCTCCTCTTTCAGTTAATATGCTCTAGGTACCCAAGGTAGAGAGTGGCCAGAGCAGCAGCTTAGGCCTTCCAGACGGCACATATCCCTTGGTTGTCCAAGTTCTGGATGTCTTGCTAGCCTGGATAGAACCATTATCACCCTGCTCTAAACTCTGCCCCTTCTGCTGTGCCAGCAGCAAATCTGAGATGTCTTCTCTCAGTGGATGGCAAGCCCTTTGAGCTCAGGATCTTAGGTGAGAGTCTTCTCTTTGTTTTTGTGCATGTACTTGCTTCACTGGGCCTGGAATGCCCAGGGCAGGAGCACATGGATGAAGGGATGGGTACCTCCTTTTCTTTCTAAGACCTTGACTGGGGTTCTGATGCCCTGAGGGTTTGGGTGGGGTGGGGGTGGTGTCTAAGGCTCTTGTGTTCTGTTTGGTCATCCACTTCAAGATCCTGGGCTGGTGTGAGCAGTATGGGGTGTGGAAATGGTGGTGGTGGAAAAAGGAAGGGGGAAAGAGGGGGTGAGATGCCTTGAAAGGTGGGGCGTTCCCTTTTCTGTTCCCTTTGCAGGGCTCAGTCTGGGGTGTGACCAAGGACCATTCTCTTCGAAGCAGTTATAGGGAGGTTCTAAATCCTCAATCTGACTGTGTCACTGCTTTGCTCAAAATCCTCCAAAGCCTCCTTGTCACCCACTGGATGGAGCCCAGGTGTATGGCTTCAAGACCCCCATGGTCTGGCCCCAGCCCTGGGGCTCCTCTCTCCCTACTCCCTCCATCGCCTCTCTGTCGGGTATGTAAACTCGATCAGCCCAGCCAACACAGGCTCCTCTCTCTACAACATCATCTCTCCCCTCTTTCCTTCTCTCCTTGGCCTGACTACTGCTTAATAATCTTTCAGGACTCCACGTGTCATCTCTTCTGGGAAGACTTCCAAGACTTCTGAAGGTCCCAGAGGGGCCTGTCCTCCTCTGTGATCGTCACACTCCCATCCTCTGAGTGGTGGTTGCTTCGTGTCCTCCCACTAGACTCTGAAGCCCAAGGGGGCAGGGGTGTATCTGCTCAGGGAGGTAGTCCCCCGACTCCTCGCCTCTTGCTACTCAAAAGTGTGATCCACAGATCGGCAGCATCAGTGTCACCCGAGACCTCGTTAGAAATGTGTAACCTCAGGCCCTTTCCCAGACCTACTGAATCAATTTGTTAGTATTTTTCAGTTGCTCAGTTGTGTCCAACTCTTTGTGACCTCATGGACTGTAGCCCACCAGGTTCCTCTCTCCATGGGATTATCCCGGTAAGAATACTGGAGTGCCATTTCCTCCTCCAGAGGATCTTCCTGAGTCTCCAGGATTGGCAGGCACATTCTTTACCACTGAGCTACCTGCCAAGCCCCTCTGCCTTTAAACAAGACCCAGGTACTTTGTGTGCACATTAAACTTTGAAAATCTCTGATCCAGCCAAGATTCGGCCCAGAGTAGATACCCATTCGCTACTTCGAGTCAATGAAGAAAGGCATGGGGTCTGCACTGAGAGCCATGACAGCCTCAGGCTTCTACCTGTGACCACGTGGTGGACCCTGGAGTGGGAGGGAGTGAAGAGGGGTGGGGTGAAGAAGTCAGCTACAGGACACAGACTCCACGTGCCCAGTGCACACACTTTTAAAAAGTATTCATTTTTATTTATTTGCTTATTTGGCTGCACTGGGTCTTAGTGGTGGCATGCAGGATCTTTTAGCTATGGTTTATGAACTCTCACTTGAGGCAGGTGAAACTTAGTTCCCCTGCCAGGATTGAACCCCAGCCCCCTGCATTGGGAACACAGAGTCTTAGCCACTGGACCACCAGGGCAGTTCCTCCCACACTTTTGAAGACATTGTTCTGCTGAGACTTTATGAAGGTTGGATCTTTATCCCTCACTGGTAGATTTGGGAAATAAAGGGCAAAGTGACTTGTTGCTATGGATCAGATCTTTCTGTCCCCATAAATCCATATGTGGGAAGCCTAACCCCTCAGGTAATGGTATTAGGAGGCAGGACCTTTAGGTGGGTGGAGATGGAGGTGAGAGTTGAGCCCACATGAATGGATTAAGCGCCTTTGTAAGAAGAGACCCCAGAGCAAGCTTCCTTGCTCTCTGCGCTCCGCCATCTGAGGATACAAGGAGAAGACAGCCATCTGCAAACCAGGAGGAGAGCCCTCACCAGACGCTGAATGTGCTGGGACCTTGACCTTTGCTTCCCCAGCCTCCAGAATTGTGGGAAATAGATGTTTGTTGTTTCAGCCACTCTTATCTGTGGCCTTCTGTTATGGCAGCCCAGGCTGACTAGGACACTGGCTCAAGGTCACAGAGCAGCAAACGGCAAAGCTGGGGTTCCAACTTCAGCCTGCCTACTTCTGGCTGGAGGAGAGAGAGGGAGAAGGTAGAGAAGGGCTGGGCATGGGAGGGCTTGCTGGGCCGGGCCCAGGAATGAGCTCACTTCAGGATGGAATTGAAACCTGTTCCTATCAGAAGAGGAGGCGAGGGAGGGACTTGGGGAGAGAAGGCTTGAGCAGGCTTGATTTGTGGCTGAAATCCCAGCTTCCACTCCGGGGACCTCCGATTCCCTCAGCCCAGCTGGGGTTTGCTCTGTGTATCTTTGGTGGTGCCCTCTCCCCTTCCGGGTGTGAAATCTATCCCTCCCCGGAGCTTTCCTGCAGCCGCACACCCCCCAGGCCGCATTTCCTGGGCTCAGCAGAGTCTGGACGCCTTCCTGTCCCTGCAGATATCAGCCTGGGACATGGCTTGAGTCTCCCAATTCCTCTTTCTTCCCTTCATCTCTCGCCTTGCCTAAGAGGGCTAGGATCTGCTCAGCTACAGAATGTGGAACCCAGAGAACAGGATCTAATCCAACCCCCTCGATGTTTCAGATGAGGCACAGAGGGCCAGAGGAGGAGAAAGTTTCCCAGGATCACTGGTTAGGAGGGAGAGGTCATGGACAACGCTGGATGCAGGAGTCCAGCCTGCTGTTTGTGTTTTCCATTGCACTGGGCAGTCTGCTCAGCGCCTCTGTGGAGAACTGCACCCTCAGGTCTTGCCAGGTTTATTATTAGCCCTTATTTATTGAATACTCACCATCTGCCTGACATCAAGCACTTAACATACGTAATCACATTTAATCCTCATAATAGCCTCATGATTTATTTACTAGTCTTCCCATTATCATTATTATTCTCATTTTTCAGATGAGAAACTGAGACTCAGAGAAGTGATATAACTTGCCCCAGGCACACAGCTAGGAAGTAGCACCACAAAGATTTGAACTCAGGACTGCTCAGCTCTGAGCCCTGCTCGGCTACATGTCCTCTTGAGTGGGTTCAGCTCAGATACTCAGACTCATGTCTGTGCTGCAACAAGAGAGAAGCCCTGTGTCTCTCTGAGTGGCTGAGTATCCAAGGGCCATGGCTACACCGTCTTACCAGCTCACTGTCAGTACAGACCCTTTGGTTTACAAAGTACTCTTACATTCGTCACTTTATCTCAGTGCCTACATAAACTCCTAAATCTGGCAGAATGGCTATTTCCCCCATTTCACAGGTTAGGAAACTGGGTTTAATACCCCAGAGCACATAATTTTTGGAACCTGGGTGGTGGTATTGATGCCATGATAACACATCACTCCCCAACTGGGCTCATGATGAATGCGAGGACCCTCGGCAGCATTCAGCAGACACTAGCCAGGGTGTTCAGACACATCATGCTTGACCGTGCCAGTCCACAGGACTCTCACATCTGGATGAGGGCAGGCCCAGGAAGACACATCCCAACACACCTCCAGGATTCTTCTATAGAAAAAGGGGTGGTTGTGGAGTTTCCTTCCCCTATCCTGTCTGGGTTTGCAACATCTGTTTGCTAGAAGATGTTTGTGGAGGAAGAGAGACATTGGTTAACATGGGGACTGGTCCAGCCTTTGCAACTATAATTTTGTGGCCTTGAGTTAGTCCCATAATTCCCCTAAACCTTAGCTTTCTCATCTATAAAACATGGGAATAGTGTCTACCCTACTCTTCCGTTCAGTTCAGTTCAGTTCAGTAGCTCAGTCGTGTCCGACTCTTTGCGACCCCATGAATCGCAGCACACCAGGCCTCCCTGTCCATCACCAACTCCCAGAGTTCACTCAGACTCACGTCCACCGAGTCAGTGATGCCATCCAGCCATCTCATCCTCTGTCGTCCCCTTCTCCTGCCCCTAATCCCTCTCAGCATCAGGGTCTTTTCCAATGAGTCAACTCTTCGCATGAGGTGGCCAAAGTATTGGAGTTTCAGCTTCAGCATCAGTCCTTCCAAAGAACACCCAGGACTGATCTCCTTTAGAATGGGCTGGTTGGATCTCCTTGCAGTCCAAGGGACTCCCAAGAGTCTTCTCCAACACCACAGTTCAAAAGCATCAATT
>NW_011495033.1:8396895-8402369 GCF_000754665.1 Bison bison bison | reverse complement strand
AACTTTTTCACTCTCTTCTTTCATTTTCATCAAGAAGCTCTTTAGTTCCACTTCACTTTCTGCCATAAGGGTGGTGTCATCTGCATATCTGAGGTTATTGATATTTCTTTGGCAATCTTGATTCCAGCTTGTGCTTCTTCCAGCCCAGCGTTTCTCATGATGTACTCTGCATATAAGTTAAATAAGCAGGGTGACAATATACAGCCTTGACGTACTCCTTTTCTTATTTGGAACCAGTCTGTTGTTCCATGTCCAGTTCTAACTGTTGCTTCCTGACCTGCATATAGGTTTCTCAAGAGGCAGGTCAGGTGGTCTGGTATTCCCATTTCTTTCAGAATTTCCCACAGTTTACTGTGATCCACACAGTCAAAAGCTTTGGCATAGTAAATAAAGCAGAAATAGATGTTTTTCTGGAACTCTCTTCCTTTTCCCATGATCCAGCGGATGTTGGGTAAATTAATACAATAGAAATGAAAGGGTTTCAAGAAGAACAACGTGTTGTATATTTATGCACTGATGATATCAGGTATCAAAATGGCAGCTGGGGGTTGTAGTGTGGGAGGAAACATTTATTGAGCATCTACTGTGAGCATTTTATAGATACTATCTCATACGGCCCTCAACACGGCTCTTCAGAGAGGTGTTATAGGATTTTCAGCTTTTGATTCTGGCTGAATAGCTCTTTACACATCAACCATCCTGAAGATAACAACTATGAACATATTAAAAAATAGTTATCAGAAGGAGAGTGACACACAGCAGGCAGATTTCAGAGCTGGAGAGTGGGGGAGGTTATTGACACTTGGAAGATGGGAAGGGCACTGGGCGAATTTCTTAGCTTTTACAAGTTTAGCCTGAGGACAAACCTTTGTCCTCCCAGGCCAGTTGGCTAAAACCTGGATGGAAAGCTGCAGTCAAACTGGTTTGAAGAATAAGGGGATAGATTTCAAGGCACGTTCAAAGAAAACGAAGAAGAAAACTCAGGAAAGAGTGAACCAGAGAGGGGAACCCTAGATACAGGGCATAAACTCTGCCCAAATGCCTGGTTGACCTTTGAACCAATGCCTGTGTAAGATAGATGCTCAGCAAAACCTAAAGAAACTGAATGGAAATTTCGGCTGCAACCCACTGAAAGAGTGACAGGTTTGCAATGAGAGTTACCTACTTCATTAAAGAAACAAACAAAACTTCCCCAATAGTCTTCATAGCAACACAGGGAACCCAATGTCCCTACAACTTTATCATGCACCATATCCAGGATACAATCTCAAATTATTGACATAGAATAAAACAGGAAAATATGATCCATAGGAGGCAACCCATGGAGCCTGGCCCTAAAGTGGCCCAGAGTTTTTGATTAAAGACAACCCATGGAACCTGGCCCTAAAATGACTCAGAGTTTACTATTAGCAGGCAACGATTTAGAGTAGCCCTTATAACTTGTTGGGGCTTCCCTTGTGGCTCAGCTGGTAAAGAATCCGTCTGCAATACAGGAGACCTGGGTTCGATCCCTGGGTTGGGAAGATCCCATGGAGAAGGGAAAGGCTAACCACTCCAGTATTCTGATCTGGAGAATTCCATGGACTGTATGGTCCATGGGGTCACAAAGAGTTGGACGCTACTCAGTGACTTTCACTTCACTTCACTTTTATAACTTGCTGGAGGATGTAATGAAACCATGCTCACAATGAATGTGAAGATAGAATTAATCTCACCCCAAAAACAAACAAACAAGCAAAACTACAAAAGAGAACCAAACATAAATTTAAGACCTGAAAAATATATCTGGGGGGAAAAAAGTATTATAATTGCCATTTATAAATATAAGAAATTCAGATTCAGAGAGAGTAATTTTCCTAAAGTTACGCTGACAAGTGATAGATTTAAAATTTGATTTAGTCTATTTGGCTCTAAGGACTTTATTTTCGCAACTCACTAGGAGGGATTTAGAAATTAGTAGGAGTCTGTGGGTAAATGGAAGTGCATGTGACTTTCCCTGAAGCTCAGCGAGACCAAGGGATGTTGTTCTAAGGTTTTGCTGTGGTTCTCGGAGAGCAGCCAATGGGATTCTCTATCCATGGTGCTGAAATGTGCCCGCCACCCAAAACTCTTTTGATTATTTGCACGAATGAGTGGGAAAAGGAGTGAAGATAAGCCATAGCCTTTCACGATCTGGAATCTATCCATTTTGTTTTTCAAGTCTAATGCCATGCATGGCCCTATCCATTGCTGTCTGTGGGTTTTGCTCGTGTTCTGCGTTATCTTTTTCCATATTTTGCATAATATTTTTCCTCAGAGGTGTCAGATAGAGGGGAGGGGGGGTCTTCATGTATTCACATCACCTTCCTATAGATCTACTTCAATCTGATTCTTATTTGGTGAGTTTAGTGAGGTGCCTAATGCTCTGCAGAGTATCTAGGAAGGCAGAGAAAATGGGACCCAGTGCCTGCTCTTTGGGAACACCCCCTTGAGAATGAGCACAAAGAAGGAGTGGAAGAAGGCCAGCCATGTGGACTCAATCTTTGCTGCGTGTTTGTGAAAAATCTACCTTGAAACTTAAGAGGACTTTGAATGGCACTGTGAGTTGACAGAAATCATAAAAGGCTTTCTAGAAGAGATGGGATGTCACCTGGTCTATAAAGGCTAGGCTCAGGGGAGGAAAGGAAAAGATCATTCTAAGACACAGTAGGTACTTAATAGACATTTCTTAATTGAGGGAAATGTGTGCACAATCCTTATGTTTCTATTTTTAAGCATCTGTTTTGAAAAAATGATTTATTTAAAATATTAACAGTCTATTTTAACACTCTCTGTAATAGCTCCAAACTGGAAACTACCCAAATGCCCATCAACAGTGGAATGAATAAATAAATTAGGATATGCTCACACAATGGAATACCACATAACAATGAGAAGGGGAACTCTAGCATGACACGAAACAGTATGGATGAATCAGATGAATCTCAGAAGCACAATGTGGTACAAAAGAAGGTAAGCACCAAAGAGGACCTATTCTAGGATTCCATTTACGTAAAGGACAAAAAGAGGCAAAACTCATCTACAACTTTTGAAGTCAGCATGGTGGACCTGAATGGCCATGAGTGGAAGAAGCACAGGGGGTGCTTCTCAGGGACTGAGAAGGTTCTGTTTCTTGATCTGGATATTGGTTACATGGATGGTTCAGCTTTTGAACGTGTTATTGGGCTGCACTTTTACGATAAATGCATTTTTTTCTGTGAGTATTTTGGATTTCAACAGAAAAGTTAATGAAGAAAAACGGGGTATGTTCCCCAACTTGACTTCCTAGAACCCCATGCTCTCTTGCTCTTTCTCATTGATATCAGGTGACCTGACCCTTTGGTGGTGGTTTTCTCCTCTAGGAGTCACTTATTCTAAGACCAGGAGAGAAAAGACAGAGCCTCTTACCTCCTGTTTCAGTAATGGGGAAACTGAAGCCTGTAGATGGGAAGTAACTTTTCTTCTTGTCACATAGTGAGTCAAGGAAAGAAAGGACTTTGGTCTTTAGGGAACCTCCTTTCTGTGGCCCAAGTAACAGATCCCTGCTCAGCCTGATCCTCCTGAAGAGACAAAGGGTGTCTCAGGAAGTTAGAATGATGGTTGGGAAAGGCTGGAGGTGTTCAGAGGGCTCTGGAGCCCTGCTCACACTGCCAGGTCTGTGTAAAGCAGCATCTGGGGGGCCCTGGGCCTGCTACGGCTTCTGTGAGATTTGAGACAGCCAGCTCCTCTCCCTAGAGCTGCGACCTGAACTGTAAAATTAGAGATTTAACTTGATGACAGCAAGGCTTAAGTGTCCTTCCAGTTCTAGCATTTCAAGATCTAGATCTGAACTGTGGTTGTCCAAGTCTGATTAAGCACAGTCGGTACTGCTCTGTACCCTCATGGGCTGGGCTGGGTCAGGGTTAGAGAAGGGAGTCCTCAGGACTCTTACAAACCGTTCATTCTTGGATAAAGAAGATGTGGTACATACATATGATGGAATATTACTCAGCCATAAAAAGGAACAAATCTGAGTTGTCATGCAATGCATGAACCCAGAGCCTATTAATACAGAGTGAAGTAAGTCAGAAAGAGAAAAACAACTATCTGATATTAACACATATACTCTTGGAATCTAGAAAAACAGTACAGATGAATCTATCCACAAGGGAGAAATAGAGACACAGACATGGAGAATGGACTTGTGGACACAGTGGGGGAAGGAGAGGGTGGGATGAATTGAGAAAGTAGCATTGACAGATGTACGCTATCATGTGTAAAACAGATAACCAGTAGGAAGGTGTTATATAACCCAGGGAGCCCAGCCTGGTGCTCAGCGATGACCTAGAGGGCTAGGATGGAGGGGGGAGGGAGGCGCCAGAGGGAAGGGATATATATATATGATTTTTATATATATATATGCTGCTACTGCTGCTAAGTCGCTTCAGTCGTGTCCGACTCTGTGTGACACCATAGACGGCAGCCCACCAGGCTCCCCCATCCCTGGGATTCTCCAGGCAAGAACCCTGGAGTGGGTTGCCATTTCCTTCTCCAATGCATGAAAGTGAAAAGTGAAAGTGAAGTCGCTCAGTTGTGCCCGACTCTTAGCAACCCCATGGACTGCAGCCTACCAGGCTGCTCCATCCATGGGATTTTCCAGGCAAGAGTACTGGAGTGGGTTGGCATTGCCCACTTTATTGCCATTTTATATATATATAAAATTATGACTGATTAGCACTCTTGTATGGCAAAAACCAACCCAACATTGTAAAGCAATTATCTTTCAGCTAAAATTAAAAAAAAAAATCTATTCATTCATTCAGCATGCATTCCTTTATTGAGCAGCTACTCTGCTACACTAGGCTCTGTGCTGGGGACACGTAGATGAATGACCAAGTTCACTGTCCTTGTGGAGCTGACACTCTGGAGGAAGAGATAGAGTAAATGGTTGTAAAAAGTGTGATGAGTGTTGCACATACAGGTAAGTATCAAATGCTATTGACGCACAGAAGAAGAGTCGATTCCTGTTGAGGTGAGACCAGGGAAGGCTTCTAAGAGGAGGCAATATTTGAGCCGGACCTGGAAGAAGGAATAGGTCAGACTAGAGAAGCATCCTTGACAGAGAGGACAGCATATCTGGAGGCACAGAGCGGGGAAAACAAAGCATTTCTTTCTGTGGGGCTAGACCTGGGGAGGGGGAGAGACAGGAGAGGAGAGGCCACAGGTTTTGACACCGAGACAACCAGCTCGGGTGCAGGGGTGAAGATGCCCGCCCAGAAGGAGCCTGAAACTGCAGGAGGCGGCAGGGGCCTGTGAGGGCCCCCTCCTCATGTATTCTTCCATGTCTTTGTCCCACATTTGAATGAGACTCAGGTTTCTGCTGCACGAAGCCAGCCCCCTGAGGCTCTCCGGTCAATAAGCTCTTTAAGGAGCCAAAGAGAGGCAAGATCAATGCAGTTGTCATTGATTCCACCTCG
>NW_011495033.1:8377081-8396795 GCF_000754665.1 Bison bison bison | reverse complement strand
GCTGGGGTCTCCCAGTTTAATCTCAGTTCATTGATTCCACCTCGGTGGCCGATTAGTATCAGGGACTTGTCCGGCCCGGGAGCCACTCGCTAATGCATCATGGAACTGAGATTAAACTGGGAGACCCCAGCGGCCCTGGGGAGAGCTTCTGCCCACCCCATATGCTGGGGGTGGGGTCGGGGGAATAGAGGAGGAGGTCCTGATCCAACCTGCTGAGGACCCTGCCACCCGGATGAACCCCGTAGACAGCTCCAGACAGACACTTATGGTTATGTCATTTCCTTGCTTAAAATCTTCCAATGTCCCCCATCACTTGTGGGGTCTGCAGACTCAGTCACAGGGCAAGTGTCTCCTCTGTAATCTGGACCCTCATTATTGTTGCCTTCTCCAGCTTTATCTCATGCACTTTCCCGTCACGCTCTGAACTCTGTCCAGAAGGACTGCCTGCTGTTCTTCCAACTCATCATCCCCATGCAAGGGGTCATTTGCCATTTCTTCCAGGAAGTCCTCCCTGACCTTCCCCTTACCACCACCACCAAAATCCAACAGGCATCCTTCCAAGTACTTGCCTGAGCAGAGCAAGGATGAGAACGATCTGTAACTGCTGATTTTATTGTCTCATCTGGCTGCACATTAGAGTCGCCCGGGTGCTTTAAAAAAGTACTGATTCAGATTCACTTGGTCTGAAAGAGGTCTGGGTCCTGGTGTGTGTGTATGTGTGTGTGTTTTTCCACTCCTTCCAGGGGATCCTAAGGTCCATCCATGGCTGAGAGTCACTGGATTAGATTTAAATTCCAGAAAAGCAGGGGCCACGTTGATCGCTTTCACCCCTCCATTCCCAGTGCCCAGCGCAGGGTCTGGCACAGTGTGTTCATGGACTCTCCTGACCTGGGGCACTCCCTCTGCTGGGACATCCCTCTCTGCCCAGCCACCACCCCCTCCCTCTGTGGGGCAGCATGGAGAAGGAAGGGTTAGCGCTTGGAGTTGAATAGGGTCACTTAGGAGGCTCTTCTGTAACATGTCACATCGCATTTAATTCTCAGTGTGTTTCTATGAGACAGGAAGATGAGAAATAAACGTCCCATTTTTGCATAGGGGTGGGGACCCTGAAGCCCTAGAACTGTATGTAAAAGTGGTCAGACCTGGGCGCCACGGCTAGAAATAGGCAAAGCCAAGATCCTACCCTGTGGCCAACTTGAATTTTTTTTTCGCATGAGTCTCATTACCAGGGGCTCCTTCGGGCTAAATCAGAGCCTTCTCTGTGGCCATCAGTCTTGCAGCCACTGGCCCTGATCCTTGCCCTTTATGCTCCCCTCTGGGGAATAGCCTTCCCAAAGAGGGTGGCAGTGGTCTTCCAAGAGCCGTCCACAGTGGAGGCAGCCCTGGTTCTCCCAACTTCATGGAGCAAGGCAGGGAGGCTGACATGGTGGCCCAAGGGAGCTCCAGACTGGAAATCAGAGCTGGGCTCTAGGCCTGTCTGTGCCAGCCATGTTTCATGGACCTGGGCCTGTCCTCTGTTTTCCTAGACTCATCCTGACAAACTGGAGACTTCTCTGTCCTGAGACAGAAAGTGGGGACAAAAGCTTTCGAGACAAGGTCAAGGGTATTACACATAGTGAAGGGTTGTGTGACCCTAAAGGGCTGTGTGCAAGTGTCCTAAGATTTTCGGAAGAGGCTCCACCCAGGCGTGGGCCCCACCTCCTCCTGAGCTTGGCCTCTGACTTTGCCTTCCCACCTTCTCCAATATCATCAACGTTGCTCACCTTGCGCATGGGAGCCTGGACATAGCGTGGGAGGTCTCACTGGCAGGCTCCACGATATTTATTTAGACGTACGAGCTTACTTAGCCTTCCCAGGCGGTGTTGGTGGTAAACGACCTGCCTGCCAATGCAGGAGATGTAAGAGATGTGGGTTCAATCCCTGGGTCAGGAAGATCCCCAGGAGGAGGGCATAGCAACCCACTCCAGTATTCTGGCCTGGGGAATCTCATGGACGGAGGAGCCTGGTGGGCTATAGTCCACAGAGTTGCAAAGAATCAGACTCGACTGAGGCAACTTGCATGCATGCACGAGCTTATTCAGAGATGAGCTGTTTGAACAAGGAGAGTGAGCTAAGGATCCCTCCGTTCTCTGCTTCCCTGGGGGCTTGGAAGCAAGGGACCAGGGCCTCTGTGGGACTGAGACGGTGGGAACCCAGCCCTCCTGCTGCTGTGGGAAGGAGAGGAAACTTTCAGGAGCACCCATTCACAGCCGGACAGGTGAGATGGAGAGCAAAGTGAACTGGGCAGCCCGGCACCTTCAGGGACTCTTCTACAGAGCTGTCCCGGATGGGAGTGGAGAGGTGGGAAGGGAAGATGAATGGGAGGTGGGCGAGGGGTCAGTGCCCTTGCCCTGGTCCTGCAGAGTGGGTGACAGTGGTATCAAAACCCAGCCCATCTCAGGCCCAAGTCAGGACAAGATTCTCAGGGTGGAAGCCCTAACATGGAGGACAGGCCAGGAGAGCAGGGCCTTGGGCTCCATTGCCCCTCACCCACCCTTTCAATCACATTAAATACCCTGGAGTCATGACCCCTTGAGTCCCGGCAGAGCAGACACCATTTAGCCTATAGTGCTGTAGGATAATTTGTTTTCAATTCACAATATTTTTTCCTTGTCCAGGATACCAAGGAAGTCAGGCTGCAACCTGCTGTAAGAGAGGAAATTTTCTGGATAATCTGAGCCTCAAGACTCTACCTGGACAGCCAGGAGGGCTCACGGATCCAGGTGTCTAAGAAGCCGGACAGTGCAGCTGATCTTAGAATTTATGTTTTCCTTTGATATTTTCCCCAGCCCTTTGAAGCTCAGATACATAGAATTTGAATAATTATTCCATATAATTTTTGCCACACTCTCCTCACTGGTCCATGTTTGGAGCTATTTTTCATTCATTCACTCATTCTTTTGTGTTAAAAATAAGTACCTTTAAATCCACCACCCAGCATAAAAGCTAAGACCTTGACAATGATCTCTACCTAATTGTGTGGCTTCCTCCTGTCCCTCCCATCTCCTGCCTTCCTCCCCCCAAAGTAAGCATCATTATGAATCCTCTATCTGCCATTGATTTGCTTTCTTTTTTAACATACTTGTTTTATTGTATCTAAATGTTTTCCAGCGTCTTTGCTGATACCTCCCCCTCCCTCTCCTTAGGGTACTTACAGAATACAGGAAATGAGATGTGAGTTGCTCCATTATTTTTAGCCGCAATAAAACTCTTACTGAAACCACCTTGGCGGCCAGTGTTCTCTGGGGGGAGGGGACAAAGGGGGAGGGAAATTCTCCTTCCAGAGCAGCCACTATGTAAGGAAGGGGCGTGAAAGATGTGCTTTGCTGAGCAGAGTTCAGAAGGGTGGGCTTTCTAAGTAATCCCCCTCCTTCCAAGGCTTCAATTAACCCATCTTTGTCCGAAGCTGAAAGCCTTGTAAAATTGGCATCTCTTCTGCACTCCGCCACCCCAGGCTGTGGCTGCCCAGCCCCAGCCAAGCGGCTCTGCAGAAGCCCTGGGTCTAGGTGGGCCTAGTTTATTCTCAATGATTCCAGCCGGCATCTGTCCTCTGGAGGACCCAGTGCAGGCGCTGACCTGGGGATGCTTCTGAGATGTGATTATTGAGATGGGAGGGCAACCCTAGTGTCCAGTCCTGGACTGGTCACAGCGTCGACCCCACCCCAGGCCACCTCCCCCCAACACGAGCCCTAGTCCATGCTCACGCTGGACCAGGGTTCCTCCTGGACTCTTCCCTTGCTGCTCTTCAGGCCGAGACCCAATTTTATCCATGAGTGAGACTGCGTAATCCTCTTCTGGTCGCCGTCCACGGCCTGGGCAGGGCAGGATGCAGCCCGGGCTGGGAGGCCTGAGCCACTTCTGGGCTGCAGAGGGAGCCCGTGGACACGGCACCAGCTGCCAGGACAGCCACCTCTCCTGCTGGAGCCCTCCCCCGGCGGACCCACCAGCGACCCTCATTTCCTCCAGGAGGGAAGGGAGGCATGAATTAGCCAGAGAGGTCAGCAGGAGCCCACCAGCAGGGCTGAAGTCCCATCACATTTTTGCTTTAAGTAGATTTGGGGTGGAGTCCTGGTAGGGAGACCTTCCCTGCTCCTCCTTCTCCTTTTTTTTTAAACATTTATTCAATTTACTTATTTGGCTGAGTCGGGTCTTAGTTTAGAGAGAAGTTAGAGAGCTTAACTTAGAGAAAAGTTAGTGGGCTTCTCTCTAGTTGCAATGCATTGGCTTAGTTGCCCCACAGCGTGTGGGATCTCAGTCCCCCTACCAGGGATTGAACCCACGTCCCCTCCACTTCAAGGCAGAGTCTTAATTCCTGAACCACCAGGGAAGTCCCTCCTTCTCCTCCTTAATGCTGAGGGTTGAGTGAGGGGTTGAATGAGGAGAAGAACCCTGCCCGAGCTGAACTAGAGATACAGCAGAAAGCCTGGGAAAGCTTAAGACTCCCCGAACCAAAAGGGTCTCTAGAGAGAGCCCCCACCCTAGACTCATGGATGGGAAAACTAAGGGCCATCCCAGGAAGTCACTCAGTTCGGGTTTCTCAAAATCAATCTGGCAGAATAACGCTGGCCCATCACTCCTGTCCCCTACACTGAACCCCTTCTACATGTTTCCTCTGCAGGGGGCGTTCTCCTCCCAGGAAGCTGTTATCCTGAGCACCTAATATCCCACTGGCTAAGCATAAAGGCTGGCATCAATGGTCTGAGGTTCAGGGCCTGCCTCTGTGACCTCAAGCACATAACACAGCTGCTCCAAGCCTGTTTCTTTACCTGGAAATTAAAAAAAAAAAAAAAACACATTGTGTTAATCACCATGTCTATCTTCAAGGCTTGTTGTGAAGTTGGAATAAGATGCTGCAAACATCAACACAGTGCCTAGAGCATGGCAAACACTCTAGGAATCCTAGTAGTTGTATATGATTGTCTTGGAGCCAGTGGGCTCCTATTCATCCTTCACAACCCTGCCCAGACGTCCCCTCCCCCATGAAGCCCTCCAAGGTGGCTCCACACATATGCTTGATAACTGACCCCTCACCCCTCTAGCTTCATCCTGGGCAAACATCGCTTTCTCCTATGGCTGGTTGACACATGGACTGTCTGTGCAGGGATGAGAGTTCCCAAGGGGAAGAGGTGTGTCTCGCTCTCCCATCGTCCCCCTGTCAGCTGTGGTGGGGCGGTTGAGCAGATGGCTTATCAGTGACGGGCATGGCATGGTGCTGTTTTGACTTGTTGGTACCCAACCTTGCAAGCCAACTCCTCTCCTGTCCTTATTTATGTCCCCTCTTTTATGCTATTCAGGTCTGTATTTGGTGGCCTTCGCTGCCCTCTCCTGACCGCAGAGGGCAGGGCAGTGCCTTGGGAGGGTGTGAGGGTGGCATTGGGGCAGAGAGGCAGAGGCTGAGTGAGTTTTGCTTCTTCCTAGACTGCCTTTTGGAGAAGGCCATGGCACCCCACTCCAGTACTCTTGCCTGGAGAATCCCATGGACAGAGGAGCCTGGTAGGCTGCAGTCCATGGGGTCGCTAAGAGTCGGACACGACTGAGCGACTTCACTTTCCCTTTTCACTTTCATGCATTGGAGAAGGAAATGGCAACCTACTCCAGTGTTCTTGCCTGGAGAATCCCAGGGACGGGGGAGCTTGTTGGGCTGCCGTCTATGGGGTCCCACAGAGTCGGACACGACTGAAGTGACTTAGCAGCAGCAGCAGGAGACTACTTGGGCTTCCCGGGTGGCCCAGTGGTAAAGAAATTGCCTGCCAATGCAAGAGACATGGGTTTGATCCCTGGGTTGGAAAGATCCCCTAGAGGACAAAATGGCAACCCACTCCAGTATTCTTGCTTGGGAAATCTCACGGACAGAGGAACCTTGTGGGCTACAGAACATGGGGTCACAAAGAGTCGAACATGACTGAACACACATGCGCACACACAGCCTTTACACATCCTTCTGCATCTTGGGCTTTGACCCCTCTGAGCCCACAGGGAAACCCACAGAAGATGTGTGCCAAGTGGGCAGATCTCCAGAAGGGCCATTATCACGTGGCAAGCCAGCCCTGCATGCTGCACAGGGACAGACCTCAAAGCGAGAGACAGCCCACTTCACCCTGGAGCTCACCTGCCCAGCAGAAACCCTGAGGGTGAGCCCTCGGCCACGTGGTTTTACACACACAGGTACCAGGCTCGCCCAGTTGCTCACAGCTATCTCATGCCTACTTTGGGGAGTGTGACAGATTGAATGAAGATGGTTCCAGCTAAGAGAGTCCTATAATTATCAACTGCGGATTATTTTAATTAAAAAGCTTTGCATCCTCAGCTCTTAATTTCTAAAATGATTATAAATGTTATTATTAAAGAAAAATCCTTGAAGTGAGATCCATAAATCTCAGCCCAGGCTGAGATGGGTGAGCTGGCACAGCAGAGGAGGCCCCGTGCAGGGCTGAAACCACAAGGGAAGAGAAGGAGGGAGAGAGAGGGGAGGCGAGACAGGCTGGAAGGAAGGGAATGGAGGAAGGACGAACTCCCCTGTGCCCCTCTCCCTCTTGCTTCACCTCTGGATCGTTAAGCATTTAGGACTGAGCCAACAGACCAGATCTGGGTTTGAAACCTGAGTCTGCTCTTTGTGGTGTGACTTTGGGCAAGTCAAGTGACCTCTCTGAGCTTCAAGCTTCTCTGTAATGTAGTTTTCATCCTTCAGGTCTCTCACATAAAGAATGGAAATGATTGCCATCTGGTGGGGCTATTTTGAGGTATGTTGATAATGTGTGGAAAGCACTTGTCACAGAGGAGCAGTTTCTGGTTAGCTCTGGCCCCGTCTTCAGGAGGGGTCCTGGGAGTCTTCTGTTGCTTCATAGCTCCATTCCGTGGTGGTCCTAGGCTCATGATAGGTTGACCCCTCATACTCCAGGAGGGGACCTCAGGAGGTGTGATTACTACCAGCCTGAGCCTGGGACCAAGGGAAGATCCTTCAGCTTTCCCGGTCTCCCACCTCGGGAAGGGAGGGCAGAAGGGATAGAAGAGCCCTGCTTTTTCACTTGACATACAAAGAAATGGATTGGGGGCCCAGAGAGGGAAATGTCTAGCCCAAGGTCACTCAGCAAACTCCCGGCAGATCGTTTTACCCATTTTAGCAGATGGCTAAAGCCTGTCTTTCTTATTTATTTTAAGCCTGTCTTTCTAATGGCTGAGAACAGATCATCTGAACCAGGAGGTGATGCTGATGTTGACATTGGCGCGGTAGCTGGGGGAAGGGGTTGGCAGCCGTGAGACGAAGAGGTCGAGGGGCCGCCGGGGGTTGGGACAGCTGGCTGCCAAGCGCACCCTCAGGCCCATCCCTTCTCTCCCTGGACCTTAGTTCTCTCCTCGGTAAAGTGGGGATGATAATCACAGCCCCGCTGACCTCCTAGGCTGGTGGTGAGCGTCGGATGAGATGATGGATCGGAAAGTGCTTTGTAAGCGGGAAAGCATGAAGCAAATGTAGGAGATTATTAACATTAATATTAATGAACTTGCTCACAGTTGGCCACTGGCCACAGATGATGGAACGTGGGGAGCCTGGGGAAGACGAACTTTTCCAGGCTTTCTGTCGGGCTAGCTGAGGGGTCAGGGAGGGAGTGTCTCTGTGGTCATTTCCCAGATTCCTATAGCTAGAAGTACTTCGGGGGAAAAAAAAAATCCTCCAGCTTTTCAGCCATGGGAGCTGGTAGTGTGTAGGCAGCACCGGGGATGGTACGGGAGGGACCTCTCTTTCCTGGCTAGCACAGTGTTGGAGATTGCTGGCATTGTGGCTCGAGGCTGATCTCTTCTTGGGACCTGAGGACTGATCCCCCTCTGTGAACCCCACTGAGGGCAGAAGGGCTCCTTTCCCTGTTCGGTCTCCCTCTCATCCTCAGAAGACTGACCCATCCCCCCTTGGGGAAACTGCCAGGTCAAAGAGATGAGGATGGAGTCAGGCGCCTGCATCCTCTTTCTAGCACATTCCTCCACCTCTCCTCCCCCGACACTCACAGGTGGGGGGCCCTGTTTCTGGGAATGCACCTGTGCGTAGAGTTGATTTGTGTCCTGGGCTAGTCCTCCACTCATTCATTCACTTCATTCACTCACTCACACGTTCTGTAAAGCTTCCTGAAATGTCTGAGATGTGCCAGGCACTGGGATGCAGGGGTGAATGAGACCCTGTCCCTGCCATTAAGGCTCAAAGGCTGCTGTCGGTGACAGATGACAGAAGTGCAAACAGGTCCTTCCGCCACTCGCCATGGTTTGGAGCTATGGGAATGTCTCGGAGCCTGAGGTGAGGGGAGATTTTCAGAAAACATTTCCTGGAGGAGGTTGTTCTGAGCAGAGGCTCGGGGTGGGGAACACGTGATGTTCATACTCACCCATTACTTAACCCAAATGGAACATTCCAGATTCTCAACTTAAAGAAGAAGGAGGTGCAGATCCACAGGCTTCAGGACCTCTGCTTCCAACTAAATCCCCGACCAGCCGCAGTTCCCAAGGATGGAGAGCCTTCCACAGCTTCTGCCCACAGGGGCTGGGGAGTCAGAATCTAAAGATGGGATCTGAACTGCAGCTCTGCCTCAAACAGACCATGCCTTCTGGTCTCTGTGCTTGAAAGATGAGGCCAGGTTGTAAGGACCTGAGGTGGTGGTTGTGAATAGCGCCCTGTCAAAGGAGAGCCACGCTGTCATTCCCTATCATTTTATTGTTCAGCTGGAAGTGTTCTGATATCCCCAGCAGGACAGAGGCTTGGAGAGCACAGTCATATTGCACTTCAATATTTGTCGATTCCTTTGCACCAAGTATAGGGCTTAAGAATGTGAAGATTTATCAGGATTCTGTGTGCTTTGTTTGTGTGTGCATGTGTGACAGAGACAGAGAGAAGTGGGGAGGATGTGTGAGTGCTGGCTTGTCTCAAGAAACCCTTGCATTGAGGGTCCCACATGCACACTCGTTGCCTGTGGTCCATATATGCACATCCCCTTCTGTCCCCTAGCACGACCACACCCTTGACAATTTTACTCTGTGCGCCCCATGAGTTCCCTGGAGCAGCCCTGGCTCCCACTCACTCACTACGTCCCCAGGATTCTCTCATTGGCCCAGTCAGATCTCACTTCCTGGTCCATGAACCAACTTAATTGTGGATTTAGAGGATTAGGTGCCAGTGCTAATTCCTCTATCATAAAGAGATGATGCTGAACCCTGGGATGAGGGGTCCAAATCCTGCAGGGTTGGAGAGAAAATATTCTGGCTGGTAGGATTCTGGAGGGAGAACTCATTTTAGGGTGATGGACCTTCCAGGTGGAAGAGAGAGCAGGAGCAAAAACAAAGAGACTGGCTAGGGTAGGCTGAGTTTTAGGGATGACAGTGGTGTGGAGCAAGGGGAGCCTGGAGCCTGGCATGATAGCTATGGTCAGGCATACACACCAGGTGCTGTGATGGTTGTTCCATCCGGCTGGGGCATTGTGAGTGCAGCTAGCTTTGACCGCCAGGTGGAGCAGTTGGTGATGGGCAACGAAGCTGGGCCTGGAGCAGAGGATACAAGCAGCCACGCATGGGCTTCTGGGAAATGAATGTGCAGCTGTGTGCTTGGTGGGCCTGGGGGAGGCCAGAGGCAGGGAGGCCTGGAGGGAGGTGGCTGGGACAGATCAGGGGGACAGTGGAGAGGTTGGCCAGAGGGGTCAGAATGGAGAGAGAAAGAAAGGATGATGGCACGACAGCCTGGATGTGCGGCTTGTCCCTGAGTCACGGGGAAGATACTTCTAGGGAGCCAGAGAGGAAAGGCAGCTTGGAGGGGTGGGAAGGATGGCAGGCTTGGTGATGGGACACCTGAGCCCGTCCCATCCTTCCCCTTTGTCTAGAGGGATCAGAAGCACCACTTGAGAAGCGCCTGCTGTGTGCTATGCATGGAGGCCTGTGGCTATATCATCCCATTTCACAGATGAAACAATGAAGGCTAAGGATGTGTGTGGCTGGCTGGTATTGCAGGGTGAGGGTCGGACAGCACCACAAACGCTGGTCTCTCCCCTCCCTTCCTCGAGCCTGAGCTGGCACTGACAGCCCTCCCCTCCCCGCCAGTTACATGCCCACCTGGGCAGTTACAGCCCACAGCCTGGGCCGGCCTGAGGCATTTCTCTGAACTCAGGAGGATAGTAAGAGCTCTTTTCTGGCTTCCCACCCTCAAAGAGCCCAGCCCTCTATTTGCAGCGGCTTACTTACTCGGCAGGCCCTTTGATTTGCAAGAGAAGCAGGCGGCAGGGCTGTCCCTGGCCACCAACAGATTTAGAGATCTGGCTTCGGGTGGAAAAAAAAAGCTTATTTCTCCTCTCTCTCTCTCTCTTTCCTCTTTTTCCTTCCCCGCCTCCTCTTCTGACTTTTTTTTTTGAAGATTATTTTTAACAAGGGATTTGAAACTTCAGATGCGGCAAAGCTCTGGGACAACGGGAGATGGAAGGTTGACGCTGATTGGCTGGAGAGAGGAGTGGGACACGGGAGATGGAAGGTTGATGCTGATTGGCTGGAGAGAGGAGTGGCCCAGAAGCAGGACTGACTCACAGTCCTGTCCCGTAGCATTGACTGAGCACCCAAGTGCACACATCAGGCTGGGTGCTTGACACCCATCCTGTCCTCCCCATGCTCCTAGGAGGGAGATTTAATTCATTTTCCAGCTGAAGAAAGAACGTTTCGCTCCAGGTCACACTGTGGGTAAGGGGTGGAATCTAGCCGTACCCACTCCTGAGGCTGGGACGCTGAAGATTACTGGGACCCTCCGTGGACCCCATTCCCCATGAGATCAAAAGCAAAGGGGCTCAAATCTTTCTTTGCCTTCTCTGCCCCCAGACAGATTCCTGGACATTTAGAGATGTGCTTCACAGGAGTCCATTTTTCTGGTCAACCAAGAGGACTTACTGAAGCAGGCTCCTTCCTTCCTTGGCTGTCCCACTGGGTAACTTGGGACTATAATGGCGTAAGGACATTAGCCTAGCTCTGTTTTCAGCCCCTCTTTGTGACTAGGAGAAGAAAACCCTAGCCTGGGAACCCCCAGGGTCCTCACTCTACCCACTCTGTGACTATGGGCAGACTTTCTAAGGAGGTGACCACCTTTCTAAGGTGGGCTCCGGTCCCTTCTGCAGGAGAAGCATGAGGTGGGAAAGGACAGCACAGGATGGTGGTGGGAACCTGGCTTTAGAGGCTCACTGATCCTGATAACATTTGACAGCAGCCTCCCATCACACCTAAGAGAAAACCCAGAACTTCCTACAGAGCCAGTGAAGTCCTGCCTGGTCCATGCTATCCACCAGCTATCTGTCTTTGCACAGGTCCCAGCCACACCAGCCCCAGACACCCTCAGGGCCCTCTTGCCCTCCTCAGGGCCCTTGCATATACTGTCCCCTCTTCACTTCTGGATGGTTCCTCTTTGCAACTGGGCTGCAGGGAGACCTGTCCATCTGCCACCGTCATTTCCTCAGCAGCTCTTGTGGCCGATTCTGACTCTGCCCACAAGGCCAAGCATCACCCCCAGTTTGTATATCTTTCCATTCCAAGGGCTCCCCTGGAGCCTGCTGCAGCCTAGACTCACCATGTGTGTGTGCTAAGTCGCAGCAGTTGTGTCCAACTCTTTACGACCCCACAGACTGTAGCCCACCAGGCTCCTCTGTCCATGGGATTCTCCAGGCAAGAATACTGGAGTGGGTTTCCATGCCTTCCTCCAGGGGATCTTCCCAACTCAGGGACTGAACCCACATCTCTTGCCATCTCCTGCATTGGCAGGTGGGTTCTTTACCCCTAGCACTATCTGGAAAGCCCTTGTCAATGGGTACCTATTAACAAATCATTGACTTTAACCTGGCCACTCCCTCCATTTCTTTTTTTGCAAAATGAGTATAAGAACGTCTACCCCATAAGGTTGCTGCAAGGGCAAGACCAAGTAAAGGGCTGGGCCTGAAGGACCAGGAAATACCATCTTCTACTCATATTAATATTCATTCTCAAATAGAGCCTGTTCAGTGTGGCTGGCACACATGTGCATCTTGGAAACTGGCAAAGAGGAAACCAAGATTCATTCATAGAGGCAGCTCAAGACTGGTTCATAAGCAGGCCAGCCACCTGGGTGCCTGGGGCTCTTTCCTGCCCTGTCCATGCCTCCTGCTGACCATGTGGATGATCACGTGGCCTCCTCTTTTTAAAAAATATTTATTTATTTGGCTGTGTTGGGTCCTAGCTGTCCCACGCGGGGTTTTTGCTGCAGCACATGGGCTCAGTAGTTGAGGTATGCGGTCTTAGTTGTCCTGCAGCATGTGGGATCCTAGTTCCCTGACCAGGGATCAAACCCACGTGCCCTGCACTGGGAGGTGGATTCTTAACCACTGGACCACCAGGGAAGTCCCCGTGTGCCTCCTCTTTCCTCATCGTGTCAAATATGATTGATGGAATACAGGATGCAGGACCTCGGAGAGAATGAGTGAGGTGTGGAGATGCTTCCCATGAGGGACCAAGAGCTGTCCCTCTACATGCTTCCCCACCCCCATAACAGGCTAGTCAAGCCCTTGGTCTGCCTTCCAGCTTGCCCATCCCATGTCCTTCAGCGGACTTCCCTCCCTAACGAAGGACATTTGCATGAGCAAAGCATCTCCAGCGACTGCCTCCTCGCCACCTGCTCCTGTGGCTCTCTCCCCACCTGAAGCCATAAATACATATGCAAAGGCCAGTATGTTAATTTGTGTTTAAGCACTGAGCCCGGATGCCACCGAGAAAGGGGATTAGGCGGTGGCCGTGGGTGGGAGGCAACAGATGGCCTGATTGCTTTTACCTGTTGCTAATTTGTTGGGCACCGATTCCTCGTTTGGGCTTAATTGTGCCCAGACCTCCCCAGACGGCAGGGTGCCGGGCACTGGACGGCCCTCGGGTGCGCACATGGGGCGATGGGTCAGGCGCCTGCCTGGCAGTGAAATGTCTGCCTTGTTCTCTCCTGACTGGACTCTGATCCCTCTCCCTGGCCAGGCACTCAGGACCCTCGGGGCACAAGCTGCCGCGAGGAGGGGGCTGACAGCGGGGCAGCGGGCCTGACCCTTATGTTAATCAGCTGTGTGACCTTGGGTGCGTCGCTTAGCATCTCTGGGCCCCATCTGCCTGATGGGGAAATGAGCCTAGTCACACCTGCCCTATCTACTTTGCAGGGTTGCTGTGAGCGTTTGCTGAGATAATGGATCTGGGAAGCACTTTGACATGTGGAAGCCTCTCTAATAGGGAGGCATTATTTGCCAGCGGAGCGGTTAAGAGCTTGGATTCTGGAGTCAGTGAGGCCGAGGCTGAATTCCTCTTTAAAAATTTTTTTATTTATTTATGGCTGTGCTGGGTCTTCATTGCTGTGCACGGTCTTTCTCTCGTTAACGGCGAATGGGGACTGCTTTTCATCACGGTGCGTGGGCTTCACATTGTGGTGGCTTCAGTACTTGTGGCTCCCGGGCTCTAGAGCACAGGCTCAATAATTGTGGCCCACAGCTGCCCCGGGGCACATGGGATCTTCCTGGGCCGGGTATTGAACCTATGTCCCTTGCATTGGCCGGTGGCTTCTTGACCACTGGCCCACCAGGGAAGCCCCAGGACTGAGTTCTGACTGCCACTTATAACTGTGAGGCCTTGGGCAAGAAAACCTAAGCTTCTGGAGCCTCAGTTTCCCCACCTGTGCTCTGGGTGAGACTAGCCCCTACTTCAGGGCTGTTGGAGGAGCAAAGAAGTGAATGCACCTGCTGCTCTGTGTTCCCAGAATGCAGCCCCGGTGAGCCATTTTTAGTTTGCTACTGCTCTCCCGTCAAGCCTCGTCTGAGCTTCACCTATACAGTGAAGCCCACTGTGATCTGTGTTCCCTTCTTGTTTTTTGTTCAGTCACTAAGTCACGTCTGAATCCTTGGGCCTCCACAGACTGCAGCATGCCAGGCTTCCCTGTCCTTCACTATCTTCCAGAGCTTGCTCAGACTCATGTCCATTGAGTCGGTGATGCCATCCAACCATCTCATCCTCTGTCACCCCCTTTTCCTCCTGCCCTCCATCTTTCCCAGCATCAGGGTCTTTTCCAGTGAGTTGGCTCTTTGCATCAGGAGGCCAAAGTACTGAAGCTTCAGCTTCAGCATCAGTCCTTCCAGTGAATATTCAGGGTTGATTTCCTTTAGGATTGGCAGGTTCGATCTGTGTCCCCTACAAATGCCAATTGTCTCCTCCCGGTGGAACTTGCTGGGGGTTTATTACTTCCCCAATAGCTGCAATCTGGTGGGATGGTAATCTGGGACTTGTGAGCCTGTCCCCAAAAGGACAGCACATGAATAAGTGTGGCCTGAACTCTGAAAGCATCTTCTGGAGTAGAAAAACCAAACCTCAGAAAACAGAGGGAAGCTCATGTACCCGCAGGGCAGGGGCCACAGTGGAGGGCACAGCTGGCCTCCTTTCATGCCTGGCCCTTCAAGTGGTCCTGGGGCCCATCTACACCCAAACCTGACTCCCCAGCCTTCCTGCCAATCCTTTGAGCCTCAGATATATTTCCAGAAAACTTCCCTTTGCTTCTGCGAGCTTATCTTTCAAGAACCTGACTACTATACCCCTAGGCCGTATACATACTTCAGGACAGCACTGAGAACTTTCTTTGAAACGTCTTCTATATTTGACTCCAGGATTTGTTTGTTTTCGGATCTTGGGCGAAGCCAATCGCCTCTCTGAGCCTCAGTTTCTTCTTCTGTATAATGAGTCAGGTGGAGGGGAGGGCTCCCTGGATTATTTGGAGGGTGAAAGTGTCCTGCTGGCCTCAAGCATGTCGCTGGCCCTCAGCGATGATATGACTGGTTGGTGGAGCTCTATCAGTGGAGGATGAGTGGCATCGCTCTCATTTGAGATCGGGGAAAAAACAAGGCCAGCAAGTTTGTTGGGAAAGCATCCCTTTGAGAAGCTTGCTTGAAGGCTTATTGATGGAGAAGTCGTCTCTCTCCTTGGCCTTGAGTCTCAGGGAAATGCACAATTATTGAATGAGGACATGGAAGGTGGCAGAACGCTCTCTTGGGTCAAGTGGGAGTGGGGGGCGTGTAGGGGGAACCAGGGCCAGGGTAGGGGGCGGCAGGTGCTGTGGCGGAGAGGGCTGGGTTCCTTGCTGCTCGTATGGGAGAAGGGAGAGGAGGAAGTTAGAGAAGGAGGGAGTGGGGATGGGAGGAGGTGGTGAGAAAACCTCTGAATTCCCTTTCCAGCCTTCCTGATTTCCATTGCATCTCACCCTCTCCTCTTATTTATTTTTTGATATGCTAATTATCATGCTAAGTTGTTTTTTTAAATTTTTATTTATTTTACTTCTGTCTGTGCTGGGTCTTCATCACTGCGTGTGGGCTTTCTCTAGTTGCAGTGAGAGGGGGCTACTCTCTAGTCGCAGCGCTCGGGCTTATCCCTGCAGTGGCTTCTCTTGTTTCGGAGCACGGGCTCTAAGCACACGGACTTATTAGCTGCAGCTCGCGGGCTCTAGGCATGTGGGCTTCAGTCGCTGTGGCACACGGGCTTAGTTGCCCCATGGCCTGCGGCATCTTCCCAGACCAGGGATCAAACACTTGTCCCCTGCACTGGCAGGTGGATTCTTAACCACTGGACCACCAGGGAAGTTCTCTCCTCCTAAATTTGATTCTGCATCTAAATAACACCGTCCCTAAATCATGCCCCCGCCCCGCCCCCCGCAGCCCCTCATCTGTGTTTAACTTGGAGAGGACACATCACATAGTCCAGGAGTTTCTCACCTGAACTGAAGCCTTGGAGAAGGCTCTCCTGCATGGATCTCTCCGGTAGTTTCCCCTCTCCCAGGTGGGGGCAACACGGGGTATCCGGAACAAGGGTACATGGAGTTTGAATGAGGAGTTTCTCAAGTACTCGCTGGAGGCGTGAGGCAGTTCACAACCCCCTGTGCTCCTCTCTCTATGCAGAGCTGACGCTCTCTACCGTGCAGGAGTTCCTCTTTACAGGGTGCCCAGCACGGCACCCAAGATGTAAAAGTTCCATCTTTACAAGATGCCGGGGCTGCTGCACATCCTCCAGCCTGACGCATGTTCACACATTTGGTTCGGGGATCTCACTGCATTCGTGTCTGAGGCAGGGACGTGAAACCAGTTCAGTGCTACAGAGCCTGGTTACATCAGCCAGTCGGACCCAGGGATGGTTTTTTGGGGGGATATTATTGAATCTGTCCCACATTCACCTAAATTCTGCTCTTGCCCTTTTTCACATCTCTCTTCTCCAAGTCTGTTCTGCTGGACACCCTCCCTTAGAGTTAAGAAAACAGAGAGAGAGAGGGAGGAGCCGCTGCTCTGGGCCAGCACCTCTGTTTACCTTATTCCTCTAATCCTCACCACAGTCCTTTGAGGCTGGTCATCTTCTCTTTGTTGGGAGTGAAAACATTGAGGTTTAGTGAAGTTAGGTGACCTGCCCAGTGTTATGTGGCTGGTGGAACTCGGGTTGGAACCCACAGGCATCTGAGCACCTCTTTATCACGCTGGCTCCTCCCTCGGTCTCTTAGCTCACAAGCATTCACTGCCCCGGTGGTAGCTGTAGACTCTTCCATCTCTTCTGACTCAGAAACCACATAATTCTATGACATCTAGACTTCTGCAGCCTCTAAAGCAACTTCCTTCCTCATACCATTTACTCCCACTGTGTTCCACCCCCATGGAAGGTACACTGACCATACATATTAATAGTAATCCAGATAATGGTGGAAAACAGAACAGACCAATAGGAAATGAGATGGGGATGGAAGGTTAGGGGTCTGGGTCTATGTATGCTTGGCCAAGAGGTGCTGTGGAGCCCAGCAGGAAGCAAGCTTACCCTTAAACCCAAATTTGACTGATGTTTACGGAGAAGTGGCTCCTCTTGGAAACCCAGCAACCGGTTGCTTGGAAAGTGTTGCCAAATTTTACCAGGAATTTCTGGGGCTTCCCTGGTGGCTCAGATGGTAAAGAATCCGCCTGCAATACAGGAGACCCAGGTTCAATCCCTGGGTTGGGAAGATCGCCTGGAGAAGGGAATGGCTACCCACTCCAGTATTCTTGCCTGGAGAATCCCATGGACTGAAGAGCCTGGTGGGCTACAGTCCATGGGATTGCAAAGAATCAGACATGACTGAGCAAGAAACACTTACTGGGGAAAATTGGCGATAGGAAAATAACATTGAGAAGCTTGGGAAGACTGGGAATGATGCTGCTGCACTGGAAGTCAACCGCTTAAAAAAGGACAAAGAGAAGCAGTTTTCAAAGGAAGGAGGACCCCAGGGAAGGCAGGACCCCTGTCCCTCACCCCTCATCCGTCATCACTGGGACCCTACAACTTGTGTAAAAGGCAGCATCTGGGTGAGGGTTGAACCCTTATGGGATTCTGCACACTTTATAATTAATCTGTGTTTAACTTAGCTGTTCCAGTGCCCCGCACCATAGCTCTCATCCACTTGTGGGAAAGTGAGAAATACGGGAGTGAGTTTTTCACAAAGCTAAGTATTCATTTTCAACAGGATTCTCTCCCCCCCGCCCCCGCCACAGTATTCTCTCTTTCCTATTTTCTTGGTGCTAAAACATCCTTTTATGTATGAAACAATGGTGTTGGTAGACCAGACTTGACTTCTTAAGCATCTGTGCTTGGCAGGATAAAGCTGACAACCTTATGTTGAATCCTTCAATTTTTCTCTTGAAAATTTTTGCTGAACTACAAAATCCTGAAGTCTGAGGACCACTGGATTGTACTCTGTCGGTTATCATTTGTATCAACTCTCTTCCCAATCTTGAGGCAATTTTTTTCTGCCTAGTACAGATAGTCTTTTGAAATTCAAATACTTCAACCCTGGGCTTAAATTTAATAACTTTTTTTTTTTTGTCTACAGGGTAACAGGTATTATATTCCACATATGGCATGATTTGGGCACAGGATATATTCTTTTATAAGATTGTATCTTTTGCTTTTCTAGATCTGTTACTATGACTTGCTTTGAAGAGTGTTCAGTCCTTTAAGAAGGCTCCATCTATGACACCCTAGGCTGGACTGAGGTTGGGAGGGGGATGAAGGAGAGGGGCGGAAGGCGATGAGTCCCCAAGGTATCCTGTGACAATTTAGATAGAGCAAAACTCCGATCGTAGGCAAGAGACTGCTAAGTTCCTTGGCCTGGGAAGGTCAATGCCAAGAAATTCAAATGGCAAGATGGGGGAGAGTGTGTTAGAGAGATCAGTCATTTTAGAGGCTATAAGGATCTATTACAGAATGCAGCGGAGAATGAGAAGTGCCAGGCGTTCTTGACCATGCGCAGGCAGGCAGCATTTAGGGCTGGAGCTCCATGTATTCCCAGTGGATGGTGCAAGGTTAGAAGCTGGGTGTAGACACTGCGTGCGTGTTAGGGCCTGTGGGTTAGCATCACTGCTGTGCCAGACAAAATTCGAGGTGGCAGCACATCAGTGTGTTTTGCATGGTCACAACCACTACTATTGATAATGCAGAGTGAACAACCTACTTCCTTCTTCCTGTCTTTTCCTGAGGGTGGGGTTGAGGAGTGAAATTAACTATAAATGGCTGTGAAGGCTCTTACTGGGGTGATGAGAATGTTTCAAACTGGATTGTTGGTAATGGTTGTACATCTTGAAGAGGTACTGAAAAATCGTTGAGTTTAATGATTAAACATAAAATGGGTGAGTTGCATGGTATGTAAATTATACCTCAATCCTGCTTTTGAAAAATGAATGAATGGATGCTTCCTGGGCATAACTGCCTTAGTCAGGGATCTTGGAGAGGTGGGGAGCTGGTGGTGGGGACCAGGGCAGAATCTAGACCTTTCTGGCCCCTTCCAGCTGATTACCAGCATGGATGAAAGGGGCCTGGTGGGTGTGGAACAGGGACGGGTAGGAGCCTAACAAACCCTTTCTACTGATGGAGCCTCAAGATGAGAAAGCCTCAGAGGCCAGGATGTCTGAGGAGGGAGGGCGGGAACAGAGGAGCCCCCCACAGTTGGCAGGCGGGGAAAGGGTGCAGACAGGGAGGTCTGAAGTCAATAACGGCTTCAGGGAAACAGAAGGGCAGCCAAGGGAGGAAATAAACCCATGGAGAGTCTTGGGGCCGCCAAAGGGAATAAGAAGGGCGTTTTACAAATATATCAGGGGAAAGGGAATCCTTGAGAGCCGCCCAGGCCATTAATAAATGAGAAGGGAAATAAAATTAATGATGATGATAAAAATGGCTGAGCTGCTGAAGTGCTTTGTAAAATTGGTCTTTAACAACGAAAAGAAGAAAAGAAATCCAAGAGATGGGCAATTAGAAAGGGACAGAGGCCCTGGCAATTGAGCTGATGAAAGGTAGGAAAGGGAATACTGAGAAAAATTGGCTGATGCCTGCCCAGTTCAGATCACCACATCCAGATACAGAACTTGGGGTCTGAAGGGAATTAGGTGATGAAGGGATGAAACTGTTGGCAGTTGTTTTAATTATATACATAGTTAATTTTCATATATATATATATATATATACACACACACCTTTTTTTTAAAGGAGAGACAGTGAGGATTCAAGAGCTAGAGATAGAAGAGGAGGACGTACTATATTACCATTGTATGTCGAGTTCCTCCATGGGGCTTGGCCCAGTGCTGGGTACATTGCACACATCCTATCATGGAATTCCTTCAGTGGCCCTGAGTGC
>NW_011495033.1:8359573-8376981 GCF_000754665.1 Bison bison bison | reverse complement strand
TGAGTGCTTCTATGACCAGCCCATTTCACAGGCTGGGGAAACTGAGGCTCAGAGAGCTTATGTGTCCCTCCAAGATTACTCAGCTACACACATAGGTGGTAGACTTCAAGCCCATGTTTCTCTGACTCCCAAGAGGGTTCCTTTCTGTTCTACCAGCTGCTTAGTCTAACTTTCAAGATTGGATTCTACGCATCAGACAGAAAGGCACCCACCTGCCAGTGACCTACTTCGAGTGCCTGTTCTTTGTCCTGAAGCCTGGGGATTCTGACAACATAGACAGGGGACTGTCTGGTTGTAACTTTGAGATGTTTAGGGAGGATCTCAGACCTTGTGTGTTGAAGAGAAAGAAGTGGGGCAGAGTTTGAGGAATGATGGGCCTGAGGCCACAGGATGTCAGTGTCCTCAGCGGTGTGTGGGATCCCAGCGTCCAAAGGCCTTATAACACCCAGGGAACTGAGGCCAGAGAGCAGGCAAGGATTTGCTCGAGGTGGAGCCAGGAGCTGGAGCTGACTTGAAGTCCAAGGCTCAAGTGTTTTCTGCTCTTCTTGGCCCAAGTCCATAATTTGGCCTCACCATTGACTTCTTTGCTTTGTCTTACGGGACTGACCTTGACTTTGATTCTCAGCTTCGGCTCTGTCCCCTTCTCTCAGCTTTTGGCGGCTCATGTCAGTGGTTTCTTTAATCTAACATCTGTTGCTGTTTTGTTAACCCTGTTGCCCCGGGGGCAGGGGGTAAAGGGTAGGGATGAGGACAAGAGGGAGTAGCCCATATGACCCCTCTTGTCCCACTGGGGGCCTGTCGCTGAGGGGTCTTGTGCATGGTGTGGTGGGAACCCACCTGTGATCGATTCAAACCCTGGCTCAAAGTCCTTACCTGCTTCATCTAACCCTTGCCACAGTTTCCTCCCATGTGGAGTTGACTTTCCTTCCTCTGGGCATTGGGCTTGCCCATGTGCCTTGCTCTGGTCAGTAAAATGTTAGCAACATGGAAAAAGCAGGGACTTGGAATGTGCTGTGTGGGTGGGCATCTTCCCTTGTACATCTGCTCTGCCATGAGATGACCATGCCACACCCATCCTGCTCACCGAGGGTGGATGAGACACAGCTAAAGTAGAACCTCCCCAGCCAGCTCCAGCCCATCATGAAGAAGCAGAGCTATCCTGGCCACCACGAAAGTGAAACTGAAATTCACTCAGTTTTGCACAACTCTTTACGACCACCTGGACTGTACCGTGCCAGGCTCCTCTGTCCATGGAATTCTCCAGGCAAGAATACTGGAGACAGTTGCCTATCCCTTCTCCAGGGGATCTTCCTGACCCAGGAATTGAACCAGGGTCTCCTGCATTGCAGGTGGATTCTTTAGCAGCTGAGCTACCAGGGAAGTCCACCATGGTTTGAAGCAGAATTTCCTGGCTGAACTGAGTCCAGCTAAGTTTCCACTGACCTGAATATCTTTGAGAATAGATATTCATTATCATATACCACTGAGATTTTTGTGGTTGTTTGTTACGCCTCATAACTAACTGATAGACAAGGTATCAACACCATGTGCTTGGACAACTCTAGTTCCTATTTAAAAATCTCTTTTCCCCCTCAATTTATTAAAAATAAAAATCATTAAGCACTCACAACATGTCCATTCTCAAATTTGGTGTGATGTGTTTATAAGTTTGGGTTACTGTTTTTGAGGAGCTCGGCATGGGGGAGGTAAAAAGATGATCACAAAATATGATGTCAAGGAACGCTTCCTTTGGGCAGGGAGTGAAGTCTCTGAGTGAAGTCTTGGGGGAGGAAAAAGAAGGGAAGGATGCTCAATGCAGAAAGGAGCGAAGCAAGCTTGTTCGTTGGTGGAACACAAGCCCTCTTTGTGCTGGGGCTGTTACCCTTAGCATAGACAGGCAGCCTGAGTGCAGGTTTGATTGTGGCATTTTACAAGTCCCTGACCAAATGTTTATACGAAAAAAAAAAAAAAAGACATCAATGACAGCAATTTATTACCAGATGATGAAGTTCAGGGAAACTCTATTAAATAAAAAAGTGGCACAAGAGATGATAAAACTCAAAGAAACTCAAAGGGGATAAAAGACTCAGGGTAGCGTTGCAGATGCAATAAACAACAGCATAATCTAGGAAAGCCAGCGGCACAGAGGTAATTACACGCTGACACCTGCTCCTGGGAAGTCGGGCTGGGGTCCAGGCGGCTGCTGACACGGGGGTGCCCAGCACTGCCCTCACCCCACCTTACCCAAACCTTGTCTTTCCCCTGGGCTTCTCCCGGTGTCCCTTTCCCTAGGATTTTTCTCAGTGGCGCTTGCTTCCTGCCGGGGCGGGAGGTGGCTGGGGTCGGCGGGGAGGGAAGGTGGGCAGCCTTTCGGACCCCATGCAATAAACACGGCCTCTCCCTCGAGCCCATCCCCTGCTTCCAATGCTCCCCCTCCCTCCAGCCCAAGTGTGTGTGATTTCCGAGTTAATCTGTCTGCACTAATTAAATATTGACGGCTGTTAAATATTCATGGGGCGTTTTAGCTGGCAGGTTTGATGTCTCCAGGCCCTGCTGGCTGCAGCTCCGCTGACGGGCCATTTTGACTGGGCACTTTGCGCTCCTGACCGCCCCTCTGTCATCCAGCTGTTCCCAGCTTCTCTGGCGACCCCACCTGCTAGGGATGGCTCAGACCCCACACAGACACGCCCATGAGCTTGCTCCTGTGGGAGGTGGTGCCGGCAGCTTTGGCCCTGGGGGCTTGTCCCGTGCCACAGAAGGACTCTGGCCTGGGGTGTGTGTGTGTGGACAGGGAAGGGGTGGAACCCAGGGGTCGTTGAGAGGCCAGGTGGTCTGTCCTCCAGTGGGGACTCCTGGAAGTCCTTCCTTCCATTGACTCTTGCTGGCAGCTCTGGTTCTGGGCTGCATGGGGTGTGCTGGGGAGAGCGGTGGCCAAGGACAGCCTTTCAGATCCCTGCGGGAGGTCAGACTGAGTGGCGTGGTCCTGCAAAGGGCGGTTGTGATCCCCAGGGAGAGTGTCGTGGAGCTGAGGAGTCTCAGGAGACGCCAGTCAGACTGGGGAGGGGGAGGTCAGGGTAGGCTTTGAAGGCTGAGACCGCAGGCAGAATCCTGGGAGACAAGTGGGAACCAGACCGGCTGGGAGGAGAGGGTTATTGTGGAAGGTCTCCCATCAGGGGAAGGGCACAGACAGTGAGGGCCCGGGCAAGTGCGAGAGAGAGGAGCCCTGTGAGTGGGCATGGAGGCGTTCTGGAGGCTGAGTGCAGACAGGGGGGTGTGGAGGGGTGGGGGTCCTGCCCCGCCCACGATCAAGGACTGTGCTTCCTTCTTGTCTCATCCTCTAAGCCCAGCCCGCCCCAGCGCCTCGCTCCCCAAATACGTGGTTACCTCCCCTTTCTCTTCCCTGGTGGCTCAGATGGTAAAGAATCTGCAGGCAACGCAGGAGATGCGGATTTGATCCTGGGTCGGGAAGATCCCCTGAAGGAGGGCATGGCCACCCACTCCAGTATTCTTGCCTGGAGAATCCCATGGACTGAGCTGCCTGGGGGGCTAGAGTCCATGGGGTCATAAAGAGTTAGACACTGAGCGACTTTCATTTCACGTCTACTTCCTGTAGGGGAGGACGGATGGGAAGGGGAGGGTCAGGAGGGCTGAGGTCAGAAAGCAGGAAGTCCTGGGGGGGTACTTCTCCCTGGCTGGTTGGAAAGTTGGTTCATTGCTGGATTTTCTTTATTTTTTAAAATTATAGTTGATTGGGTTAGGTTCAGGTGCACGGCCTAGTGATCCAGGATTTTTGCAGATTATTTTCCATTAGAGGTTATTACAAGACACTGGGTGTAATTCCACTGATGCTTTGTACCACAGAGCCACACAGGCTTGAAGTGGGGCCCTGCATTTTCTTAGGCCTAAGAACCTGGTTTCCTGAAAGGGGCTCATCTCCCGGGAAAGGAGGTCGGACTGCAAGGCACACGTGGAGGTCAGTCAGCTTGCAGCCACAGGCCATAGGCAGATGGCTCCCCGAGGCCCCGAGAAGACCCCAGGACCGTCCACCTGCCCCCTTCCCTCTGGGCTGTGGGTCTATTGCTGGCCTTGGGCACCTCTGTGTGGCTTCGAAACTCAATGCAGGGCCAGGGTGTCCAAGACGGCCACCTTCCTCCCAGGTGTGCAGTTCTGGTTGGGGTTGGGGACGGAGGAGAGGGGGGTGGAGGTTGGGGAAGGAGGAGGGGAAGGGGCATCCACGTGGTTCGGGGAGACACCACCAGGGTGATAACCCGTGTCATCTCTCCCTCTAGAGGGAGAGGCTGTACCCTTACTGTGCTGGGTCCCCGAGTCTGCCTGGCCCCAGGGACTTGTGAATCCCACTGCATTGAGTTTTGGGTCCAAGGGAATCTGAGAATCTGGAATGTTCCCTTTGTTAGAGAAACCCGAGGCAACAATTCGGACAGTAGTAATTATAACTTGTGCACTGAGTGCCATTGTATCAACACTTCACATGCATTATCTCGTGGGACCCCGCCGGCTAGAAACTTCTATGGCCCACATTTCACAGACAAGGAAATCGAGGCAAAGAGAGGCTGAGAAACCTGTCCAGGGCCACAGCTGGCCTCTGAACCCAGGCAGTCTGACTCCAGAGTCCCCGTCTTCAGATCAGTGCCAGTGGTTTTCAAAGTACCCTCAGGCAAAAATCCCCTTTTGTTGCTCAGTCGTGTCCGACTCTTTGAGACCCCATGGATTGCAGCATGCCAGCCTTCCCTCAAGAGCTTATTAAAATGCAGATTCCAGGCCCATCTTGGTCCCACTGAATCCGAATCCTCAGGGAGGGCTAGGAAGTGGGTTCAGCTGGCAGGTGGGTCCTCTGTTCGCTGTGCTGGCACCAGTGGTCTGGTCGTCTCCTCCCCCAGGGACGGAGCGGGTAGGGAATCAGCCTGGGAACAGGAACCCCCACCTGACGACCCCAACTGCTCTGATGTTTAGCAAAGTGCTCTTTGAGATGCCAGCCTGACTTGGAGCTGCTAATGGAGCCCAAAAGAGTTAATGTTTCCCTTGGGCCAGAGCTTCAAAGCAGAGACTGTAAGATGCTGGGATGCCCCACAGCGGTGGCCACAGAAACCAGGGAGGGAGGCAGGCCAAGCGGAAGGAAGGGCTCAGGGCTGAATTCAGGGCACAGTGTTTGGCCAGCCACCCCCTCCTGAGAGCGATGGAGTCAGAAATGTGTTGGGATACTGGCTTTGAGGTCTTGAGAAAGCAACTGATGGCCTCCAAGGCTCAAGATTCTGATCTGCAGAATGGGCTGATGGTTTGTTTCCCTTACCCTGCAGGGCCGCTATAAGCCTCAGACAGATGTGTGACGCACAGAACACCAGCAACAGAGGCCTCTTACACAGTGCTTTGTTGTCGTTACTGTTTAATCACTGAGTCAAGTCCAGCTCTTTGCGGCCCCATGGACTGCCGCTCGCCAGGCTCCGCTGTCCATGGGCTGTCCCAGGCAAGAAAACGGAGGTGGGTTATATCCTTCTCCAGGGCATCTTCCCAACCCAGGGATTGAACCCGCCTTTGGCAGGTAGATTCTTTACCACTAAGCCACCCAGGAGTTACTTCCTATGTGTCAATCACTGTTCCGTGCGCTTTACATGCATTGACTCCTTTAATCCTCACGACAGCCCTGCCAGGCTGCTATCATGACTGTTGTGAGACTGGGGCGTGGAGATGTTCACGCACTAGCCTGCAGCCTGCAGGTGGTCAGAGGAAAAGCTGAGGATTGAGTCTTGCTTCTCAGACTCCAGAGTTGTTCTCTTAACACCCAGAGGCGTCCAAAAATAATAGTCTCTCGACCTCTGCTTTGCCAAAACTTCTGGAAAATTCTACGCTCTGTTATGAACAAGGCCCCTTTTCAGTGGATGATCATCCTCTCAGGAAGCCCCCTGAGCTGAGAATGGATATCTCCTTGGTCGGCTTGAGGCAGGAGGTAGATAGATGCCCCCTCCACCGCCCTGCCAGGGTAAAACAATTGGAGATTCATTCCCTGTGAACTGAAACTCCAAGACCAGAATAGCAGGACAGTTAAGGCAGGAAGCTGGGCCCTGCCCAGGCCACATCGCTCTCATTCTCATTGTGAGGAGACCTCCCTGACCACACATGCACAAAAAAGTTCCTTGGAGGTCAAAGGGTAGTGATGTCAAGGGATGATCTACCCATAGGCCTTTGTGGTAGGATCCATCTTGGCTAAGAGATGCGTGTGCAGACATGGGAGGATCCTCAGATGCATCAAATATAGACCGGGAACCAGGCAAATCAAATGATGAGCCAAAGGAAAACCAGATGAAACGCCCCATAAATGTAATTCAAACTGCCATGCGGGTGTGACTCTGACTCTCTCTCTCTGAGCCTGCCCATCTTTCTATCCACACATACTGTACCCTTTTTTTCTCCTAATAAATACTTTATTTGCTTCAGTACTTTGCATCTTTGTGGAATTCCTTTCTGCAAAGCTGAAAAGCCGGGCCCTTGTCACTGACCCCTGGCCTCGTGGCTAGGATTTGGTGCTCTCACCGCCGTGACCCAGCCTTGATCACTGGCTGGGGAACCGAAGCCCTGCTTCAAGCTGCTGCAGGCTGAGGCCCCCTGAGATCAAGCTGAGGCTCTTTTATGGGAGATTCACCCGCTCACGCCCCACCCACTCGTCATTGCACAGGAGCCCTAGTCATACACCCGTCCTGGGGACACAATGTGGACCCTGACTATGACTCCAGGGGGGACACAATCGGGGAACAACCACAACAAAAAGGCAAATAACAAGAAACTAAGTAAACCGTACAGCGTGTGAGAGTGCAGCCACCAAACGGAGCAGGACCCGTGGGGCCTTCTGGGGACGGGCCTTCTCCCCGTCCTCTGCTTTAGCTCCTCCGGGAAGTATCTAGATGGTAGTAACCGATGCACATTTCCTGAGTTGTTTTGCAGATGTAAAAAAACCTCCCCCACTCCAACGAAAGTGAAACTTGCTCAGTCACGTCTGACTCTTTGTGATCCCATGGACTACACAGTCCATGGAATTCTCCAGGTCAGAACACTGGAATGTGTAGCCTTTCCCTTCTCCAGGAGCTCTTCAATCCAGGGATCGAACCCAAGTATCCCGCATTGCAGACAGATTCTTTACCAGCTGAGCCACAAGGGAAGCCCCTCCAACAAAAGGAAGATCTCAACCACTTGCAGTTGAGAGAGCACATAGCCCCAGGCCTCTTGGTGCCAGAGGACTGATAATGCTAACCCCTGGGACACGCCCTGCTACCCCACTGTCTGCCAGTCAGAACTGTGCTCAAGCTGATCACAGACCCCGTGACCTCCAGTCTCACTTGGCTTTTAAAAGTGCTTTGCCTAAACCCTTGGGGGAGCTCGGGGCTGTTTAGGGCAGGAACCCACCCATCTCCTTGCATGGCCTTGCAATAAACCTTTCTCTGCTCCAAACTACAAGGTTTCCCTGGGCTCTATGGGAGGTGTGACCTGAGGGAGCCACGTGGGCGGGAGATGTGGAGAGGGTGCCAGGCAACCAGACGCCAGGAACAAAGCCAGGAGACCGGGGTGGCTACGGAGGGGGCAGTGGAGATGCAGAATATGGATGGACACGTCCTGACTCCTCAGGGTTTGGATGGGCTGCCCTGGCTGCCGTAGAGAAGAGCTTGTAGGGCCCTGGGTGGGTCAGGGACCCGCCAGGAGGGCCAGGTGACAGATGACGGTGGTGGCCGTGGCAGGTGTTACGTCTGAGATGGCCAGGAGGGCTCGGATGGTGACGGGTGGTATTTTGAAGGTAGAAGCAACAGTATTTGCTGTCAGGCTGAGTGTCAAATGGGGAGGATAAAGTGACTCCAAGGGTTTTGGCCAGAGCAATGAGAAGGATGTAGTTACCATTGATTGAGATGCAGGAAGAGTGGGGGTTAGTGTGTGTGTGTGGAGGGGGGGAATATTTGGTTTCTGACTATAGGTTTGATCTCTAACTATAGGTTCAAGGAGGAAACTGGAATGCAGCCTGAATTTAAGGAGATGTCGGGACTAGAGATGTAAATTTGAGAGTTATCAGCTGTTTTAAATGGTGACACTGGAGGAGAAGGCCCAGGGAGGAGGAGAATAGATAGGAAAGAGCACAGGTCTGAGGACGGAGCCCTGCGAGCAGGGCTATCTACAGGGCAGGGAGCAGAGAAGGAACCAGCGCATGTCACCACAGCCTTCAGAGTGAGGCGGATCAGTTCCAGGCGCTGGGTTCTCGGCCTTTCCCAGCGCCAGCGCTGCGCTTTCAGCAGGCCTTTCCCGCTCTCTAGTGGTCACAGTTGGGATTGCAGCCAGTGGCTCTTGAGAGCCAGACTCCATTTC
This sequence comes from Bison bison bison, assembly GCF_000754665.1. Classification (NCBI taxonomy): domain Eukaryota; kingdom Metazoa; phylum Chordata; class Mammalia; order Artiodactyla; family Bovidae; genus Bison; species Bison bison. The sequence continues at coordinate 8,368,623 of NW_011495033.1, read as the reverse complement.
CTGGGGTCTTCTGAGTCACTTCACTTGTTCATTAAGTGCGTGCTTATGCGCTAAGTCGCTACAGTCGTATCCGACTCTTTGCGACGCTATGGCCCATAGCCCACCAGGCTCCTCTGTCCATAGGATTCTCCAGGGCAAGAATACTGGAGTGGGATGCCATGCCCTTCTCCAGGGGATCTTCCCGACCCAGGAATTGAACCCAAGTCTCTTACGTCTCTTTAATTGTCAGGCGCATTATTTACCTGTGAAGCCTGTTCAATCAGTAGACAATCTCTAAGTGACTGCTATGCTCTGGGCTTCCCTGGTGGCTCAGATGGTAAAGAATCTGCCTGCCATGCAGGAGACCCGGGTTCTATCCCTGGGTCAGAAGATCCTCTGGACAAGGGAAAGCTACCCATTCCTGTATTCTTGCCCGGAGAATCCCATGGACAGAGGAGCCTGATGGGCTACGGTCCATGGAGGTCACAAAGAGTTGGATGCAACTGAGTAATACACACAGGCACACATGTTTTGGCACTGACCGATGCAGAAGAGAATAGAATCATTTCCTAGAATTCAGCATGGAAGAAAAGACACAAACCCAACAACTGTCAGACTGTGGTTGTCAGCTGGAGGTAGTTATAGCAGTGTCTGGAAATAATTTTTCAGTTGTCATAAGTGGGTGGGGAGTGAGTGGGTTGCTACTGGTATCTAGTGGGTAGGGGTCAGAGATGCTGCAAAAGATTCTATCGTGTACAGGACATCCTTCTATGGCAAAGAATTATCTGGCCCAAATGTCAAGAAGTGTTTTGAGGCTGAAAAGTATTGCTCCAAGACAACACATCAGGTGTTATAAAAGGAAAAAAAATGTTAGTCACTCAGACGTGTCTGACCCTTTCTGACCCCATGGACTGTAGTCTGTCAGGCTCCTCTGTCTGTGGGATTCTCCAGGCAAGAATACTGGAGTGGGTTTCCATTCCCTTCTCCAGGGGATCTTCCCGACCCAAGGATTGAAACTGGATCTCCCGCCTTGCGGGCAGATTGCTTACCATCTGAGCCACCAGGGGAGCTCTAATAGAGGTGGTCACCAAACCGTTTGGGTGCAGAGGAGAGAGTAATCAGACCTGTCTTTGGGAGGCAAAGAAGGCTTCTCTTCACAGAGGATGTGTGGCTGTCACTTCTCTTGAAGAATGAGTAGGGCTTTGCCAAGTAGAAAGGAGAGAGATTTGAAGTGAGGGTGGGGGCGTGTTCCAATCATGTCCCTAAAGAACCTGGCTTAGCTAGGTTGACCACAGGCCAGGTGCAGGGGGCACAGGCCCATGCACACAAGGTATTCCAGCATCAGTTCAGTTCAGTGGCTCAGTCGTGTCCTACTCTTTATGACCCCATGGACTGCACCATGGCAGGCTTCGCTGTCCATCACCAACTCCTGGAACTTGCTCAAACTCATGTCCATCGTGTCAGTGATGCCATCCAACCATCCCCTCTGAGCATCTCTGGGAAGGCCAGGCCTGGGTGAGGGTTGGCAAGAACATGCCAAGGGCACCCCACAGGAATGAGGACAGATGGAAGCCCCCCAGCCCAGAGCACAGGACCCAGGGGGCATCGTCTGGTCCCCCTCTGCCCTTGCAGGCCCTCCCTTGTTTCCTGTCCCCAGGAGGAGGTGATGATGAGGTGAGGGCAGAAGCCGAGGGTCAGGATTTAACTTCAGCTTTGCTGCTGCCTCCTAGGTGGCTCAGTGGTAAAGAATCTGCCTGTCAAGGCAGGCAGACACGGGTTCGATCCGTGGGTCGGGAAAGTCCCCTGGAGAAAGCAAATGACGACCCGTTCCAGTATTCTTGCCTTGGAAATCTCATGGACAGAGGAGCCTGGCAGGGCTACAGTCCATGCGGCCACAAAAGAGTCGGCCGTGACTTGGTGACTAAACAACTGCTGTGGACAAGCCTTGTGATCTGGGGTGGGTTTCAGCTCTTTCTGGCTTTGTCTTTGTCCATTTGTCCCAGAATCAAGTGGACCAAATCATCCTTAAGAACCTTTCCAGTCTCCACCTTCTCTGTCCTTGCACTCCTGAGCCCCTCTGAGAGGTGGGTCCTGCAGCCCCCCAGCCCCCATTCTGGAGTTTTAGCTTCTGATCAGCCAGTGGGTGGGACCTCTTCCCAGCTCCAGGACTTGGGTCTTGAACAAAACGGGGACAATTCTATTCACTTGGAGAAGACAGTCCTGTGGGACATGTATTATCAAGTGCTCCCCTGGGGCACCCCAAGAGTCTCATGCTTGGAATCTATGGCTGTGAATTCCCAAGACTCTCCGCCCTGCCCCCCCCTGCCCCCCGGGACCTGTGTCTGATGGAGCGAGCCCAGTCGTGTTTCTGGAGAGCAGGTAATCAGGCTTTGCAACAGGAAAACCAGAAAGGGCACAGCCCAAAAAGCCATCAGAGAGAATGCTGTCTTGCTATTTACAGAGGGTTTAATTTGAGTGGGCAGAGGTGACAGCAGATGGGGCCGAGGCAGTGGGAGAGGGCTTTCTAACAAGACAACCTTCGGTATGCCAGTGACTCATAGCTCCCGGGGAGGGGGTGTGGGTGGATCATCTCCATCCATAGAGCTGAGGTTCAAAGGGGAGCTCTTTCAGTGTATGGCTAAGCACGTGGGTGGAGAACCTAGGCACTCCTGTTTTATGCTGTTTCCGGAACATCAGTTCTGATGCCTTTTCTTTGATAAACAGACCCACAGGTCATCTAGCTGCTCAGTGACACCCTGGGGACCAGATGTGACCACTTCACCAGGGTCTTCTGTACGTAACAGGGTAAATGACAAGTGGTGTCTTCCGTCTCTCTTATTTCAGAAACTAGCTGCCTCTGTGCTTCCCTCTCCCTACATACAGCAACAAATGACATCACACACAAGTCTCTTCCATTATAAAAGAGACCAAGAGAATCTAAACAATAGAGCAAAGTAGGAAGAAAAAGCGTTCCACCACCTAAGCATTAATTTTTGAGTACATTCGCTTCCATTGTTTTACCTGTATGTGATTCTTTTTTTTTTTTTTTCCTTTTCACATAGTTGAGTTCCTATTGACTAGACCATTTCATGCCCTGATTTCATTCACACTATTATAAGGATTTTCCATGGTATTACATACACTTCATAAATGTCATTTTGAAGGTAGCAAGCTCACTGGACCGACTTCTGATTGCTGGATGTTTAAACTGTTTCCAATCTTTCACTGTTACGCACAGTGCCTCAAAGAGCAGCTTCATGTAGGATCACTTTGAACGTTTGGGATGATTTTCTTGGGCTGGAATTTTAGGGAGAATTCTGCACACAGGTGCGCCCATGGTTTGCTCTCCCATGGGTGACCCAGCCTTGGGGGTCTCAGACAGAAGGCTAACAGGTCTCCTCTCCTCTCTCTACAGTCTTTCTGAAGCCTGCATTGATTTCTTTTTCTCATTTTCTCACTCAGGACCTATAACTTCTTTCCTGAGACCCCTCCATTAAAACCCATCACATTCACCAGGATTCTCTCTCTCTGTTGAAGTGAAGGGGGGAAAAAAATCACACCCTAAACAATATCATCAAAAATAGACTATATTGTTTCAATAAACTGAAAAGTTCTGGCTTCAGGAATAGCTGGATCCAGGCACTGAGGTAATATGATCAGAGCCTGATTTTTCACTGACTCTAAGCCCAGTTCTGCTGGTGGCTCTATCTTGAGGTCCCACACACTGTCAGGAAGTCGTTAGAAGACTAGTTTCAGCCTGCCTGTTTCCACGCCTGCAGGAGAGAGAAAGTTTCTCCCTGGTAGCTCCTACAGAAACCCTAGAATCCACTCTGATTGGGCTTAGTTGCTCACTCACTCCTGAACTAATCACTGTCATATGGCCTGACCTTAAACTTAAACAGGAAAGAAGTTATAGGTCCTGAGTGAGAAAATGAGAAAAAGAAATCAATGCAGGCTTCAGAAAGACTGTAGAGAGAGGAGAGGAGACCTGTTAGCTTTCTGTCTGGGACCCCCAAGGCTGGGTCACCCATGGGAGAGCAAACCATGGGAGCACCTGTGTGCAGAATTCTCCCTAAAATTCCAGCCCAAGAAAATCATCCCAAACAGTCAAAGTGATCCTACATGAAACTTAGTCTCCTGTGGAGGCACAGGTTGGTGGTGGCCTGCCGCGGGGACAGGGGCTCTGGGTGCATCAGACTTGGGTATGGCATAAGCCCTCTTGGAGGAGGTCACCATTAACCCCAACACAGAGCCGCCAGAACTTACACAGGACTGGGAAATAGACTTTCGGAGGGCACAATAGAAACTTGTGCACCAGGACCCAGAAGAAAGGAGCAGTGACCCCCCAGGAGACTGCCCTGGACTTGCCTGTGGGTGTCCAGGAGTCTCGGGCAGAGGCGTGGGTCCGTGGTGGCCTGCTGCACGGTTGGGGGCACTGAGTGTGGCAGTGCATGCACGGGACCTTTTGAAGGAGGTCACCGTTATCTTCATTACCTCCACCATAGTTTGGGCCCAGGTAAATAGCAGGGTGACCATTACATCTCAGATGACCATTATATCTACTACTGTGGCCAGAAATCCCTTGGAAGAAATGGACTAGCCATCATGGTCAACAAAAGAGTCCGAAATGCAGCACTTGGATGCAATCTCAAAACGATAGAATGATCTCTGTTCGTTTCCAAGGCAAACCATTCAATATCTCGGTAATCCAAGTCTATGCCCCAACCAGTAATGCTGAAGAAGCTGAAGTTGAACGTTTCTATGAAGACCTACGAGACCTTCTAGAACTAACACCCAAAAAAGATGTCCTTTTCATTATAGGGGACTGGAATGCAAAAGTAGGAAGTCAAGAAACACCTGGGGCAACAGGCAAATTTGGCCTTGGAATACGGAATGAAGCAGGGCAAAGGCTAATAGAGTTCTGCCAAGAGAAAGCACTGGCCATAGCAAACACTCTCTTCCAACAAAACAGGAGAAGACTCTACACATGGACATCACCAGATGGTCAATACTGAAATCAGATTGCTTATATTCTCTGCAGCCAAAGATGGAGAAGCTCTATACAGTCAGCAAAAACAAGACCAGGAGCTGACTGTGGCTCAGATCATGAACTCCTTGTTGCCAAATTCAGACTTAAATTGAACAAAGTAGGGAAAACCACTAGACCATTCAGGTATGACCTAAATCAAATTCCTTATGATTATACAGTGGAAGTGAGAAATAGATTTAAGGGACTAGATCTGATAGATAGAGTGCCTGATGAACTATGCATGGAGGTTCGTGACATTGTACAGGAGACAGGGATCAAAGCCATCCCCATGGAAAAGAAATGCAAAAAAGCAAAATGGCTGTGTGGGGAGGCCTTACAAATAGCTGTGAAAAGAAGAGAAGTGAAAAGCAAAGGAGAAAAGGAAAGATATAAGTATCCGAATGCAGAGTTCCAAAGAATAGCAAGGAGAGATAAGAAAGCCTTCCTCAGTGATCAATGCAAAGAAATAGAGGAAAACAACAGAATGGGAAAGACTAGAGATCTCTTCAAGAAAATTAGAGGTACCAAGGGAACATTTCATGCAAAGATGGGCTCAATAAAGGACAGAAATGGTATGGACCTAACAGAAACAGAAGATATTAAGAAGAGGTGGCAAGAATACACAGAAGAACTGTACAAAAAAACATCTTCAGGACCCATATAATCATGATGGTGTGATCACTCACCTTGAGCCAGACATCCTGGAATGTGAAATCAAGTGGACCTTAAAAAGCATCACTACGAACAAAGCTAGTGGAGGTGATGGAATTCCAGTTGAGCTATTTCAAATCCTGGAAGATGATACTGTGAAAGTGCTGCACTCAATATGCCAGCAAATCTGGAAAACTCAGCAGTGGCCACAGGACTGGAAAAGGTCAGTTTTCATTCCAATCCCAAAGAAAGGCAATGTTAAGGAATGTTCAAACTACTGCACAATTGCACTCATCTCACATGCTAGTAACGTAATACTCAAAATTCTCCAAGCCAGGCTTCAACAGTACGTGAACCATGAACTTCCAGATGTTCAAGCTGGTTTTAGAAAAAGCAGAGGAACCAGAGATCAAATCGCCAATATCCGTTGGATCATGGAAAAAGCAAGAGAGTTCCAGAAAAGTATCTATTTCTGCTTTATTGACTATGCCAAAGCCTTTGACCGTGTGGATCACAATAAACTGTGGAATGGGAATACCAGACCACCTGATCTGTCTCTTGAGAAACCTATATGCAGGTCAGGAAGCAACAGTTAGAACTGGACATGGAACAACAGACTGGTTCCAAATAGGAAAAGGAGTTCGTCAAGGCTGTATATTGTCACCCTGTTTATTTAACTTATATGCAGAGTACATCATGAGAAACGCTGGGCTTGAAGAAGCACAAGCTGGAATCAAGATTGCCAGGAGAAATATCAATAACCTCAGATATGCAGATGACACCACCCTTATGGCAGAAAGTGAAGAGGAACCAAAAAGCCTCTTGATGAAAGTGAAAGAAGAGAGTGAAAAAGTTGGCTTAAAGCTCAACATTCAGAAAACAAAGGTCATGGCATCTGGTCCCATCGCTTCATGGGAAGTAGATGGGGAAACAGTGGAAACAGTGTCAGACTTTATTTTTCTGGGCTCCAAAATCACTGCAGATGGTGACTGCAGCCATAAAATTAAAAGCCGCTTACTCCTTGGAAGGAAAGTTATGACCAACCTAGATAGCATATTCAAAAGCAGAGACATTACTTTGCCAACAAAGGTCCATCTAGTCAAGGCTATGGTTTTTCCAGTAGTCATGTATGGATGTGAGAGTTGGACTGTGAAGAAAGCTGAGCACTGAAGAATTGATGCTTTTGAACTGTGGTGTTGGAAAAGACTCTTGAGAGTCCCTTGGACTGCAAGGAGATCCAACCAGTCCATCCTAAAGGAGATCAGTCCTGGATGTTCTTTGGAAGGGCTGAAACTCCGATACTTTGGCTGTCTGATGCAAAGAGCTGACTTATTTGAAAAGACCCTGATGCTGGGAAAGATTGAGGGCAGGAGGAGAAGGGGACGACAGAGGATGAGATGGTTGGATGGCCTCACTAATTCAATGGACATGAGTTTGAGCAAGCTCCAGGAGCTGGTGATGGACAGGGAAGCCTGGCGTGCTGCAGTCCATGGGGTCGCAGAGTTGGACATGACTGAGTGACTGAATTGAACTGAACTTAAACTTAGAGAACATGGAAACCATGCTTTACGCCTAGGGCTGGGGTTGACTCTCCTTATCCCCAGGGCGTATAGATTAGGAGAGGTGGTCCCTGCAAAGTATGCTTGGGAGACTTATTATCCCAAGAAAAGGCAGTGGAACCTGGATGGGGGAAACACAACACAATAGATGCTGCTGTGTTTGCGGAAAGACTCAGAAGTGTAGCATTTGGGAACCGAAAGCTCCTGGGAACACATGCCTCTGCCCTTCCAGAGAAAGAGGAGCCTGTGTCACAGTCTCTGAGAAGGAGCCCTTCTGATTTTGCTTGTATGCCTCCAATGACAGGGAGCTCACCACCACTGTCCAGACCAACTCACCCTGCCTCTGGGATAGCTGTAATCACAATAGGGTGAATTCTCCTCTACACTGAATGTTCAGTCAGACCCGCCCATCTATCTAACAGTACCCACATCGGACCCATCTGGGGGCCATCAGACATGTGACCACTGGAATCAGAGCCATCCTGAGGTCTTCTTGAATCAACAGCCCCTGGACTTCGTTGTGTGGGGCTCAGTTTCCCATCCTTGCCATTAGTAGGCTTGCTCCCATGGGCTCCCATTAGTCAGTATAAAGTCAAGAACTGACCATGAGGCTGGGGTCTGAGGCAAGTGCACAGATTCTGACTTTTTGAGAAGTCTTTAGTAAGTGACTCAGGCCTCCTCTTTAAAGAGCTGCCCAGCTGCAGAGAGAGTTGGTTCCAGCCCAGGTACCCGAGTCATTCCTTCCCTTGTGGTTCACGTGAATTGCTCTTTTAACCAATTTCAGGGCCCTGAAAGCTAAAGTCACAAGCTCAACCATGTGTTACTTAAAAGGAGATTTATTGCATTTAATGGACGGGATCCTTTTCAGGAAGAGAGCTCCAGGTGCGTGCAAATTGCCCACCGTGTGGCTGGCTGCGTGGTCCTCCCCATGAGCCCCCTTTCCTGCCGCTGCTGCACTGCTGCTCAGAGCCCTTGTCAACATCCAGCTCCTCACAGGCCCAGCAGATAATAGTCCACGCAGCACAGGGGTGGATCACTGTGATTTGGTGACCCTACAGCATCTTGTCGACTCTGATTTTCCTCCTGCGGCCCTAGGGGGCTGCCATTCAAGATAGCCACCAATGCCCCCTTGTTGGCCAACCTTCAGTGTATGCTGCTATCATCCCTCCAATTGCAAAAAAATAAGCAAGCAAGGGGTCTGGGAAATATCCATCCAGTGGTTCAGTCAGAGTCAGAGCTGGGTGGCTCATTTTAACTCTCTGCCGTCCCTGTGGGTTAGGGTGATTCTTGCTGCTGTAACAGATAAACCCTCAACCGTATAGTGGCTCAGATGCAACAGGAGCTATATATGTATATATAATATATTATATATATTTATATATAATATATTATACTTTTTAAAATTTATTTTTAATCAGCAGATGATTGCTAAAGCTGAAGATCCAATACTTTGGTCACCTGATGTGAAGAGCCGACTCACGGGAAAAGACTCTGATGCTGGGAAAGAGTGAAGGAAAGGAGTGAAGGCTAAAGGAGAAGGGGGCGGCAGAGGATGAGATGGTTAGACAGCATCACCACCTCCATGGACGTGAATTTGAGCAGACTCCAGAAGAGAGTGAAGGACAGAGGAGCCTCCCGTGCTGCAGTCCATGGGATCGCAAAAAGCCAGACAGGACTTAGCAACTGAACAACAAAATGCTTTACATTGTTTTACAGTGCTTCACAATGTTGTGTTGGTTTCTGTCATACAACAACATGAATCAGCCATAAGCATGCATATATCCCCTCCCTCCTGAGCCTCCCTCCCAACTCCCATCCCTCCCCTCCAGGTC
>NW_011495033.1:8352297-8359473 GCF_000754665.1 Bison bison bison | reverse complement strand
CTTGCATCCCACCGCTCCAGGTCGTCGCAGAGCACCAGGCTGAGCTCCCTGGGTTATACAGCAGCTTGCCAGCTGTCTGTTTTACACATTAGGTAATATGTATATGTCAATGTTACTCTCGGTTTGTCCCACCCTCTCCCTCCCACTCTATGTCCAGAAGCCAGTTCTCTACATCTATGTCTTTATTCCTGTTCTGCAAATAGGTTTATCAGTACCATTTTTCTAGATTCTATATATATACGTTAATGTAGGATATTTGTTTCTCTTTTCCTGACTTAGCTCCCTCTGTTTAACAGGGTCTCGATGCAAGCCATGTATTTCCTCCCTCTGCCACAGGCCTGGAGTGCGATCAGGTCAGCAGGAGGCTGTCCTTCATGCTGTCTCTGGACCCACCCTAGGCTGCTGGAAGCTCGGCCACCTTCAACTAAAGGCTTCCAGCAGACAATCCAAGGGCCGCCTCCATTCAGCCAGCCGGAGAGGGGCTCCAGCAAAGAGAAGGCTCACCAGGAGTTGCGGGGGTTGGGGGGGTGGACCCGGAAGTGACACATGTCCCTGGAGATCGCCCATTGGCCAGGACAGATTTTATCATGTGACTGCCAGACCCTGGGAAAGACAGTCTAGCTGTGGGCCAAGAGAAGGACATAAACGTTGGTGATCAGAGAGAAGTCTTTGCCACACGATCCTAATCCAAATGACGAGCTTGGCCTATTCCAAGGGCTCAGGGGTCAAGAATCTGCCTGCAATGCAAGAGCCTCAGGAGACGCAGGTTCAGTCCCTGGGTCAGGAAGATCTCCCAGAGCAGGGCACATCAACCCACTCCAGAATTCTTGCCTGGAGAATCCCATGGACAGAGGAGCCTGATGTGCTACAGTCCATAGGGTCACAGAGTTGGACACAACTGAAGCAACTTAGCCTGCACGCATGCAGGGTTGGAAGGACGAGGCTGCAGGGCGGCCAGGCAGTCAGCCAGTCCTTGTGGCCAGTCCTACAAGACTCCCCTCCAACTCTTTTTCAAGCCCAGGTCCCAGCACCCTTGGCTGGTTACGTCACCCATTCTCAGGGCAGAGGCAGGCACATAAACCCTCGAGGGGATTCTCCCATCTCTCCACTCCCCTCTTTTCTTCTCAAACACACATCAGACATGATTTAAAGACATCCTGATAGAATCATCTGCACACATTCTGCAACTTCAGCTAAATCGCTGGGGATGTCTGAAGGCTTGTCGGGCAAGAGGAACTGTGATTTGTAACTTGGAGACACACAGAAACTCGGGGATGGGTTGCCGATAACGCGGCGTGATCAACGTGCAGCCTTTCCTGACTTGCCAGAACAGCCCTTCAGCTACTCCTTTTCCATCTTGTCAGCTCACTTTATATTAACGTTCACTCCCTTTCAAAGGACCAACCTGACTCAAGAATCTTTTACAGACTCTCAGCCGGCTCAGGAGCTGTAATTATTGTCTTGATGCCCAAGTTCAAGTTCTACTTGTTTTTTTTCACTTGACAACTTCCACAAGAGGGATCCTTCTAACTGCTTACCCCCAGGGTGGTCCGATAGGCGCTCCCCACCCCCAACCAGAACATTATTGCTCTCTGGTCGCTAGGTGCTCCTGATTCAGCTTTCTTTCCTGAATCTATCTCCGGAATGGTCCATCCTTCAGGGGATCCCAGTCATCTGAGAGTAACTGTCAGGAGTGGTTGCATTTGCACTTGTGACTGTGTTGATATCACTTCCGTGCTTCTTGGTAACAGGCAAGGCATCTCCATTGGCCATTGGGTCATCTCAACTGAGAAAGGATTGTATTTTTAAAGTCATGGGTTGATGCTGATGTATTGATGATCATACCATGTCATCAAACCCCTTCTTTTATTACTTTCATATAAGAACCTCTTGATTTATGTCCTCCTTTCCTTTTCAAAGCTCTCAGCATTTCCTCTCACAGACAGACAAGTTTCTAAATGCCAGGCTGTACCTGGTCAAATGAAACTGTATGTTGAATTATCATAACACCCACAGCTTTCAAAACATTGACACTCAAATGCCAACCTGTGGCTATTTACTCTCCTGATAGCGCTTTATGACGTTCTACACGCCACACATCTGTTAATATTTATCTGAGCCGGGGGCTGGCATTCCTGATTGACTTTTCCCACTTTACTTGATTTATTAACAGCAGTTTCTATAGCCAGGCCATTCAGGAAACTGCTAATGGGGTAATTTCACCTGAGGTTCCACATGTCCTTTTAATATGCTTGGATCCTTCCAAAGCATTTCTTTAAGAAAGAACACTCCCCATGAGTAAGACGTGGACTCTACCAGAATTCTTTCCTGTTTGGACTGGACTTTAGAATAATCCTATTCACACAGCATACGACACAACCAGGTCATTTTTACCCGGGGCAGATGGCCCTGAATTGTTTCAGGAAGGCATGTGTGTGTGTGGTGGGGGTGCATGGGGAACAGGGGTGGTTTAGGAGTGGAAGGTAGCGATGAGAAACAGCAGGGCTGACGTGACCCTGGGAAGACCACGCTGGGCCCCAGGAGAGAAGCATCCCAGTCTATTGTGATAGAGAACACACAGACACACACAGAGACACACAGACACAAACAGAGACACACAGAGACACACAGAGACACACAGAGACACATAGAGACACACAGAGACACACAGACACAAACAGAGACGCACAGAGACACATACAGAGGCACACAGACACACAGAGACACAGAGACACACACACAGACACACACACAGACAGACACACAGACACACCCACGCTGAGTTTCTGTGGCCACTGCCTGTGCAGTTTCATTCCTTCCGCCTGGAGCACCGCCTTCCGCCACGTCTGCCCAACCTCTGAGTAAACTGTCTCTGCCTGTGATGTTCTGTCATGCTGCCCACACCCCCGGCCTGCTGTGCCCGACACCATATCTACACCTCTCGTTCCATTTGCCACACACTCAGCTGTAGCATATATGTGTGTGTGTATGTATATTTGCATGCAGGTCTGTCTGTGTCCCTATCTTCCCTTTTGACCACGGGCTGTTAGGGTTAAGAAGCATTTCTTCCTCATCTTAATATCTTTAGTGTCTGGCATGGGGTCAATACCCATCGACTTGTGAATGAATGACTAAATTTGTATCCAACTTATCATAAAATCTCAGCAAGCATTAAACTCGAAAGGAACGCTATCCAGTCCATAGTCTACTCTTTGGCAATATCCAGGAAGATATTTGAGGTGCAACTCATGACGACCATGGATATTTCATAGAAACATTTCCAGAACCTACCGTGCCCCCACATCCATCATTCACGGTGGCATCATCTTATCCCACTGGTAACCCATTTTGCTTTGTTTGGTCAGGCCCCTCTTCTTTGACTTTATCACAGGCAATACCACTGCAGATGTGTTTTTGTTTCTTTGGGGCTAATACCACGAACTCTGTTACCAGAGAAAGGATTGCCGTGTTGGAGAATATAAACAGCTCTCACTCTGATTGCCTGATTGCTTATGTAAATTGGTCCAGTCTTTCTCGAAAGCGATGCTGAAAGATGTGTTTTCACGGGCTGCCCATCTTGGGTTTCATCACATTTTTTTTTTTTGCGACTTTAATAGTCAAGTAATGGGACCTGAAAGGTGCTCGGTTCTAAATTTTATTTCCTAGCTGGCGGGATGGTGCCTGTTTCCACATGGTGATTTACTGTCTCCATTTCTTGGTGCAATTCTGTTCATCTCCTTTGACCGCTTATCAGGGGGAGTCACGTCGTGGCCCGTCCATTATTTTTTGGGGCAGTAAGCAGGCTTGGGAAGGGGATATGACAAACATAATGGATGCCACTGTTGTCCTTTTGATATTTATTTTTATTACATGGTGGTGCAAAAATTTCCATTCTTATGTGTCTGAACCCATCCATCAGAGCCCTGATGTTATCTGTTTCTTCAGGAGCTGGGAATTTATCTCCTCATCGGCCACAGGGATGCTTGTCCCTTGTTTCCGGGTTTGTCACAGATTAACGGTGTGATATGTCTGAAGCTGACAGGCCTGCTGTATGAATTTAAATGAAGTTTCCCATGCCCCTTAGCCAACTGTCCCGGTGACGTTTATTAAATAACCATCTCTTTCCTTTGTCAGCCTATCGTTAGCTTTACTGGGGTTCAAGTTCATCTCAGGGATATCTCTTCTGATGCCCTTTGCTGCTTTTAACTTAGCTTAGGATGGTTCCACTGACTGGCATCGCATATCGTAATTGCTCCAGAGGGATGGTCTGTTGTGACCATCGAAAGATGAATCCTTTGATGGGTCTTCACTTGGAAGAATGAACGTCCCACACTCCAAGCTGTCAATTTCTATTAGAGGACTTAGGGGGATTTACATCGTTACTGCATTAACTCTATATATTGACTTTGGGACGTAGCATATGTACTTAGGGATTACAGTTAGACCCGAGCTGGCAAGTTCCCCAAAGGACTCAGAGCTTTAGACAAAAGGAAGACTCACTTTTCCTTCCAATGGACCTAGCCTGGGGACAGTCCCCAAGGGTCATGTAGCCCCGAGGCTGATGGTTTTGAGTAATGCCACTTGTCTGTAGCCTCCCCCTCCTCACTCCCAGAGGATGCTCTGGATATCAGAGAGAGAGGACCAAGAAGGAATCCTAACTGGCCCCTATGAGTCCCGTGGTGAGGGTGTAGTGGGCAGGTGGTGGGTAGGAGTGGAGACGGCAATAGCAGATGCATAGCACCTTTAATCCAGCTGGAGTCCACGGAGTGTGTCTCCTACCACTTTAGTGTCAACATTTTCCTTTTCTCCTTTGTCTTTGGGTTACATTCTCCTGGTAAAGCTGCCAAATAGACTCAGTCTATCCATCCACCTCTTCCATTACGCCTGGGCTGCTGGGCACTCCTGAGGAAGACCAATGCTACCGTCTCCAAGCCCAGGGATGCCTGGTCCTCCTCTGCCCCCAGGGTCTTCACTCTCCCAGCCTGTCTTCCCGGGAGCAGCATCCTTGCTCCTATTTGGAGCTGTTCCTCCTGGAGTCCATGCCTTTTTGTCCTGTCAGGGACCTCACTTACTGGATGATACTCTCTGTCCTGTATCCCCAAACTCATCTTCTCTATTAACTCCCTTCCATCCACACTTAAATAGGCTTGACAGTTCCTGCTATTGAAAAATTCTTTCTTTCTGTAAGATATTTTGGGATTTGGATGTTCTTCAGTTATTCAACATAAAATAGTGACGATGGATAAATGCTCTGGCAAGGTGTCGTGCTAAGTCACTTCAGTCATGTCTGACTCTGGAACTCTATGGACTGCACCCTGCCAGGCTCCTCTGTCCATGGGATTCTCCAGGCAAGAATACTGGAGTGGGTTGCCATTGTCTTCTCCAGGAGATCTTCCTGACCCAGGGGTCGAACTTGCGTCTCTGGTGTCTCCTGGGTTGGCAGGTGGATTCTTCACCACTATCACCACCTCTGGGAAGGTACTCCTCAGCAAAGCCTGAAACTCTCTCTGGCCATGGCCTTCCTCCAGCCCCCGCTTCAACAGCACATCAAGAGCTGGTCTACACTTGCTGTCACATCCCTTCCCTTACAACTAGCTTCTCAACTCACTAGCTTAGGGATTTTGCCCCCAGAACTCTACAGAGACTGTTTTTTCCCAATGTAACAATAGACTTCTTGTTATATCTCACTCCCACAGTCATTGCTGCATTCTCCTCTTCTAGGTGAGCAGCGTATGGCGATGCCATTCAATATCTCTTTCTTGTACCACATTTTTCCCCCCCCTCTGGCTTGGAAATAGCCTTCCCTCTTGGCTTCCCTCCCACTTCTCTGGCCAACAGCTCAATTTCATCTTTTGGTTCCTCTTCTTCAGTGTTCCTCCGGGGGCTGTTTATGCCCTTTGTAACCACACCCATCCCTGTGGGTTTGATGGCCGTCTGTTCATGTGTAGATGAGTTTCCAGTTACATCACTAGGCTCAGGACACCTCTCTCCTGAGCTTTACTTCCTTCCTGTGAGCTCTGGAACCCAAATGACTTCATGGGAAATCACCTCTGCCTCCCAGTGGCTGTGTGACTTTGAACAAGTTGCTTGACATCTGTGTGCCTCGTTTTCCTTCATCCTGAGGTTGTCATGGGGGCTACATTGAATGTTGTCATTGTTATTATGGACAGTCAACTGCCTGTTGGACATCGTCTTCTTCAGGTGACCCAAAGACATAGCGAACGTGACCTGCCCAAATCTGACTCACCATCTTCTCCACGTGTCCTCTGAAACCTTCACCTCCCCAGGTGTTCTTTTCCTTTTGATGGATGATACCACTGAAGTCCCCAAACATCCTGGACTGCCCTGCTATCTTCACCCCTGTGGCCAGTCAATCATGGAGTCCATGTATCTATCTCCTAAACATTTCTCTTCTCCCCTTCCTACCCACAGGCCCTGCCCCCACACTTGCTCTAGTCACCACCATCTCTCACTTGGGTTTGCCTAAGTGAACGTGAGCAAAGGGGCCCCTTTGCTCTTGAAGACCAACTCCCTTAGCATGGCTCACAGGTTCCTATATGGTCCAGTGGTTCTCATTTCTCTTTCCAGAACCTCCTCTCCTCCTCCTAACATTCAACCACTGTCAGTGTGATTACTTTTTTACACTCGCTACATCCTCTTAGATTTTCACCCACTGTTTCCTCTTCCAGGAACAGTCTTCCCCTGTTTCCTTTTTGGGCATCGCTGACTCCCCATCTCTAGAGCCTCATATTAAAAGCTATCTTCTCCAGGCAGCTTCCCAGACCTCCCAGTGTGGCAAGAGATGCCTGGTTCTGTATGCTCCCACAGCACCCTCTATTCTACCCATCCATGGACCGCCCCCCGCCCCGGCCCCTGCAACACAAGCCTGTTTAGAAGCCACGTTCCCCACTAGAGGAATGATTACATTCTTGTTCACTCTCGTTTGTCTGGTGCTTGGCACATAGTAAGTGCTCCATAAATATTTGCTGAGTAAATATCTCATTTCACATCCTCATGATGATACGCATGCTCTATCCATCCCCTTCAATACATCATTCCATTCAGCACCGGGAATTGGATATTGAGTGTATTTCTGTCCTTGAAATTATTCCCAGTCCGTGCCATTAGGAAGCTCAGAGTGCAGAGATAGAGATGTACAAGGCAGCCGGGAATGAC
>NW_011495033.1:8336040-8352197 GCF_000754665.1 Bison bison bison | reverse complement strand
GGGATGACCCGAGGTGATCCGTGTGTACAGGAATCAATGGTGTGGGATAGAGGCAGTGGGGGTGGGGTGGGGGTGGGACTACTTCCTGAAGAAATTGACTCTTGAGCTGAATTCTTAAATATAAGGAAGAAGTAGACTGGGGGATGAAGGAGGTGAATGGTGCTTATATTCTTCTATTGGCCAAATGACAGCTGCTGCAGCTTAGTCACTTCAGTCGTGTCCGACTCTGTGCGACCCCATAGACGGCAGCCCACCAGGCTCCCCCGTCCCTGGGATTCTCCAGGCAGAACACTGGAGTGGGTTGCCATTTCCTTCTCCAAAGCATGAAAGTGAAAAGTGAAGTTGTTCAGTCGCTCAGTTGTGTCCAACTCGTAGCAACCCCATGGACTGCAGCCCACTAGGCTCCTCTGTCCATGGGATTTTCCAGGCAAGAGTACTGGAGTGGAGCGCCATTGCCAAATAACAGCTAGGCAGACACAACCCCTAAGTCTATCTCCACTAACAAAGTTTGCACTTCCCATCAGCTCTGTTTCCTTGAAAGACTGTGATGTACCTCTGGAGAGAGCATGGCACGCCTTCTGGAAACCCCTGCTATGTCTTTACTCATCTAAAGAAACCTGGCTGATCCTGCAGGGCAAGCTCTGCATAACTGATGCTACCAAGGTCCAGGGCATGCCTGCCTTCAGTCCAAGCTTGCAAGGAGCTAATTAGAAGCCCAGCCGGGAGTCAACACCAAGGAGCTCTTCTCACCTGCTGCTTGCAACATTTTAAACGTGTGTGTACCAAGGAGTGACATTAAGGATGGCTGTTCGATGGGGATGGGGTATATGGTAGCAACACCCAAATCTTGGACTTGACTGGTTAGCCTTCCTGAATAGATTCTTCATGGAATGCACCACTTCTCAGGAAACAAAGATATTTGTTCAATAAGAAAAGACAGAAACATTTCGCCTTCCATATCCTAAGACTGCACTTCAATGAAATCAGAAATAAATCTCACAAGCCAGAAGGGGTTAGCCAGTCACACAGAAGTTGGTGCTCCTAAATAAAACCACGGAAAGGGAGGCAATTCAGAACAGAGTATTTAAAGAACAAAGATATAAACACAGCATATCATATAAATTTATGGGATGCTGCCATGCTGGTACTTAGAGGAAAAAAATATTGCGTGTGATGGTCTCTAACAGTGAGAACGAAGAAAAACTGGGAATTAAGTCTCTACCTAAATAACCCAGAAAGGGTACAAATTACCAAGTGAAAGGCAAGTGGAAAGAATAATAAACCCAAAACCAGAAATGAATAAAACAGAGACATAAAATTGAATTTGAAACACAAGCTAAGCCAGCTTCTCCTAAATCCAGCAATGCATCAGAATTACCTGAGACACTTGTCTGAACCTTGGATGCTCTGTCTTGAGTCCAGACTTACCAGGGACAGGACCTTGGAATCTGTATTTTTGATAAGTGCCCCTCATGATGGCTATGCTCTCAGAACTGCTATGCTTTCTATCCTCTGATGTCGAGAGCTGTTCATCAATGCTGATTCTTTCCAATGGCTTAAGGGGTTCTGGGTCAAGGTGGCTTTTGGTAACCTGGACCTTTCCCTCCTCCACATGGTGGGAGCAGCTCAGTCACAATGGGATACCAGCTTCTGGACACAGTTGATTGGTCCAGGAGTGGACCCTCGGCCCTGGCTCAGCCAAGGTATCCTTTTTCTGAGACTTTTAGATTTGGATCCAAGAGAGCTACACAGTCTCCCTCATGGTCTGGATCATTATGTACAGAGCCATTAGCTTGCTGACATCTGGTTTTCCACCCTGTGGAGTGGAAAGAGGAGGAAGCTGGTCTGTAGAGAGAGAGGGTTCAAGGCAACCTAGAGAGAAAAAGAGATATGCCAGAGTGAAGGTGAAATCCAAGCATCACTCAAGTCCTGCTTCCTTTTGTCCCTAAGTTCAGTTGGTTTCCAAGAGATGCTCCCGTGCACGTAAATACTTTTCTCTTCATGTGTCAGTATGATGTACCTAATCCATCAGAGGAGGCATAGCTAATCCTCAAGGTCACGTAGTTCCTTTCTCTCCAGGCACAGGTTCCCAGTACACCCCCCTCCACACCCATTCTTCTAGAAGAGTATTAGGTTACGGGAGTCATGCCATGAGTGTCGTGGTGACAATGAGGCTTTCCAAGTCCAGGTATGATAAGGCTCTTGTAAATCAGAGTCTACTTTCTTCTCTGTGACATACCTTCCTTAATCTCAAGGTCAAATCTCATTGTGCAAATAGCCATGGAGAAGTTCTCAAGATACAGCAGCATGACCAAGGTGGCCCATTCTTTGGAAAAGTATAGAAGTCATAAACCATAATGACTCATAATATTATTAAAGTTTTATAAAACACACAATAGTAGGTGCTGTCAAACTGCTGCTGCTGCTGCTGCTAAGTCGCTTCAGTCGTGTCCGACTCTGTGAGACCCCATAGATGGTAGTCCGCCAGGCTCTGCCGTCCCTGGGATTCTCCAGGCAAACTAATCATCACCAAATATTCAAGAAATACATGCTGAATATCTCCTTTAAACTGAGGATGGTTTTAGGTCTGAATATTCTGAAATGGGGCTTTCCGGTGGCAGTTAGTGGCAAAGAACCCACCTGCTAATGCAGCAGACATAAGAGTCGCGAGTTCGATCCCTGGGTTGGGAAGGTCCCTTGGAGGAGGGCACAGCAGCCCACTCTAGGATTTTTGCCTGGAGAATCCCAATAGACAGAGGAGTCTGGGGGGCTACAGTCCATGGGATCGCAAAGAGTCAGACATGACTGAAGCGACTTAGCTCACAGCACATTCTGAAAAGAGTAGCACATAGCCACTGTCGCATGGGGTCTGAGTGGTGGAGGGCATGTACACATGAAGACACAGGAGGGGCAAGATAACAATGAATAATGCATTAAGGAGGGCAGAAGTGGGCATTCATCTCCAAAGGGGATTTCTGAAGAGGAGCCATCTACCCCAAGTCTTCATAAGTGAGTTCATAGACAGATCAGGGGATGGGAAGAGCCTGGGTTCAAGGCACAAGCATGGACAACCCTGTGGGTCTTGGGAGACTGGAGGTACTGTGAGGGAGCAGTGGAGATAGGGCTGGTAAAGCAGGTAGGGGCCACACTTGGAGCATCTCATGTGCTCTGCTCTGGAGCTCGTACTTGAACTTGGTGGGGAGAAAGAGCTGGAAAGGGTTTTAAGCAGGGTATGGTCTTGGCGGATGTGCCATCATTTGTGTAGTTGATCAATTATTTCTGGCTTTCCTTTCTGGGTCCCTGGTGGCACTGCATCTCCTGGTCTCTCTGTCATTGGATGGGATCATATGAATGGCTCCGGCCATCAAGACATAAGTGGAAGTGACATATGTCATTTCTGGGTCAAGTGTCTAATTGCTGGTGTAAGACCCCGTCAAGTTCTCTTTCCCTCCACCATGATAACTGTCAGCGTTCCAGACGGCAGCCTCTCCACCTGCCTCAGGGTGGAGCAGAACCCTTGGAAGCCCCACGCTGGATACGTAACATGAAAAAGCGACAGACCACTGCTCATTATAAGCCAATGAGACTGGGGATCTCTGGGCACCATGGAATATCTTAGCCTGTCCTGATGAATAGAGCTGACTAGTCATCCATCCCCCAAGTGGGGGGCGGGTATGGTAGGATGCTGGCAGAGAAGGTCTGGGTGCTGGGCCTGCTACCCATGCCAATGAAGGACATGGAGGCCTAGGGCCCCTCAGACCAGCAGCCCATAAACAGGCCATTGCCCACGGAAGCAGTACTGTTGACTGCCCTTCTCACCCCAACCCCTCAGTTAATGCCTGGAGAAGTGTGAAATTCTGGATATGACGATCAAAAGGGAAAAGTGAAAGCCCTGAGAAATGACACTCGTGAAAACTAACACATGAACTATGAAAGTGTAAATCTCTTCTCAGCTAAAAAATAAATGGCACAGACAAATTTTGGAAAATGTGATTGAAGAAAAAGGATGACAGAAAACAAAATATAATGGCAAGATGGCAAAATATAGCAGAAAGAATACAGACCGCAGAGTTGCAGACCTGAGGTCAGACTCCGCTCCCAACACTCATTCTTCCATTTGTTTTTTATTCAGTCAATATGAAGTGCCTACCTTGTGCCAAGTACCATGCTAAGAGTCCGGCCCCGTGCCTTTAAGCCCTTCAAACACCGGCCTCTGCCTACATGGAAGTTACCATCCACTGGGGTACCCAGTCAAGAATGTGGTTTCCTCACCTGTTTAGCCGGAAACCACCCACCTGCCACGTGTTGCAAGCAGCTCGATTATTGAATAAGCCACCTTGCTGTGTGCACAGCAGGCCAGAGATGTTAAACGGAAGATGACTAAGATTATGAAAATCCCAGAGACCAGTAATAGACCAACAGGAGATTGTAAGGGAAGAAATAAATCTCCGTTCAATAATCACTGGAGAGTCATGCATTATTTAAAGTCTGCAAAGAGGCAATTTGTAACGTGCAAAGTTTCAATAGAAACCAAAAGGGAATTATTGCTCCATATTCTTAAGTGCAAACACTTTTTCCTGAGCCCTTGCGTGGGAGTCTAAATGTTCTGTTATAGATTAGGTAGCCCTAACACATGGCAGACAGACAAGTGTTGGGAACCAGGGGTTTGAGGTGGTTAAGTAGCTCACTGGGCATTGGCTCTCTGGCCTCGTGGCCTGGCATACCTGGGCTACCTGGTAATGCCCAGAGCTCCCTGCCTCCTCACTCCCCCACCTGTGGGTTTCACTTAGTCAGTTCAGTCACTCAGTCATGTCTCTTTGTGACCCCATGGACTGCAGCATGCCAGGCTTCCCTGTCTATCACCAACTCCTGGAGCTTGCTCAAACTCATGTCCATGGAGTCGGTGATGCCATCCAACCGTCTCATCCTCTGTCGTCCCCTTCTTCTCCCGCCTTCGATCTTTCCCAGCATCAGGGTCTTTACCAATGAGTCAGTTCTTCGCATCAGGTGGCCAAAGGATTGCAGTTTCAGTGTCAGCACCAGTACTTCCAATGAATTTTCAGGACTGATTGCCTTTAGGATGGACTGGTTGGTTCTCCTTGCAGTCCAAGGGGCTCTCAAAACTTTGGGTTTGGTAAGACACTTTTGGGGAACTCCTGGAGTCATGAATGTGCTCAGCCACTCAGTCATGTCCAACTGTGTGACCCCATGGGTTATAGCCCACCAGGCTCCTCTGTCCATGGGATTCTCTAGGCAAGAGTACCGGAGTGGGTTGCCATTTCCTTCTCCAGAGGATCTTCTTGGACCCAGACCCAGGGATCACATCTTATATGTCTCCTGCATTGGCAGGCAGATTCTTTACCATTAGTGCCATCTGGGAAGACCCGAAGCCCTTATTAAGCAAAGCCAAAAATTAAGCAGTGCTCCATGGGATCATCTAGGATGCACATTTAAATGCTTATTCCCAGGCCTCCCACATGGGGATTTCGAGAATAGTGTGTGATGGGCAATGGAAGCTGTTAAGCTGTTAAGCTCTGTCAAGGCTTCTGATGAATGGCCGGCACTGGGAACCCCTGCTTTACATGGGGTCTGGATGAAGCAGGGTGGGTTCCTAAGATGGGTTGCTGACTCACCAGTGGTCATCTTTATTTTCTCCACTGTTCACAGTCTCTCTTCCCAGAGAATGATTTCATCCCACATTCCCTGCCCTTTTCCTTGCCTCTGACAAGGGAAGAGGGAAGGAAGAAGAGCTCTGATTCACTGAGTGCCCAGTACAATCCAGGGCTAAGGACTCTCCATGTGTTATCACATTTAACCCTCAGCATACAGTGATGTCTAGTGATGTTTTGGAATGAAGATATTGAGGATGTGAGAGAATCAAAGTAACTGGCTTTTACGGGCATCCATGAGTTGGAATTCAGGATTTTATGACTCCCCAAGGCAGGCTTTTTCTACTAGGGGCTGTGAGTGACAGAGCAGACTTGCATTTCAGATTGGTTCCTCTGGCGATTTGGGGAAGAAAAGGTCAGGACTTGAAGCCAGGGAATAGTCAATAGAATCTTGTACTAAGGAAGAAGGAGGTGACCTGCTTGCCCCCATTTAATTCTCACAGTGGTCCTCTTGAAAAGTGAGTGTTAGTAGTTCAGTCATGTCCTACTCTTTGTGACTCCATGGACTGTAGCCTGCCAGGCTCCCCTTTCCATGGAATTCTCCAGGCAAGAATATTGCAGTGGGTAGCCTTTCCCTTCTTCAGGGCATCTTCCTGACTCAGAGATTGAACGCAGGTCTCCCACATTGCAGGCAGATTCTTTACCATGTGATCATTACCCAATGATCCTCTATGATCCTCCTCATCTTACAGGTGAGAAAAGTGATGGCTCTCAAAGTTGAGTGGTCTACTGATGGGCACAAGCTGGCATATGGTGGCCCAGGTAGTCTGGATGCTAAGCCTAAAGATCTCAGTCATGATACTGCATATTAACCAAAATGGTTACTTTCTTTTGGCTTGGAGAAGAGACTGAAGGGTTTAATGATATTTAAGACAGAGAACTGCCATGACTCAGTGACTGGTGAGATGGGGCCGGTGAGGGAGAGGAAGGAGTCAAGGGTGACGGCTTAGATTCTGGTTGGATAACCAATGGACCAAGCCTCCTTCACCTGTGGATGGGAATACAGGATGAGGGGAAGGTTTGGGGACAAAGTGGGAGGTAATGAATTAAGTTTGGGGCATGTTGGTTTTAGTATGCCTGTGGGATTTTGAAGCCAAATTGCATGGATTCAAGAAATAATCAGAACCCATCCATCCATTTAAGAAACATTTATTCAGTGTTTAATTTGACAGTGTTATATACCAGATCCTGATCATGCATTGGCCAGGTGGCCCAGCATAATTTCCAGACTAAAGCCTGCTTTACCATGTCTATTTCCTTTTAAGCAATCTTTTATTTAAAAAAATATTTATTTATTTATTCATTTGACTTCACCAGCTCTTAGTTGTGACATGTGGGATCTCGTTTTCTGACCAGGGATTGAACCCAGGCCCCCTGTATGGGAAGGTGGACACTTAGCCACTGGACCACCAGGGAAGTCCCTCACCGTGTTTATTTCTGATATCTTCTCTGGTATTATCTTGTTATTTTCTTCAAAATTTCCACTCATATCAGGCATACCAATCATATGACAGCATCTGTGGTTAGGTGACATTTCCACCACTCATAGCCACAGGTACATGACTGCCATTGTGTGGCAGGCACCTTTGTGCTAACTCGAAGTCTTCATGTGACAGGGGAGCCATCAGGGAAGACTTGGAAATTCTTGTCTCTTTGGGCCATCATTTCTTAAGGGTCTTCTCCTGCCTGGCCCAGTGCCAGAGATGAGGAAGGTGAGGTGCCAGGACTTCTGGAGCTCAGCCTGGGGAGGGGAAGGGATCACCCTCTGATAAGGGGAGGAGATGGGTTGCCTTGCAAAGGCACTGTGAGGGGAGGTTGAGGTTGATCAAGACAAACCTGCAAACCCACTGATCTTGCTTCTGATTGTGCCTGAAACTGATGAGTATCACGGTGTGGTGAGGTGCAGCCACACCCACAGGCTGTGTGATGCTGGGCAGGTTGCTTTGTTTCTCTGAGTCTCACTTCCCATCTGTATGTGAATATGACAGCTACGTTGTCGGGATAGCATGGGGATTCCACAGCAAACTCTGCAAAGTACTTGGCACATAGTAGGTCCTCTCTTCCTGTCAATCATCGAGGGGTTCTTGACTAGCAACAGCATCCTATTTCAGTTATAGTTATGAATTCACTTGCTCTTCTATAAGTTTCTATAGGTATGTATGTGGGTGATGTGTTTTGTATGGATATGGTAAATCTATATTAGATTACATATGTTTTTATCTCCTGCAAAAGAAGAATGCATTTGGTTTACATTGGTGTAATATGTATTTTTTTCATTTCTGGGGGCCCCACGGCTTGTGGGATCTTAGCTTCCTAACCAGGGATCGAACCTGGACCCTTGGCAGTGCAAGTGTGGTGTCTTAACCACTGGATCACCAGGCAATCCCCATGATTTTCTAATATAAATATACAACATGGTTCTATTCCTCAACGTTTTACATTTCTGTTGAAAGTAGTATAACTGCAAAGAAGTTTCTAAGTGTTACCTATATTCCTGGCCATTAACATACCTTACTGAATCTTATCTTTGTCTGTACTCATGGATAGCTATATTTTCCTGTAGTTACATCATGGTCTGACCCTTGTTTTGTATTTTTCGCATTGAGCATTTTCAAAAGTGCTTGTGTGTGTGTGTGTGTGTGTGTGTGTGTGTATTCTGCTTTAACACCTTTGAATTGGTAAGTTGTGAGAGTTTCATAATATTCCATTGCATGGATAGTCAATTAGTTAAGAAGGCACTTCTCAATGGTTTATATTTCAGTGTTGGCCTGTGACCATTTCTGAATAAAATAAGATATGATCTGGGGATGGAATCTTTTGTGGGATAATGGCTGTGTCCTTTGGGCACTTGGAGGGATCTTTTTTTTTCCTAAGTGAAGGTTTAATCTCTCAGTTTGAGACTTCTGCTAAAGGACTGGGGTTTGATTTCAGAACTCAAGTCTGCTTCTTCTCTTCTAGACCATGTGGGTAGACATCCTATTTAAGAAGCAAAAGTAACAATACCAACTGGTTCTTATTTAAAGAAGAAGAGAGATGATTAGGGGGAAGGGATAAATTAGGAGATTGAGATGAACATAACACACTAAAATATATAATAAAATATATAGAATATATAATCAACAAAGACCTACAGTGGTGCAGGGAACTCTACTCAATATTTTTATAACCTATATGGGGAGAGCATCTGAAAAAGAACCGATATACATATGGATAACTAAATCATTTTGATGAATATCTGAAACTAACCCAACATTGTAAATCAATATAACATATATTTATATATAAAATATAAAATAATATAAAATATTATATAAAAAATAATATAAATATTATATATTATTTTATATATTATAGATATTAAACTATTATATGTAAAATTTTATATCCAATATAACATAAAAATTAAATTGAAAAGGTAAGAGAAGTGATTTATGACCTTTTACCCAAGGGACAGACTGTTAAGGGGACCATATGTGCATGTGCTAGTCGCTCACTCATGTCCAACTCTTTGTGACCCCATGGACTGTAGCCCGCCAGGCCATCCCCTTCTCCAGGTAGGGGAACATATAGGTGAGGATAATAGAAATAACAAGCTATCTTTACTGAGTACTAAGTAAGTGTCAGGAGCTGGTCTAAGTTCAGTGCACTCTTACCACAACCTGATGAGTTAGATATACTTCTCATCCCTGTTCTGCCAAAAACAGAGTTAAATCAGAGAAGTCAACTGACATGGTCAAGTTCACACAATCAGGAAGTGGATTTCCAAGACCTCAGGTCTAGCTTAAAATCCCAGTGGTGCTATTTGTAAACTGGATGTCCTTCAATAAACCAGTTGGCTGCTCTGATCTTCAACTTCTTGTTGTCAAGTGGGAGCTGCAAGTCCCATTTCAAAGGATACAGGTTAGCATTAAGCAAGATGACCTTCTTTAGGAGGATTTACATAGCAGTTTATCCAGTACCTACCATGAGATATGTGCTTGATAACGACACCAGCCCCCTTTGCTCACCTCCCCCCAGTGCTGGAATCTCAGTCCTCTGCCCAGCCTTCACCTCTGGTCCCAGAAAGATAACTCTGTTTACAATGGAAATGTTTGTGGTTCTCAATTGTCTTCTTCTTTTGGCTTGTGAGCTCATTTTTTTCTTGGGAATATTGGCAACCCTTTTGGGCAATGCTTGCGGTAAGAGGCCAGATCCCTGCTTTCCAATTTCAATGAATTCAGCGAGCAGGGGAAGGTGAGCCTTAGGGTGGGAGCCCCAGGCATCAGAGAACATTTCCCCAAGACAATGCTCAGGTCAGGTTTTAACCCTTTGCTGGTTGGGAGGGACAGCTTTCGGAGGGCACACTCCTTACACTGTAAAGCCCTGAAGGTTCAGACAGGGCAGGAGAGGAGGTGACTCAACAGTCAGTGACTCCATCTGCTTGCCTCAGCCTCCTCTAAGCACAGGACTCCTGCATGCTGTGATTTTACTCCTGAGGATACCTAGACCAGAGGGTTGAGTCTCCATAGGTTTTTCTCGAAGCTATGACTGGGAAAAAGTAAAACCAGCATTCTTAATATTTCCCTTTTTCTTTTATATTTTTCGCTACTGTGCTGGGCTGCCTCCTGTGCAGACTAAAGTCGCCTTGACTTTCCACCCTCCTCTCCAGTTCAAAACAGCACCTCACCTTCAGAAGTTTCTCCTGGCTTTTTAGTCTTTCCTTTCTAATTCTTTCGGGTTCCTTTGGAGAAGTTCTTGGGTAGGAGATGAGCAGCTGTGCTTGTACTGAATCATGATTAGAACTAGAACCTAAATGAAACCTCTGTTTTCCATCCGTTTTAGCATTACATATCTATAGCCCATTTCATGAGGTCTTAACCTTCAAATACACACAGACACACAGACACACACACATACACACATACACACAGACACACAGACACACAGATACACACACATACACACATACGTAGCAGATCACTCTCCAGGCATTGCCAGGCTCAGGGAGAGGTGTGTTAGGAGAAGCTGGCAGACACAGTTTTTGCCCACCCTCTGCCATGGACTCCTCCTTTTTCTTGCCTGGAAAATCCCATGGATGGAGGAGCCTGGTGGGCTGCAGTCCATGGGGTCGCTAAGAGTAGGACACGACTGAGCGACTTCACTTTCACTTTTCACTTCCATGCATTGGAGAAAGAAATGGCAACCCACTCCAGTGTTCTTGCCTGGAGAATCCTAGGGACAGAGGAGCCTGGTGGGCTGCCATCTATGGGGTCACACAGAGTCGGACATGACTGAAGCGACTTAACAGCAGCAGCAGACTTGCCTATGACCTGATCTTTTGGGGCTCTGATGTTCAGATTTCTCTTTGATGCTACGAGATGCCCCAGTATCCTTCTGATACCTTTCCTATTTTCTTTTTTTTTAATTATTTATTTATTTGGCTTTACTGAGTCTTAGTTGCAGCACATGGACTCTTTCCTTGTAGCACATGGACTCTCTAGTTGTGGCATGCAGGATCTACAATGCACAGGTCAATAGATGCAGTGTGGGCTTAGTTGCTCTGTGGCATGTGGGATCTTAGTTTCCCCCCCAGGGATCAAATTCATGTCCCCTGCATTGTGAAGCAAATTCTTAACCACTGGGCCACCAGGGAAGTCCCCTATTTTCTTAAGATACTCACTTATGCATTTAACACATATTTATGGAGCTTCCACTATTTGCCAAGGACTGTGCTGAGTGAAAAGTTGAATTGGCTTTATTTCCATTGCTTACAATCAACAGTGCGTTAGCTAAGACACCCAGGTATAATTAAGGTTTATTCTACAGGTACAAATGTAGGGGACAAGGGGACATAAAGTGAACCTAAACTAAGAATCATAGCCATGAAGGGTGGACCTAGTAAATATACCCTTGTCTGGGCTCTTTCCACTGCACTTCTGCCTTGGGGAGTTAACTGTCAAACTTTCTCTGCATTCTGCTAAGAACAGAAGGTGAATGTGCTACAGTGTATTATATCCCAAGGGGGAGGTTATCAACCTCCTGGGTAATGTTGAGGCATTTGATGAAATCCTTAACTGTTACAGCAGTACAACATGATAATTATAAACATGAATTTTGGGAACTAACAAATGGTTCAAATCCTCGCTTTACCACTTCCTGGATAGATGACCTTGATTAATTATCTTTCTGAGTCTCAGTATCCTTCTCTGTAAAGCGGGAATCATTAGAATTATAACAATTGTGTTTGTCATGAAGCTTTACTGAGATAACAGTGCATGTGAACACTGAGCGCTACATGCCTGGCATAGAGGAAGCACTTCAGTTCAGTTGTTCAGTCGTGTCTGACTCTTTAGCACCCCATGGGCTACAGCATGCCAGGTTTCCCTGTCCATCACCTACTCCCGGAGCTTACTCAAACTCATGTCCATAGAGTCAGTGATGCCATCCAACCATCTCATCCTCTGTTCTCCCCTTCTTCTCCCAACCTCAGTTCAGTTCAGTTCAGTCGCTCAGTCGTGTCCGACTCTTTGCAACCCCATGAATCGCAGCACGCCAGGCCTCCCTGTCCATCACCAACTCCTGGAGTTCACTCGACTCACGTCAATTGAGTCAGTGATGCCACCCAGCCATCTCATCCTCTGCCTTCCCCTGTTCCTCCTGCCCCTAATCCCTCCCAGCATCAGTCTTTTCCAATGAGTCAACTCTTCACATGAGGTGGCCAAAGTCCTGGAGTTTCAGCTTTAGCATCATTCCTTCCAAAGAAATCCCAGGGCTGATCTCCTTTAGGATGGGCTGGTTGGATCTCCTTGGAGTCCAAGGGACTCTCAAGAGTCCTCTCCAACACCACAGTTCAAAAGTATCAATTCTTTGGTGCTCAGCTTTCTTTATAGTCCAAGTCTCACATCCATACATGGCTACTGGAAAAACCATAGCTTTGATTAGACAGACCTTGTAGGCAAAGTAACATCTCTGCTTTTTAGTATGCACTTTAGGTTGGTCACAGCTTTTCTTTCAAGGAGCAAGCATCTTTTAATTTCATGGTTTTAGTCACCATCTTCAGTGAGTTTGGAGCCCAAGAAAATAAAGTCTGCCACTGTGTCCATTGTTTCCCCATCTATTTGCCATGAAGTGATGGGACCGGATGCCATGATCTTAGTTTTCTGAATGTTGAGCTTTAAGCCAACTTTTTCACTCTCCTCTTTCACTTTCATCAAGAGGCTCTTTAGTTCTTCACTTTCTGCCATAAGAGTGGTGTCATCTGCATATCTGAGGTTATTGATATTTCTCTCAGCAATCTTGATTCTAGTATGTGCTTCATCCAGCCTGGCATTTCTCATGATGTACTCTGAATATAAATTAAATAAGCAGAGTGACAATATATAACCTTGACTTCTTTCCAAATTGGGAAAAGCTCAACTGGAATTCCATCACCTCCACTAGCTTTGTTCATAGTGATGCTTTTTAAGGCTCACTTGACTTTGCATTCCAGGATGTCTGGCTCTAGGTGAGTGATCACACCATCATGATTATATGGGTCATGAAAATCTTTTTTGTATTTTCTTTCTGTAAGAAGCAGAAAATCTTCTTAATATTTTCTGCTTCTGTTAGGTCCATACCATTTCTGTCCTTTATTGAGCTCATCTTTGCATGAAATGTTCCCTTGGTATCTCTGATTTTCTTGAAGAGATCTCTAGTCTTTCCTATTCTATTGTTTTCCTCTATTTCTTTAAACTGACCACTGAAGAAGGCTTTCTTGTCTCTCCTTGCTATTCTCTGGAACTCTGCGTTTAAATGAGTATAAATTTCCTTTTCTCCTTTGGCTTTTGCATCTTTTCTTTTCCCAGCTATTTGTAAAGCCTCCTCAGACAACCATTTTGCCTTTTTGCATTTCATTTCCTTGGGGATGGTCTCGATCACTGCCTCCTGTACAATGTCACGAAACTCTGTCCATAGTTCTTCAGGCACTCTATCAGGTCTAATCCCTTGAATCTATTTGTCACTTCTACTGTATAATCATAAGGGATTTGACTTAGGTCATACCTGATTGGCCTAGGTTTTCCCTACTTTCTTCAACTTAAGTCTGAATTTGGCAATAGGAATTCATGATTTGAGCCACAGTCAGCTCCTGATCTTGTTTTCGCCAACTGTATAGAGCTTCTCCATCTTTGGCTGCAAAGAATATAATCAATCTGATTTCGGTATTGACCATCTGGTGATGTCCATGTATAGAGTCTTCTCTAGTGTTGTTGGAAGAGGGTGTTTGCTATGGCCAGTTCATTCTCTTGGCAAAACTCTATTAGCCTTTGCCCTGCTTCATTTTGTACTCCAAGGCCAAATTTGCCTGTTACTCCAGGTGTTTCTTGACTTCCTACTTTTGCATTCCAGTCCCCTATAATGAAAAGGACATCTTTTTTGGATGTTAGTTCTAGAAGATATTGTAGGTCTTCATAGAACTGTTCAACTTCACCTTCTTTAGCATTACTGGTCAGTGCATAGGCTTGGATTACTGTGATACTGAATGATTTGCCTTGGAAACAAACAGAGATCATTCTGTCATTTTGAGATTGCATCCAAGTACTGCATTTTGGACTGTTTTGTTGACTATGATGGCTACTCCATTTCTTCTAAGGGATTCTTGCCGACAATAATAGATATAATGGTCATCTGAGTTAAATTCACCCATTCCAGTCCGTTTTAGTTCGCTGATTCCTAAAATGTCAATGTTCACTCTTGCTATCTCCTGCTTGACCACTTCCAATTGGCCTTGATTCATGGACCTAACATTTCAGGTTTCTATGCAATATTGCCCTTACAGAATCAGACCTTGCTTCTATCACCAGTCATATCCACACCTGGATGTTGTTTTTGCTTTGGCTCTGTCTCTTCATTCTTTCTGGAATTATTTCTCCACCAAACTCCGTAGCATACTGAAATCTGATTGATTATATTCTTTGCAGCCAAAGATGGAGAAGTCCTAAACTGTCAGCAAAAAGAAGATCGGGAGCTGACTGTGGCTCAGATCGTTAATTCCTTATTGCCAAATTCAGACTTAAATTTAAGAAAGTAGGGAAAACCACTAGACCATTCAGGTATGACCTAAATCAAATCCCTTATGATTATACAGTGGAAGGGAGAAATAGATTTAAGGGACTAGATCTGATAGACAGAGTGTATGATGAATTATGGATGGAGGTTCGTGACATTGCACAGAGACAGGGAGCAAGACCAGCCCAAAGAAAATGAAATGCAAAAAGCAAAATGGCTGTTTGAGGAGGCCTTACAAATAGCTGTGAAAAGAAGAGATGTGAAAAGCAAAGGAGAAAAGGAAAGATATACCAATTTGAATGCACAGTTCCAGAGAATAGCAAGGAGAGATAAGAAAGCCTTCCTCAGGGATCAGTGCAAAGAAATAAAGGAAAACAGTAGAATGGGAAAGACTAAAGATCATGTCAAGAAAATTAGAGATACCAAGGTGGCGTTTCATGCAAAGATGGGATCGATAAAGGATAGAAATGGTATAGACCTAACAGAAGCAGAAGATATTAAGAAGAGGTGGCAAGAATATACAGAAGAACTGTACAAAAAAGATCTTCATGACCCAGATAATCACGATGGTGTGATCACTGACTTAGAGCCAGACATCCTGGAATGTGAAGTCAAGTGGGCCTTAGAAAGCATCACTATGAACAAAGCTAGTGGAGGTGATGGAATTCCAGTTGAGCTCTTTCAAATCCTGAAAGACGATGCTGTGAAAGTGCTGCACTCAATATTCCAGCAAATTTGGAAAACTCAGCAGTGGCCACAGGACTGGAAAAGGTCAGTTTGCATTCCAATCCCAAAGAAAGGCAATGCTAAAGAATGCTCAAACTACCCCACAATTGCACTCATCTCACATGCTGGTAAAGTAATGCTCAAAATTCTTCAAGCCAGGCTACAACAGTATGTGAACCGTGAAGTTCCAGATGTTCAAGCTGGATTTAGAAAAGGCAGAGGAACCAGAGATCAAATTGCCAATGGCTCATTGAGAAAGCAAGAGAGTTCCAGAAAAACATCTATTTCTGCTTTACTGACTATGCCAAAGCCTTTGACTGTGTGGATCACAACAAACTATGGAAAATTCTGAAAGAGATGGGAATACCAGACCACCTGACCTGCCTCTTGAGAAATCTGTATGCAGGTCAGGAAGCAACAATTAGAACTGGGCATGGAACAACAGACTGGTTCCAAATAGGAAAAGGAGTACATCAAGGCTGTATATTGTCACCCTGCTTATTTAACTTATATGCAGAGTACATCATGAGAAACACTGGGCTGGAAGAACCACAAGCTAGAATTAAGATTGCTGGGAGAAATATCAATAACCTCAGATATGCAGATGACACCACCCTTATGGCAGAAAGTGAAAAAGAACTAAAGAGCCTCTTGATGAGAGTGAAAAAGTTGGCTTAAAGCTCAACTTTCAGAAAACTAAGATCATGGCATCTGGTCCCATCACTTCATGGCAAATAG
>NW_011495033.1:8329399-8335938 GCF_000754665.1 Bison bison bison | reverse complement strand
TAAAAAGCAGAGATATTACTTTGCCAACAAAGGTCCATCTAGTCAAGGCTATGGTTTTTCCAGTGGTCATGTATGGATGTGAGACTTGGACTGTGAAGAAAGCTGAGTGCTGAAGAATCGATGCTTTTGAACTGTGGTGTTGGAGAAGACTCTTGAGAGTCCCTTGGACTGCAAGATCCAACCAGTCCATCCTAAAGGAGATCAGTCCTGAGTGTTCATTGGAAGGACTGATGCTGAAGCTGAAACTCCAATACTTTGGTCACCTGATGCGAGGAGCTGACTCATTTGAAAAGACCTTGATGCTGGGGAAGATTGAAGTTGGGAGGAGAAGGGGACGACAGAGGATGAGATGGTTGGATGGCATCACTGACTCAGTGGACATGAGTTTGGGTAAATTCTGGGAGTTGGTGATGGACAAGGAAGCCTGGCATGCTGTAGTCCATGGGGGTCGCAAAGAGTCAGACACGACTGAGCGACTGAACTGAACTGAACTGTGGGGTCTCTGGGTCCTGGTGCACACAAGGTTTGTTTGAGCCTTCCGAATGTCTCTGGTAGGTATGGGGTTTGTTTCTGAATGCAATTTTGCCCCACCTACCATCTTGCTGGGGTGTCTCCTTTGCCCTTGGACATGGGGTATCTTTTTTAGTGGGATCCTACATTCTCTTGTCGATTGTTCAACGGTGAGTTGTAATTTTGGAGTTCTCGCAGAAGATGAGTGTACATCTGTGCCTTCTACTGTGTCATCTTGGAGTCTTCTGAGTCCATCTTGGAGTAAGTACTTGGTGAGGACCGTTTTTAAGATGATGATGGTGATGTGATGTTGATGACCATGACCAACGCCAAGTTATTCATCTTGGCAGATGCACTGTGGCCTCCAAGTGGTTAATATTAAGTAAGTCTATTCAACAAGTAGCCTGTCTAGTTTCATGGCAGCTAGATATTAGGGCCATGAAGAAGACAGTATTGATGTGTGCTGTGGGGTGGGAGCGGCTGGTCCTGAGTGTCTTCATGTTGTCCATGTAAGTTTGCCTTTGTTATCATTCATGGTGAAGACCTCTGGGGAGCTCCAACCCACTAGGGTGATCAAGCCTTGGAGAGCATCCAGAGTGACTTTGCAGAAAAGATTTCAAAGACCCTCTGCAGCTCAGCAGAGTCAGAATTAGTGGTGCTGTAGATGAGGCAGAGACCCCAGTCAGACTCCTACAGTCTCACCAAAGTATGTTTCTTTCATCCAACAGTAGAATCTCCCAGCCCAGTGGGTTCATTTTGGAAGTGAATCCCGTGGGTAGGTCTTGTCTGCCCTGCAGTTGCTATTATTGAATAAAATTGCCACAATGATGGTAAGTCAACTTCTCATCTTCTTTGGTGCCACTTCATGGTACCGAGGATGGGAGTACCAGGAGGGAGTCCCCACCTGAGGAGTGAGGCAAAACCCAAGCCTGGAGGTCAATCCCTAGGAGATCCCAGGACAGACAAATCATTGGATGTCTGTAAGGGGGCTGTGAATGAGAACTGTCCCTCAGCCTGGACCACAATGCCACAAACCCTTTAAAGATGGCTACAAAGGGAATTTTTTAAATCTCAAGGTTATTATATAATTTTAAAAGTTTAATATCATGTACAATAAAACCATAGATTATTAATATTTAAATGCTGACCATTTTCCTTTTAAAGTATCTAGGAGAGAGAGAATGAGAGAGAGAGACAGGAGGAGAGAGAGAAAGAGGCAAAGATAGAGACCAAAGCAGGGAGAGAGAAAGCTTTCAAATATCATTTAACGCCTAAATGTCACAGGCTTAAAAAATTCAACAGAATTCTCATGAATTCTTTCCCACAGGGGGCTACCCTTTAAACAATGACCTTTCAAAAACCCCAAGCAAACAAACAGCCCTGATTCTGATGACGTGTGTTCTTTTTCAGCCTGGACATTCTGCTGTTGACAGGATGAATTTCATCAACCCAAATGGGCAGTGTTCGGGGTGGTAGATCATGGGATCTAACAGATTCTTGTGAACTACATCTGTCTGGAGTAATTGAGTCCCTGGTTCTTTCAAGATAAGATGATTTAAATAATTGTCTTTCCCTCTGGTTGTAAAAATTCCATCCTGCCCTTCTAGCTATTGTGATTTATCTGAAGACTCTAGGGGGAGGCAGTGTTGGAGTCCAGAGTAAGCCATAGGAAAATATATTAATTACATTGCAGGTGTCACTTCCCCAAAGATCTCAAAAAATGGCTCAAAAGGCAGTGTTTTGCTATGAAAAAAAAGATAAAAAGGCATGGTACTTGAAAATCTGAAGGCCTGGCTTGCTTTGGCATCACTAATAAGCTCCCAGAGGGAGCTACAGAGTGGCCAGACAGAGAAGTCTTTCAGGTAATTGCAGATCTTTTCAAGGCTACTGGAGATAGTAACCCTCTTGAGAAAACAAGTAGTAAGAACGCTGCTTAAAATAAGAACTTTGGACAGTTGCAGGGACTTCCCTCGTGGTCCAGTGGTTAAGAATCCAACTTGCCATGCAGTGAACTCGAGTTCAATCCCTGGTCAGGGAACTAAGAGCCCACATTCTGCAAAGTAATTCAGCCGACATGCCACAACTACCGAGCCCATGCCCCCTGGAACCAGTGCCCACAATGAAAGATCCCACGTGCCGCAACCAGCATCCTACACAACCAAAAATCAAACAAATATTAAAAGAAAAATTGCATACTCAGAGACTGATTAATCTCTATAATTAATATTAAATATGTTTATATATGGAAGTGACCTTCCCAACTCAGACCGGTGTAGAATCAGACCACTTTGTGCCAAGTTCAGCAGATCCTACAAATTTACACACAGAAATCCTTTTCCTAGCTAAGGGGTTCACAAGCTGCTGTTTAGGAGGACTGGAACTTAAGTATCTGAATTTTGCTCTGTATGGTATGATTACAATTCTATTCTCAGTCCTTTGCCAATCCTCAAATACAGCAACCCTTTCAGGTATTAAGAGAAAGGTAAGCTCTGTAAATAGTTGTCCCTACCATCTTCCATTCCTTTCTTCCATCCTCTCTTGAACCCATTCTAATAAACTTTCAAAGCCCCCAGGAATCAGTGATAAATCCAGTGGCCAAGTCTCATGCTCTCTGAACTTTCAAAAGCATTGACTTGGTAGATCACCCCCTTCCTTCCTGAAATACTTTCTCCGCTTAGCTTCCAGGGACCACAGTCTCCTGGTTTTTCTATTGCTCCCCCACCCCACCCGCTTCCCCCATTCCTCCTTAGTGTGCTTTCCTGGTTTCTTTTAACCTTCTTGACATTTAAACTGCGGAGAATGCCAGGGCTCAGCCAATAGACCTTGTCTCTGCTTTGCCTACATCCAGTCCTTGGTGATTGAATCCGATGTAATGGTTTTAACAACCATCTCTAGGTTGATGCATAAGAAATCACTGTTTTAGGCCTTACCTGGTGGTCCAGTGGTTAAAACTCGGTGCTTCTAATGTAAGGGATGCGGGTTCAATACCTGGTCGGGGAACTAAGATCCCACATGTCATGCAGCCAAATAGTAGCAAATAAATAAAAGTAGCAAAAAACTGTTTTAAAATAATAAAAAATCTATAGTTCAATAAAATAAATCACCATTTTATAGGTCCAAGTGGTTGAATATTGATACTTCCATATCATTAAACCTAATAACTCCCATCACCACCCATGAACTCCAGATATCTTTACCTATCTGTGTATGGGGCTTGATAGTTTCTGTAAATGTCCAAGATACATTATAAGCATAACACTCTTGCTTATTTCTGTTAATGACAATTCCACTGTTTTGAGTTGTTCAGCTAAAAATCCTTGAGTCCTTTGTTCCTCTGACAACCAACAACGAATCCACCTGCAAATCCTTTTGATCGAACTTCAAAATATATCCAACGCTGACAACATCTGTCGTGCCCTCCACAAGCTGGCTCAGGGTGTTACAATCTCTCACCTGGCTCATGCTATGTTTTCTAAGTGGTATCCTTGCCCTTTCCTTGCCTGCTATAGAAGCATGGGAACTCTTGTTAAAACACAATTTTGATCATGTCAATTCTTTGCTCAAAACCTCTGACTTAGAGTCAAAGTCCTTGCAATGGCTTCCCAGTCTCTGTAGAGACCTAGCTGCTGTTTTCTCCCTGGATTTAACCTTGAACCTCTCCCTCTCACCCTTTCCAAGCACACTGGTTCCTTGTTCTCCTGGACAAGCTTCTGCCTTAGGACCTTTGCACTGGTTAGTTTTTCTGCCTGGAATGCTTCTTCCCTGGATAGCTATATGGTTCACTATATGGAAATAGAGATATTTCCACTACCTACTACTATGTGTCTGTCTGTGTGCCAAGTGCTACCGATACAGTGACAGAAAAGCTATACAGTTCCTACCCTTGTGGAGCTTTTGCTTAATGGGGGAGACAGATACTAACCAAATAATCACACAAGCATGCATAAGTGGAGTTCAGATGAGTGCTGTAAAAGAGAGATACTCCTGCAATGAGAGCTTCACGTAAGACTTCTCAGAGGAGGTGATACCTGAGCAGGAAAGATGGAGAGACATGGTTCTCTTGGTGTGTTGATTGGTGCAGATATGGGCATGTGACTCTTGCTGGGCCAATGACTGTTGCCAGGCCTCCATGTCCTGGGGGTTTTCTAACAGGATGTGGGAGAAAGTGATCCCTTTTCTGATAGGAAGCTGAGCCTTTGGCTGTGACCCAGAGCTGCTGGTGGCTACATCTTTGTGGTGGGAAAGATGATTCCTTTCCTGCTGGTAGAAAGAATCAAGACCACATTCGAAATAACTTAGATGGGCTGGATCTCTGACAGCTGGGGAGGCTGCTGGTCCAGTGTCCCCAAATACAGCTCTCTCCCTGGGTTATAAGGGACATTAAGCTAGTGGGGCAGCAGGAGAAGGGGACAACAAAAGATGAGATGGTTGGACGGCATCCCCAACTCGATGGATGTGAGTTTGAGCAAACTCTGGGAGTTGGTGATGGACAGGGAGGCCTGGCGTGTTGCAGTCTATGAGGTCGACAAGAGTCAGACACGACTGAGTGAACTGAACTGAAGCTAGTGGGGCATTTTTAGCAAGTTCAGTTTAGGGATTTCTGTCCCTTGAGATGTGGGCACCCTGACAAATCCTTTTCTCTCCCTAAGAGGAACAGAGGGGCGAGACTCTGGGAGGAAGAGCCCAGCTTGACAAGATCTGGGGCCTCCTTCAGGTCCTCTCCTCCTCCTCGGCATCTGGGGTCTCTTCCTCACCAGGGCTGGGCCCGGAGGGAGGAAGGTCTGGCTTCTGGGGGATTTGAGGAAGGCCCTCACAATGAACATGGACAGAGCTGAACCAGGCTAGGCCTCAGTTGCTTTTTCAAGAGTTCTTACCTTTTCTAAAAGGGGCAGTTAAGGTCTAGAGAAAAAAACTCTCTGAGCCCAAGATTAAATACTTATCACATCATCTGTGGGTACCAACCCGCAGTGAACAAATGAACCTCCCCGAGCCTATAGCCTGGACTCAAGCCCACAGTGGGCCCTTCAACCCGCCTTCAACAAACCATCCATTGCCTACACTCTGGTGGGAAAAGGTTAAATAACTCCCACATCTGAATTTCACTCTAGATTTCCTCTGGGTGGGGGAGAACCTAATTACAAAAATGTCCCATGTTTCACTAGACATGGAAAGACATTAGAGGAAACCAAGATAATGGAGAAGTCTTTCCAAATACTCCATTTTAAAAAATTAGGGGTGGAATTGCAATGTACAGATTAACTTCCTTTTAAAATGGAGCTGAATTTCAAAAGTAGAAAGGAGAACCAAGCCAGTCAATTTTAGCAGAAGCTAAAGAAACACTGGGCTGGAAGTAGCAGAAGCTGGAATCAAGATTGCCGGGAGAAATACCAATAACCTCAGATATGCAGATGACACCACCCTTATGGCAGAAAGTGAAGAGGAACTAAAAAGCCTCTTGATGAAAGTGAAAGTGGAGAGTGAAAAAGTTGGCTTAAAACTCAACATTCAGAAAACGAAGATCATGGCATCTGGTCCCATCACTTCATGAGAAATAGATGGGGAAACAGTGGAAACAGTGGCAGGCTTTATTTTTTTGGGCTCCAAACTCACTGCAGATGGTGACTGCAGCCATGAAATTAAAAGACACTTACTCCTTGGACGCTTACTCCAACCTAGATAGCATATTCAAAAGCAGAGACATTACTTTGTCAACTAAGGTCCATCTAGTCAAGGCTATGGTTTTTCCAGTGGTCATGTATGGATGTGAAAGTTGGACTGTGAAGAAGGCTGAGCACCGAAGAATTGATGCTTTTGAACTGTGGTGTTGGAGAAGACTCTTGAGAGTCCCTTGGACTGCAAGGAGATCCAACCAGTCCATTCTGAAGGAGATCAGCCCTGGGATTTCTTTGGAAGGAATGATGCTAAAGCTGAAACTCCAGTACTTTGGCCGCCTCATGTGAAGAGTTGACTCACTGGAAAAGACTCTGATGCTGGGAGGGATTGGGGGCAGGAGGAGAAGGGGATGACCT
>NW_011495033.1:8328115-8329101 GCF_000754665.1 Bison bison bison | reverse complement strand
TTTTCCAAAAAAAAAAAAAAAAAATACTTATCACAAAATGTTTCCTTTTTCTTTCTTATCTCTTACTGTAAACCCTTCCTGGTATAAAATGTGAGAAGCTCTAGGGTAAAAACCAAGTCTTTCTTTATCTCCTCAGGTCATCAGTTCCCCTCCTTGGAGACAGTTTCTCATGAATCCTTGCAGAGGGATTTTACACAGACAAGTGACTACATAAATCTGAGTGCCTCTGGTTCCACACAGCTTCCTGCTATGCACACTCTTCTGTCTCTAACTCTTAGTACTTACTGTATATTGGATGTTGTTTCATATGAGTGTGCAGTAAAGCTGCCTCATTCTTCTCATAAGTCCCAGAACATTCCATTGGGTAGAGGTAGATGTGCCTAACCATCTTCCCAATTAATGGATTATTTCCATTACCAACGCTTTCCTGAGTTGTCAAAAGGTGATACGCATATCTTTCAGTCTGTGTACCAGGCTCTCTGTAGAGTAAATGGAGGATGTTTTCCCTTTAATTTTCATTTTGTCCTTTTCTGGATCTGCAATACACTCTCTTAGTCCAGAGAGAGGGTGCAATTAGAAGCAGATCATAGAACAAAATATGGGCAAAGTCAGAACCGGGGCGTCCCAGGTGGCACTAGAGGTAAAGAACCTGCCTGCCAATTCGGGAGATCCAAGAGATGGGGGTTGGACCCCTGGGTTAGAAAGATCCCCTGGAGAAGGGAATGGCAACCCACTCCAGTATTCTTTCCTGGAGAATTCCACGGAGGGAGGAGCCTGGTGGGCTCCAGTCTGTGGGTTTGCAAAGATCAGACATGACTGAAGCATGCAGCACGCACACAAAGTCAGAATTAGAACTCAGACACTGGATCTCCTCGTCCACCCAGCATGGCCCTGCCCACCTCCACGTGCCCACTCCCATCACCGGCTCTCCAGAGAAGCAGGTAACAGTTGCTGAGCTGGGGAAGGTGTGGGAGTGGGGCTGGGGT
>NW_011495033.1:8306954-8328015 GCF_000754665.1 Bison bison bison | reverse complement strand
GAGGGTGATTACACTTCAAGCTATTGATAAGACAGGGCATCAAGGGAGGGCTTTATCCAGGGTGTTTAGGACCTGGGGAAGGAAAGGCTGAAGCTGCAGGGCCCAGAAAATGAACTTAGAAGTGAAAACCAAAGGCAACTATCCATTTTTCTCTTTTTCTATTTTAGCAGAACTTTTAACTGGGTTTATAGACATGGGAGGAAGGGGAGGGTGGGATGAATTGCGAGATTTGCTGTTATTGTTCAGCGACTAAGTCATGTCCAACTCTTTGCAACCTCATGAACCGCAGCAAACCAGGCTTCTCTGTCCTCCACTAGCTCCCGGTGTTTGCTCAAATTCATGTCCATCGAGTCGGTGATGCTATCTAACCATCTCATCCTTTGCCACCCACTTCCTTTGCCTTCAATCTTTCCCAGCACGTGTAAAATAGATAGTTAATGGGAAGCTGCTTTGTAGCACAGGGAGCTCAGCTTGGTGCTCTGTGATGACCCCACCTAGAGGACTGGGATGGAGGGGGGGTGTCTAAAAGGGAGGAGACACATCTAAACATATAGCTGACTCACTTCATTGTGCAGCAGAAACTACACAAGATTGTAAATCAAATATGCTCCAATTAAAAAAAGAAAACAACTAGTGTGCAAAAGCTGGGGACGTTTTAGGTTTCTTTGTGCAGCTGAATTGAAACTTACCTGATGCCGAAGGCGGGCATGGTTGAGTGTGTTGAGTCTTTATGATTCTGACAATGGATTTGTCCTGGGCTACCTGAGCTCCGTTTGCTAGATGCCTTGGTCAGAGTGTAAATGGAGCCATGAGAGTGCTGTGGGCGGGCCCAAGGAGTCAGGAGCCCCAGTCCTCAGCTGTCTCTGCGGTTGCCAATACGTTAGGTGGATTTATGCAAAGAATTCCCTTTCCCCGGGTCTCAGTTTCCTTATATCCAGAAAATGAGAAGTTTGAATCAGAAAATATCTAAAAGTCCCTTCCAGCTGTGATGCTCAGAGCTCTGACCCAGATGTTTGACGGGATCTCCCTCTCTTCCCAGCTCTCTCTTCTGAACTCCCCACGGCATTTTAGTGGTCTCACCCCTAAACCACGGTCAGATTTCAACCTTCGTCTCTCTTCCTCTTGAAGTCCTCTGAGGTCAGACTCTCGGGCTTTTTCCTGTCATCCCCTTGTCTAGCTTCTAGAATAGCACCTTGGGTATGATGCGTGCTCATATACCTTGTCAAATAGATGACTTGTGGGTACAGACATGTTCTGGTTCAAGATAGAATGGAGACCAAAGTGTAGACAAAGGTCTGACCATGAAAGAAACACTGTGGGACTCTCATGTGGTTGGTCTGACAGCACTGCCTCCAATGACATATGGGTTCATGGGGGTCCTTGTGTAAAGGGAAGTGTTTGGGGAGATTTAGGAGTTTGGTGGCTGACTTTATTTTTCTGGGCTCCAAAATCACTGCAGATGGTGACTGCAGCCATGAAATTAAAAGATGCTTACTCCTTGGAAGGAAAGTTATAACCAACCTAGACAGCATATTAAAAAGCAGAGACATTACTTTGCCAACAAAGGTCCGTCTAGTCAAGGCTATGGTTTTTCCAGTGGTCATGTATGGATGTGAGAGTTGGACTATAAAGAAAGCCTAGCACAGAAGAATTGATGCTTTTGAACTGTGATGTTAGAGAAGAATCTTGAGAGTCCCTTGGACCACAAGGAGACCCAACCAGTCCATTCTAAAGGAGATCAGTCCTGGGTGTTCATTGGAAGGACTGATGTTGAAGCTGAAACTCCAATACT
The DNA here is from genome assembly GCF_000754665.1 of Bison bison bison. NCBI lineage: Eukaryota > Metazoa > Chordata > Mammalia > Artiodactyla > Bovidae > Bison > Bison bison. The sequence goes on along the minus strand of NW_011495033.1, from coordinate 8,326,223 downwards.
TTGGCCACCTGATGTAAGAGCTGACTCATTGGAAAACACTGATGCTGGGAAAGATTGAGGACAGGAGGAGAAGGGGACGACAGAGGATGAGATGGTTGGATAGCATCACCGACTCAATGGACATGGGTTTGGGTGGACTCCGGGAGTTGGTGATGGACAGGAAGGCCTGGCGTGCTGTGGTTCATGGGGTCACAAAGACAGGACTGAGCGACTGAACTGAACTGAACTGAACTGAAGAGTTTGGTATTAATAGATACACACTCAGTTCAGTCCAGTCACTCAGTCATGTTTGACTCTTTGCAACCTCATGGACTGCAGCATGCCAGGCCTCCCTGTCCATCACCAACTCCCAGAGTTCACTCAGACTCACGTCCATCGAGTCAGTGATGCCATCCAGCCATCTCATCCTCTGTCATCCCCTTCTCCTCTGCCCCCAATCCCTCCCAGCATCAGAGTCTTTTCCAATGAGTCAACTCTTCGCATGAGGTGGCCAAAGTACTGGAGTTTCAGCTTTAGCATCATTCCTTCCAAAGAAATCCCAGGGCTGATCTCCTTCAGAATGGACTGGTTGGATCTCCTTGCAGTCCAAGGGACTCTCAAGAGTCTTCTCCAACACCACAGTTCAAAACCATCAATTCTTTGGCGCTCAGCCTTCTTCACAGTCTAAGTCTCACATCCATACATGACCACAGGAAAAACCATAGCCTTGACTAGACAGACCTTTGTTATTATTATTATTAAAAGAATCTGAAAAAGAATATATGTATATAACTGAATCATTTTGTTGTACACCTGAAATTAACACAGTATTGTAAGTCAACTATGCCTGTGTGAGCATAAGTCACTTCAGTCCCGTCCAACTCTTTGCAACCGTAGGACCATAGCCCACCTGGCTCCTCTCTTCCTGGGATTCTCTAGGCAAGAATACTGGGGCAAGTTTCCATGCTCTCCTTCAGGGGATCTTCCCAACCCAGGGATCAAACCTGTGTCTCTTGCATCTCCTGCCTTGGCAGGTAGATTCATTACCACTAGCACCACAATTAAATTTTTTTTTTCTTAGAGAAAAGAAAGAGTGTATGGTATTCAAATCAGATGGGCCACTCTGTCCCTGTGCCAGCTGGTGGCCTTTGATGAACTTCTTTACACATTAGTGCAAGGAACCTTCTCCTGGGAGAATGTCAATACCTGCTCTCCAGGTTGCTGCCTTGATGAAGAGGCTGATGTCAAGCTTTTATTGCAGCCTCTGGCACATGACAGGGCCTTGGGGAAAGTCCATTCCCTTTCTTCCTATATCCCAAAGCATCCTTGCAACATCTTGTTGGGGGAGAAAAAGGACCCAGAGGCAAAGACCAGAGCTGCTTGCTTTCTCCAGGGGAGGGCTGTGCTCAGTCGTGTCCATCTCTGCAACCCCAAGGACTGTAGCCCGCCAGGCTCCTCTGTTCACGGTGATCCTCCAGGCAAGAATACTGGAGTGGGTTGCCATGCCCTCCTCCAAGGGATCTTCCTAACCCAGGGATTGAGCCCAGGTCTCCCGCATTGCAGGTGGATTCTTTACAGTCTGAACCACCAGGGAAGGGGAGGGTTACTACTACTACTGCTAAGTCGCTTCAGTCATGTCCGACTCTGTGCGACCCCATAGATGGCAGCCCACCAGGCTCCCCCATCCTTGGGATTCTCCAGGCAAGAACACTGGAGTGGGTTGCCATTTCCTTCTCCAATGCATGAAAGTGAAAAGTGAAAGTGAAGTCGCTCAGTCATGTCCGACTCTTAGCGACCCCGAGGACTGCAGCCTACCAGGCTCCTCCGTCCATGGGATCTTCCAGGCAAGAGTACTGGAGTGGGATGCCATTGCCTTCTCTGAGGGGAGGGTTAGGGTCATGAGTAATCCCTAGAAGGAAACTTCCTGATTCACCTTTGGTTTGCACCTCAACTGGACCTTTTGCAGTTCCCTCTCATACCATGATCTCATGCTTCAACACACCAGCAGACAGAAGAAATTGCATTTAAGATGATCTGGCTGCTAGATCACAGATATGAAGTTCATTCTGGGTCATCTACTTCCTCCTGTTAGATTACCTGCCTTTCTGTCACCGGCGTGGGCGTGTGGGGACCCAGCCAGATGCACGAGCCAGGAGCAAGTAGCATCCAGGGCCAGGAGGTCACATACCTGGCTCCTCCACTGACAGCCCCTGGGGCAGGGGTCTGCACCAGGAATCCTGGGTCCTTGACCAAGGCTGGGGAGTGAGACCAGCCACCACTGGGGGTGGGGTGGGGACCGGGGGTCGGGGGGACTTCCAAGGGGAGAATGAATGACTATTTCTCAGTTACTGTCTGGCTCTGAAGTATCAGTAGAGCCCCACACAGCTAGGGTCTGATATCTAGCTATTTACCAGCTGTGTGGTGTGGCCAAGTCCCATAACCTCTCTTCGCTGTTCCCTTCTCTGCAAATGGGGATGAAAGCAGTCATGTGGCAGGGTTGTTGTAAAGATGAATGAAATAACACGCACCCTGGCGTGTCCCAGCAGGTACTATCCTTACAGCTGCATTCTCTCCTTCCAGCTGCTCAGTGAGATAGCTTTTATCATCCCATTTCAGAGATGAGAAAATAAAGGCTCAGTACTGTAAGCACATGGAACTCTGCTGAATGATATGTGGCAGCGTGGGTGGGGGAGGGTGTTTGGGGGAGAATGGACACAGGTGTGTATGTATGGCTGACTTCCTTCATTGTTCACCAGAAACTACACCAACATTATTAATCGACTATGAAAGTGAAAGTGAAGTCGGGTAGTCGAGTCCGACTCTTTGCGCCCCCGTGGACTGTACCCCACCATGCTCCTCTGTCCGTGTTAATCGACTATACACCAATACAAAAAGAAAAAAAAAGTTCCAAAAAAAAAGAAAGGCTCAGGAAATGTGTCTTGCCTACAGCCACACAGCTGGAACATTATCCCAGATCTTTCATGCCCCATCCCCCCCCATCCCAATCCATTGTGGTTTCACTTTGTTCCGGCGGAAACTGGCAGCGAGCAGGGGCCCAGGAGCCGCGGTCTACCCCACCTTCCCCTGCCCCAGCCCTGCTTCCCTCCGAGCTGCACCCACGCAGGGATTCCCGGCTCCACCCTGGTGCTAATTTCAGCGGCATCCCTGCTCCACCCTGTTGCTAATTTCAGCGGCATCCCCGCTCCACCTTGTTGCTGATTTGTCTCTGCGGCTTGGCCCTCCCCCGCTTCACCTTCCTGTGAAGTCCTCCTCCGGCCCCACCTCCTAGCCAGGGCCAAAGGAGGGAGATACCATTGAATTCCCCCCCGTGGAGTGGGGGTTCTTTGCTGAGGCCTTCTCTCTTTCCTTTCCAGTGGTTTATTCGTTTTTATCGTCATCCCTCCCACTTAAGAGCTTTATGGCCATCCCTTTCTCCTAGTAGGGAGACCAGAAAGAGAAGGAGCAGAGTGGGCGAGCAGCTTCCCCCCGGGTTTACACAGTGGGAAGCAGGCTGCCTTACGCAGAAGGTGACAGAATGGGATAAAGACCCCTGATCCCGCCCCCACTCATCTTTGCTCTGTGCCTATGAGAAGCTCTCTCTGTGGCTGGGGAAATGCCCACTTTGGTCTGGCAGGAGGGTTTGGATCTTTCTGGGCATCTACACTTTCTTCCACGCCCCTTCCCCTCTCCTCCTCAAGGCCCACAGATCATCAGTCTAGTCCACCACAGGGAAATTCCAGGCCCTGCCTCCTGGTCTGTGGCCCTCTCTTAACCATGCTCAGTTCGGTTCAGTTCAGTCGCTCAGTTGTGTCCGACTCTTTGCAACCCCATGAATCACAGGACGCCAGGCCTCCCTGTCCATCACCATCTTCCGGAGTTCACTCAAACTCATATCCATTGAGTCGGTGATGCCATCCAGCCATCTCATCCTCTGTCGTCCCCTTCTCCTCCTGCCTACAATCCGTCCCAGCATCAGAGTCTTTTCTAATAAGTCAACTCTTCGCATGAGGTGGCCAAAGTATTGGAGTTTCAGCTTCAGCATCACTCCTTCCAATGAACATCCAGGACTGATCTCCTTTAGGATGGACTGGTTGGATCTCCTTGCAGTCCAAGGGACTCTCAAGAGTCTTCTCCAACACCACAGTTTAAAAGCATCAATTCTTCAGCACTCAGCTTTCCTCACAGTCCAATTCTCACATCCACACATGACCACTGGAAAAACCATAGCCTTGACTAGACGGACCTTTGTTGGCAAAGTAATATCTCTGCTTTTCAATATGCTATCTAGGTTGGTCATAACTTTCCTTCCAAGGAGTGTCTTTTAATTTCATGGCTGCAATCAATTTTGGAGCCCCCCAAAATAAAGTCTGACACTGTTTCCTCTGTTTTCACAGTTTCCACTGTTTCCCCATCTATTTGCCATGAAGTGATGGGACCAGATGCCATGATCTTCGTTTTCTGAATGTTGAGCTTTAAGCCAACTTTTTCACTCTCCACTTTCACTTTCATCAAGAGGCTTTTTAGTTCCTCTTCACTTTCTGCCATAAGGGTGGTGTCATCTGCATATCTGAGGTTATTGATATTTCTCCCGGCAATCTTGATTCCAGCTTTTGCTTCTTCCAGCCCAGTGTTTCTCATGATGTACTCTGCATATAATGGGCCACCATTACCTGCGCCGACGGCAGCATCACCATCCTCATTCTAGAATGAAGGTGCTGATGTTCGGAGACGTCTAGTAACTTGCCCAAGGTCACACCGTGGGTAAGGTAGACAGCCTGGCTCTGAACTCAGGTCTTTAGCCCCCAAACCCGGGGCTCTCTCCACTGCAGCTGACACCGAGTGGGGGGCAGCCGGGCTTTCTCCAACTCCCCCGAGGAGTGGCTTTTCTGGAGAAGAACACAAACACTGGAGCAGTGGAGCGCTGGCCCTGCACTAGGCTTGGCTTGAGTTCCTTCATTCCTCATGACCCCCTATGTGGTGGGTACCATAATCTCTGTGGTTTACAGCCGGGGAAACTGAGGCTCAGAGAGATGGGCAAATGGTCCAAATTAACATAACTAGTAGTTGGCAGACGTGTGAACTCGAACCCAGGCCTGACAGCCCCAGTCCTTAAGCGGGGTGCTGAGACTGACATTGGTCGCTCAGCCGTCTCCAGCTCTTTGTGACCCCATGGACTGCAGCCCAGCAGGCTCCTCTGTTGATAGAATTCTCCAGGCAAGAATACTAGAGTGGGTAGCTGTTATCTTCTCCAGGGGATCCTCCTGACCCAGGGATTGAACCCAGGTCTCCTGCATCGCAGGCAGATTCTTTACCATCTGAGCCACCTAGGAAGCCCTGCCTAGAAAGAAATGCATGAGTCTGAGACAGCTGTAGGTCTGAGTCTGAAGCCTGGCTCTGCCATGTCTAGCTGGTGCCGTCTCTCTTCCCGGGCCTGCTAGATAGGCAACGGGGATGCTACCCCGCAGTGTGGGGTTGTGTTGACACATGAGAGGCATCCAGAGATAAAACTCATGACAAAGTTCTGGCCCTGGACACGGGCTAGGGGTTTAGCCAACTCGAGTTCCTTTCTTCTCTTTCTAGGCTTCAGCGAGGGCTCATTGGCCTCAGACCACGAAAGAAGGATCTTGAGTGAAAGTGAAGAGGATGTTCTACTGATGTTGGAGCTGGTTTCTCCCCAGCGCCAGGCAGCTTGCTCTTTCATCTTCCTGGACCTCGCTCCCAGGGGGCAATGGGACACCCTGTGCCCTGGGTCTCCCTCTCTATTTTCCAGCCTGAATTATAATCTTCTCGCCTCCTTGGCCACCCTGGCATCCTCTTTGAACCTCCCTAGCACACTACCTGTGAGTTTCCACCATGGAAAGGCCTTTCTGCCTAAACTCCTATCTGCTTCCTGTGGTTAATACTGGGGCAGCTTCTCTGATGGGAACATTTGTCTGAGTCACTGTCCCCTCCCCAGGGCCCACTGACTCAGCATTGCCTTCCCTTCCTGTCCCCATCCCCTACCAAGGCAACCTGCTCCCTGCTCTGCTCTGACCATGGACTCCTCCTTCACCAGACGCCTCTGAGAGAAGGCGGGGCTCAGTTTCAAGACCCCAGTCCTCCTGAGCATCTGCCCTGAGCCAGGCTTTGTGCTAATTATTTTCCTTACATCATCTTATTTGACTCTCAAAACCTCACTCTGTGGTCACCATCAGTTAGGGACTGTTTCCTCTTAGAGGTTCAGGGAGGTTAAGGAATTTACCCCAAATCACATAACCAGGTAGAGCCACTACACAAACCCATGTCTGGCTGACTCCTGAACCCAGGTTCTTAAACACAGTGTCCTACCTCAACTAAGCCCCAGTGCAGCCAAATAAATCAATCAATAAATAAGTATTTTTAAAAACACAAAACACACTGTCCTGTGTGATATTTGGTTCCGAAGCAGAGGGAAAGACAGATAGGAATCCTTCTGCCTGGGAGAATTTGAACGCCTCCTTGCTCACTCAACTTGGGGGGAAACTTTGACTCCTGGACACCCACTTAGAGGCCAGAAATTGCCCTGGGGTTTCCCAAAGACCAGAGAGGCCACCATGTGTGGGTGGGAGAAGCTGTGAATCTCCAGGGGCCAGCAGGGTTCTCAATGCCTGGAGTTCTCAGTGGTTTGGGGCAGGGTGGGGAGAGTTCTCAGCTCATCTGAGGTCTGGGTTTCCTGGACTGGGCTCTTCATTCCCTAGCAGGCCTTCACAGAGGGCCCTGCCCAAACTTGCACTCTGCCATCAGGGCCTTCTGGGTATCGCAGGAGATACACATGGCAGCAAGCATCAGCAGGGCTGGCGGAGGAAGGCTCTGGAGAAGGGCAGGGACCCACACTCCCCCAGGCCTAGTGTAGTGTGATGGAGGGTGAAAGAATGCTTGGTTCATATCTGGGCTCTACTGCTTCTGATCTAGGGGACCTCCAGCAAATTTCTCTGAGCCTCGGTTTTGCCATCATGAAATGGGGCTAATCCCATCTATTTCACTGGGGTGTGGTGAGTGTTAAGTAAGGTGGGTTTTAAAGCACCGAGAGGTTATCAGAGGCTACTCCCTCTTTCCATCCCCACCTTGTCCTGTCATCAAACTAACACCTGCAGGAACGACCTTTCCAGCAGCCAGGGTTGCTGTCAAAGTCAATGCCTTGACCCTCAGGTTAGACAGTAGCCCTGGGCTCTGTTCTTTTGTCCTGATCAGAGGGTTTTAGATAAGAGACTGAGGACTGGGGGCCACTCACACACCCTCTTCTTGAAAACAAAGTGAAAGAAAACAAAAAACCCCAAACCCCAGAAAGGTGAGCGATGCAAGGTCTGCTGATGGAGATTCAGAAACATTAAATCCAAACGATACCACTTAACCCTCAACTGGAAGGCTTACAGGATGGATTCAGAACACAGATTCTAGAGCAGACTACCCAGGTTTGCTTCTTGGCTTCATGATGTTCAAGCTGAATGAAATTAAGCATGCTTCTTAAAGTCCAATATCCTTTTATGGGTGCTTCCCAGGTGGCTCAGTGGTAAAGTATCTGCCTGCCAATACTGGTGACGCAGGTTCAATCCCTGGTTTGAGAATATCCCTTGGAGTAGGAAATGGCACCCCACTCCAGTATTCTTACTTGGAAAATCTTATGGACAGGGGAGCCTGATGGGCTACAGTCCACAGGGCCACGAAGGTTGGATATGACTGAGCCTCTAAGCACACAAGCACATCCTTTCATTGAGTCTTGTATTCCTCATCTGTAGAGCAGGGATTCCAACTAGTACTATTAGGGTCTTCCCCATGGAGAACACATGAGGACAAAATGAAATAAGATGTGTCAGGATTTAAGCACAGAACCTGGAGTAAGGGAAGCTCTCAATAAACATTAGCTGGTTTGTGACTACTTGGAAACTGTGCCTTAGACTGTAGCAGTGTTAGCCAGACTCTGGAGTCATCTAGATGCATGGTTTTCACCCAGGGGGCTCCAGGGTATGTGGACGTGTTCCAGGAGCTCCTTGTCAGAGTCAGAGATGGGGAGTGGGCAACCCACCCATCTTCAACTTCTGCCCCAATCTGTTTAATAGTTTGGGGTTCCCTGTGAAAATAGTTTGGATAAAAGTGTGTATGTGTGTGTGTGTACGTGTGTTGCTGGGGTTGGCAGGTGGCAGTGGGGAAGTACTATTGGTTTTTTAGAAGTCTGAAATCTGCAGATTTGTCCCAGTGATTTCTAGCTCCCTCCACCACATGAGAACTTTGGCTATCTTTTCATCATAGGCCCCGTGGTTTGAAGAGTTTGGTCTACCTCCAAACTGCATGTATTCAGCAATGTGAGATTCAGTGTGAGGTTTTTTAGCTCTGGTCAAGGCAAAATTTTAGAAAGACCTTTGGCAAACTTACAGTTCAGAACCTTCACTGTCTGTTTCAGGGTCTGAGAAGAGACTGGGTCCCTGGATCTGGGACCTGGATCCATCCCCTTCACTCCTTTTCCTACAGGGGACCGTGTCTTGTGAGCGCTTTCGGTGAGCATCATCTTATTTAACTTTCACAAGCATCCTTTATTCTGATCTCCATTTTAGATTCAGAGAACAGAGGCATGGGTGGGTATTGGTGGTGGTGGTATGTGGTCTGCCCAGTATTGCTCATTTGAGAAACATTTTTCAAAGCCCCAGCCCACTGAAGCTTTATCTGTTTTCTGTATGAAAATTAGAGCCTTGTAGAATCCATCTACTCTTTTCCCAAATGGTCCCAACTCTCCTAAACATTTTATGGCTATTTGGAATTTGCTAATTTGTTCCCTATGTTAGCAAAGCTATGCAAGAAGGCATAGATGAAAAATGTGTATTAAGTCATGAGTGGTCTATGTTTGATTTTGATCCTTACATTCACGTCCATGATCCTACACTACAGTTTACACACTTGAGCGTATTCCAAGGAATGTGTGCTCAGAAACTCAACGTTTGCAGCAGACCCCAAGACATATACAGTCCACAACACATGTGTTCTTTGAATCATAAACATGGAAGAAGATGCACAGAGATGGTCAGATACTCAGACACATACATGTATCCAGACACACAAAACCATACCCGCACATCGTGCACACATATACACAGACACCCCGTGTGTGTGCTCAGTCGTGTCTGACTCTGCAACTCTACGGACTGTAGCCACTGTAGCCCTCTGTCCATGGGATTTCCCAGGCAAGAATATTAGAGTGGGTTGCTATTTCCTTCTCCAGGGGATCTTCCTGACCCGGGAATCGAACCTGCATCTCCTGCATTGCAGATGGATTCTTTTATCACTGAGCCAACAGGGAAGCCCACACGGACACGCCAATTGAAATGAATTCTCTTTCAAAGCCAGTTTGACAAGATGTCTTTGGAAAGAAGAAGGGATGTAGGATTTACAAGTAAGGAAAATGGCAACAATAATAGGGTAAACTTACATTCTCAATAAATTGGCAAAAAAAAAAAAAAAGGCAGAAGGGAAGTGGGATAATGGTACCCAATGCTGAGGACTACCTTTTATAAAACAAGCGTCTTTATACATTACCACCAACAAAGAAATTACTACTTCTTTTTAGAAACATCTTTCCTATTGCTCCAGTAGTCAGATGCGTTGAGACTCTTTTCCTGTAACTCCACTTCTAGGGAGTTACTCTAAAGAAAAACATCAACAAAAAGAAAATGCGCTTATAGAAAAGTAGTCACAACATTATTATTTAGGAAACACTGGTAGCCAGATAAATACCTTCAATCAAATCATATGTCAGTTTCAGGGAATATTTTCTAGCCATCATAATGGCAATTATGAGGATGAGGGGGCATCACAGAAAATAGTTATGATAAAGCCAGTGAAAAAAAGAAAAAAGAACACAAAATTGGGAATCTCTGTGACTGGGATGGGATGAAGATTTGTCTATAAAAAATTAACAAAAGTGATATATGAACAGTACTTTGAGGAAGATATGACTGTTATTGACTTGGTTTTTTATTTTTGTTTACTTTAAAGTTGCTATGATAAAGATCTTGGTTCCCAAAGCTATCTGGAATGTAAAAGATAAACCTAAGGTAAGCCAGCCTGATACCTGCAGTAGAGATTTAACCTATTTGCAGATAATGGACCTTTAGCAATTCATCTATGAGGGGCTGTATACACGACGTATGTATCTCTCAGATTGTCACGTGTACATTGGAACTGGTAATCCTCCCAGCCTCAAAGTGTCATTTAAGAGTGTCCATGGTGCTTCACAGGCCCAAGTTCCACTCTGTTATTCTTCTAAGCCCCGGATTGATTATTTTCAGGTAATATATTTAATACCAATATCTGACTTTGCAGCTAATCTTCCTAGCTTGGAAGCTCTTGATCCTTGGAGATAAAACTCAGTTGGTGGAAAAAGTTATCCAGCAGGGCCAGAGACCAAGAAATGCCCGGCCTTTCCATAAACTAGTTCTGTGACCTTTGGCCAAACTTGCTAGAGTCCACTGAGAATTGACCAAGTTGGGTGCCCTACATCAGTGATTCTCAAACCTCAGGGGCACCAGAATCACCTGGAGGGGGTTTCTTGTTGATACAGAGATTACTGGGCCTCACCTCCCGTGATAAGACTCAGTGAGGGACTTGCCTGGTGGTCCAGTGGTTAACAACCTGCCTGCCAAAGCAGAGGACACAGATTAGATCCCTGGTCTGGGAATGTCCCACATGCCACAGGACAACTAAGCCTGTGTGCTGCAACTATTGAGCCCATGCTCTAGAGTCTGTGCTCTGCAGCAAGAGAAGTCACTGCAATGAGGAGCTCACACAGGCGACTGGACAGTAGCCCTCACTCACTGCAACTAGAGAGAGCCCGTGTGCAGTAACAGGCTCCACGCATCAAAATAGATAAATAATGGATTAAGAAAAAGACTCATAAGACTGGAGTGAGGCCAAAGAATTTGCATTTCCAAGTTCCCTAGTGATGCTGAGGCCGCTGATCTAGTATGGAGGGCCACTGCTCTGTGCATATTCTGCTCAAAATATCCTTGCAAATGAAGTACCTTAAATATTACCTCCACAAACAAAGAGCACAGAAAAGTTGGATGACTTGAAAGGTCATTTAGCCTTCTTGGTATAATAAGATTACCTCCTTCAAGAACTAAAATATAGAATGAATGTGACAATCAAGGTATTAGTCATTTGCTGGGATGTGAATACCAACACACACACACACACACACACACACACACACCTCTCCTCTATTATGGAGACTCATTGCCAGAGAGCTTTCTTCTTTAAATATGAACCATCTCCAGGTGTCAGGGTCCTGCCTGTTTTGGGTGTTTTCTTTTTTTTTAATTTGATGAGAATGAATTGACTCACATGGTCAACTTGGACTTAGAAGCTGCACAGTTTCTGCTGTGACCAGGAATCCTCAGCAAAGTGATAGCATGCACTGCCTGTGACTTTGCAGACCCAGGGTTTGTGGTCTCAGGCTTATCAGTGTATCCTCCACGCTGCCTGGGTGAGCTGGGTGCTGGCAGCTGCAGAAGCTGCTGCTTTGTAGCTATGGACCAGCTGTCCATCTCTGTGCATCTCAGCTGTAGTATGGGGAAAACAACACCGACCTTCATCGGGTAATGGTGAGGGTTCATTGAGCACGTGTAAAGAGCACAGCCTGGTACCCACCAGAGAGCTTCACAAGAGTAAAAGGGTGAGCATAGCCAGAACACTTCTGGCTGAAACACACACACACACACACACACAGAGGGGGGACTTTACTTAACCAAATACCATGACTTATTATGGTCCGTGCAGTAATAAGCTATGAAGAGAAAGCCTAGAAACAGAACCATGTAGGTCTGATTCAATGGTATGTGATGTGAGATTCACGTGTCACCTCAGTTCAAGAATTAGGCCTGGAAAATTGGCAGTCAATAAAGAAGAAAAAATTAAATCAGATCCTCACATTATACCATATACAGAAATCAACTCCAGATGACTACATGTTAAAAATAAGTCCTTGAAAATTTTAATAGAAAACCTTAATAGAAATGTCTTTTGAACTTTGGAGAAGGGAAAGATTTCTTAAACATAAGATACAAAAATGCTGACTCTCAGAGAAAAGAGTGATATATTTTTCTGTATTAAAATTGAGTTTTATTTCTTAGACAACTTGAAAATAAGCTACAAATCGGAGACTATATTTCAGTAAACACCCTAACAAAAGAGTATATAAGAATGTATCAAACGCTCTTTCACATCTGTGAGAGATTATATTCTCATTCAGAATGATTCAGAATATATTGGCTTACATCATTGGCTTTGGTCTTGGCCATATAACTTCCTTGAGTCAACAGAGTGTAAGTAGTTAGGACATATGTCTTAGCTTAGTGGAAGGTTTAAAAGCATCGCATGTCTCTTTTTCCTGCATCTTCCAACATATCCTGCTGCTGCTGCTGCTAAGTCACGTCAGTCGTGTCCGACTCTTTGCGACCCCATGGACTGTAGCCTACCAGGCTCCTCCATCCATGGAATTTCCCAGGCAAGAGCCTTCTTCCCAACATATCCTAAACTACAACTATTCCTTTAGCCTGGGCCTAGAAGTGGGAAGACATGGAGCAAGAAGCTGACCCACAGTTTGGAGCAGAGATGCAATTGACCTGCAGACTTAAGAACAAAAGAAAATACTCCTTGTTATAAGCCACTGTTTGGGGGAGTTGGGGGATTGTTTGTTACTGTATCGAAAGCTGATCGATATAGAAACTTAGTACCTAGAAGTAGGATGCTGTGCTAACTAAAGAATGGAATGTGTAGTTTTGGTTTGGGGGCTGAATGGCAGACAATGAGGTAATTATTATAGGGGGCTGGAAAACTATCAAGCTATGTAATGCAGTAGTGAGACATTTGGGAAAACGGTCACATGTGATCATTTGGAATGCAGGAAATATACCTGCTGAATTCATGGCTTTGGGAGAAGAAATTTTGAGACAGAATGGTGTTTGTGTGAGTTACTTGTTCCTAACTACATTTCATCAGATACTAGAGGTGACAGCAGATAAGACTGGCTCTTTGCAAGCAGAATTGAGAGAGAACATAGTAAGTCTTGAAATTCTAGAGTTTTCAGAGTGGACAGGTGCAAACATCTGTCATTTCAACTTCTGCAGCCTGCAAAATATCCTCAAAATAGAAACCAGCTTTAGGGGCAAATTTCAAAACAAAAGTATGACCTGGGGTCAAGACCAAATCAAATGCATGACTGTTATTCCATCTGTTAACACCTCTGAGAGGACTTAGCTAGTCCCAGGGAATGGACAAGATGGCACAGTGGTAAAGGATCCACCTGCCAATGCAGGAGACGCAAGAGATGTGGGTTCGATCCCTGGGTCAGGAAGATCCCCTGAAGCGGGAAATGGCAACCCACTCTGGTATGCTTTCCTGGAAAATTGCATGGACAGAGGAACCTGGTAGGCTACAGTCCACGGGGTCCCAAAGAGTCGGACACAACAGAGCGACTGAGCACACACACACACAGGAAATGGACAACCTCATTTCTTGGAAAAGAGACTGAATCTCATGAGTCCTGATAGCGTTCAAATACTTAGAGTTATATCTAGAGAAAAACAGAGAGGTGTGTCTCAAAGCACATTGTGGCTTCATACACTTCACAGAAAGTTTTTGATTGTTCCATCGCCAGAAGTGCTGCTGGTCTGAATTAAATAAGACTGACTCTTTAGGACATAAAACGGTCTTGAACTCTGGCCTTTACAGGCAGGAAGCACACTGATGGCACTGATAAGAAAAACAAAGATACCCAGAAGAAAAATAGTGACAAACAGGAACAGATATTACACCAAAAAAGGAAACACTTACGACTGATGGACAAGCAAAGACAGTTTAGCTTTATTAGGTCAGGGCAATGCAAACCCAAAGCACAAAGAGATCTCAATTCAAAACAATTTGGCTGGCCCAAATGGGAAACTCAGTGGATACCTAGCGCTGGAGAGAACGTGGATCTACATGATCTCTTACACATGGCTATTTTCATGCAGCTACTTTAGAAAATGATTGAAGCTATCTCATAACAGTGACTATCCTAAAGCAGCAATTCCATTTTTATATATATATGGAGTAAAAGTCTTGTCTATACAAAGATGTTCATAGCTGCACTGTTTACAATAGCAAAGATCTGGGAAAACCCTCAAATGCCCTTAAGAGAGAGTGAATGAATAAATAATGCGTTTAACCAATACATTTAACAATGTATTTAACATTTAACCAATCATTTTAACAGCAGTTAAAATGAACTGCGGTGCACACTCTATAAAATGGATGTATATTATCAAAACATTTTTGGCCAAAAAGTAAGTCCCTACACCTATAAATAGTATAAATAGTATGGTACACTTTTTTTGTAAAGCACAAATATACATAACTTAGACACACATATCGATGAAAAATAAACGAGAGTTTAGGATGTTGGTTACCTTGGACTGAAGGAGTCAGGGAAAATTGTGTAGAGGAAAATATGGTTAGAAGCAGGTTATTGTCAAGGTGCTAGCTTTTGTTCTGAGTAGTGATTCATATGGAGAAGGAAATGGCACCCCACTCCAGTACTCTTGCCTGGAAAATCCCATGGACGGAGGAGCCTGGTGGGCTGTAGTCCATGGGGTCTCAAAGTGTCGGACACGACTGAGTGACTTCACTTCATTGTATTATCAGAAAGAACTGCAACTTAAAAAAGAGATTGTTTTGAATACTTTTCAAAAATATTTTATTTTTTGCCTTCTTTATAATATTTTATCTAGTTTTTATGTTTAGCTATGATGGGTCTTTGCTGCTGTGCAGGCTTTTCTCTCATTGTGGAGGATGGAGGCTGCTGTCTAGATGCGGTGTCCAGGCTTCTCACTGCAGTGGCTGCTGTTGTCACAGGGCGCAGGGTCTACACGAGGGGGCTTCAGGAGTTGCAGCTCCCAGGCTCTAGAGCACAGGCCTCAATAGTTGTGGTGTAGAGGCTTAGTTGCTCTGCGCCATGTGGGATCTTCCCTGATCAAGGATCGCACCCATGTCTCCTGCATTGGCAGGTGGATTCTCTACCGCTGAGCCACCGGGGAAGCCCCTGTTTTGTGTTTAATTGACGTACGGTTGATTTACAATGTTGTGTTAGTTTCAAGTGTACAGAAAAGTGATTCAGTTATAAATATATACGTATATATGATTGTTTGTTCTAAAATCATAGACTATTAGAGTTAAAAGCACCCTTAGAAAGAAACAGTTCTATATTTCCCAAATGAAGAAACCAAGGACCAGATCGGAGGAGTGACTGTTCCAAGTTACACAATTCTTGCATGGCACAACCCAGCCTGCTCCTCTTGTAATCCTCCTACTTCAGGGCTCATGCTCAAGCCGAGGCTTTTTCTTTTCTCACTCTCCCCCACGTCTAACCCAGCCATTGTTCTGTTCTGCTCTGCTATGACACTCCTGGGTCCATCCCCCTTGCACAGCCCCTCCTGCCACCCAAAGCCTCCATTATCTCTCCCCCTAGACTTCTGCTAGTGCCTCCTGTCTGGTCTTCCTACATTCTCTCTTGCTCTCCAAATAACCTATTTCCGGTGCAACTGAGAGAAGGATCTTCTTTTGTTAAAAAAAAAAAAAAAAAAAGTCAGTTCTTATCTCTAACTGACTTTCTCAACTGTCTTCCCAAAACACCTAGAATAAAATTCAAATTCATCACAGCTTCCCAGCTTCACCCAAACTGGTCTCTGCCTTCCTCTCAGGCTTCACTTCCTATCATTCCACCCCCACCCAAGTTTTATGTACCACTCTCACTGACCTTCCTTCCGGAACATTCTAGATGGGTCTCTGCATGTCACAGGTGCTGCCAGTATCCAGCTTACATCCTTCAGCTAGGCTTTTCCATCTTAGTGCACACAAGCTGACTTCAGCCATGGAAGACAGCTCTGTCCATGAGCAGCCAAGGACAGCAGTGGCAGGGAGCAGGTCTCACCAGTGACAGATGGCAACCGGAGGATAAATACCCCGAGTCCCCTGCTCTTACGGGAGATAATTCAGCTGTGTGTCCTACACTGCATCTCCAAGCGCCCTGGGGAGTCAGCCCCGCCACTCAAAGTAGCTTGCCTGATAACATGCTCTTTATTAAGTCCTTGTTTTGCTCTCTGGTTCCCTTATTCATCTTTCCTGCACTTCCCAAATACGTTACTTTCTTCAAATCTCTGTCTTAGGTCCTATTCAAGGGTCATGTTAAGATACCACGTTACATCTTTGCACTCCCCATTCTCTCTGCCTCGAATATTCTACCCCTCCAAGTCTCAGCTCAAATGCCAACTCTTTAATTCCCCCTCTTGTCATATCTCTTTGTTATGTGTCTTCACTGACTTATCCTATTTGAAATTATCTTGTTTATATAATTAGCTGAAAAATTATGTCTCTCCCAGGGGATTAGCTCTACAAGGCAAATGTCTTGAGTATCTTGGTTCCCAGCACAGGGGGAGGGTCTGGCACATAGTAGGCTCCCTTGAAATATTTGTTGACTTAGTTAATGAGTAGTTTTTGCCAGGAGGGATGTCAAACACAGCATCAAGGGTAAGATTTACAGTAGCTGTTTGAGCTTATGCATTTCTAATTGGCAAGCAAATGGTTGGCATGTAAATGGATACTGCTATTGTGTTTGAGTGGTTGATTCTCTTTAGTGGGTTTAATCTGCTTCCAGCTACTCTAAAGTGTTTGCAATTGCCGTGCTAATTACAAATCCTGATAAACTCTCCATTAAAGTCTATCTTCTAAGTACCTTCAACACAATAATACTGTTAGAAGGAATTATATATGGTTGGCAGTCAGAGAGCCATATTTATCTAGTAACGGTCTTAAACTCAACTTGCCTTTCCATTGATGTACCTGGATAAGTGAAACTAGACTACGTTTACCTGCTTGCTTATTTATGCAGGGGAGATCTTGGCAGAGGCTTGCCCTAGGGGAGAGAGATGTGGAGGCCAGAAAGAAACTCCATGTGCAGTCCTTCGGAGAAAACTCAATTCTTATGTGGCCTTGGTCCATCTCATGCTCGCCTGGCATGAACACAAGGCAAGCAGCCATTTGGATTCATAGGGCCCAACCCTTTGCTGGGGGCATTTGGGTGCAGACCAGTGTGTGTATGTGGTATTAATAATAATCTCTATGTTTTTATTTCCTCATTTGTAAAATTGATTTATAGCAACCACTTCATACCTTATTGTGAGGCTCAAATTAACAGAGTGTAAAGAACCAAGGAAGCTATAAATAGCTGTGAACACATAAAGACCTATTGTTGTAATTGGCAGCCACTGATTCCTATTTGGAGACGGTTCTGTCTGTGAAGCATGTCCCCGCTTATCTCTTGTTTATAGAAAAGCTTTAGTCTCCCCGGCCTCCACTGAGTACCAAAGGCTGGCTCAGGAATTACTGACTGGAAGAATATGAACATGTAGTAACAAAAGACAGTAATTGGGCCAAGAGAACAGGTAATAATTTAAACAACAGATCAACTATATAGTAGAATTACATAACCTTTATTTCCTCCCTGATGGACTTAGGTAACAGTGTCTGACTCATATTCCTGATTTGTCTTACAGATACTAAAACCCCCACTAGATGGAAGGAGATAACTTCATGATAACAATGAACACAGAGCCCCAAGATTGGTTGGAATTGGCAAGTTGATGATATTAACTCCTGATTAACCACCACCGACCGATCAGAAGAATGTCCACAAACTAATCAAACCTCACAAGCCTCTTCCTTAAGGATAAGGGATCTTTAAAAACATTTTCCCCAAATGAGATCTGAGGCCTTTAGAACATTAGCTCCCCTCATACACCTTGCTTGCCTTTCAATAAATGCTGCACTTTGTTTCACCACCACCTTGTCAGTAAACTGGCCTTACTGAGCTTGGGCAAATAGACCCAAGTTTGTTTTGGTAACATCAGGTTCCACTGAGACATGGGCCAGATCTTTAGTTCACCTAAACATTCATCAGCAGGATCACATGCCTGTGTTAAGCCAGGAGCTCAGAGTCTGGACAGGAAAGCAGGCTCAGGAATAGACAAATTATATCAGAAGGCAGTCTGTGCAAGCCCAGAAGGGAAATCATGATGCCTGGGATCCAGGAATCAAGGAGGGTTGGGAGAAAGGGGAGAAGGCTTCACTGAGGAGGTGATTTTGAACAAGAGTGGAACTTACCGCATGAAAAAAACAGTTCTCCTTAAAGAAAGGAGCATGTGCAAAGACCAGAGTGTATCTGGCAGGAGGGTGTGGAATCCAGTGTAGGGGCACTGAGTGTAAATATGGGGTTACAGGTGGTATAGGTTGTGGCCACATTAGGAGGCCGATTGCAGGATAAGCTAAGATGCTCAGGCAGCATCTGGGAGTGAGTCTGCCGAGAGGCGGTGCAGAGTGCTGGTTCAGAACTGGAGCCAGACTGTCTGCTTTTGAATCCCACCTTCCCAGTTGAGTAATCTCGGACAACTTTTCTGCAGCTTGGTCTCCTCATCTGTGCAATGGGTGCTAATAGCAATAACTACTCCCAGGGCTATGAGGAGGAAAAGACAGCTTAAAACACATGAAGTGCTTAGAGTAGCGTAGCACATGTGAAGTACACAGAGTGATGTTAGCTCACAACTGCTGTTTTTCTATGGAGTGGATCACAAGAAACTGTGGAAAATTCTGAAAGAGATAGGAATATCAGACCACTTGATCTGCCTCTTGAGAAATTTGTATGCAGGTCAGGAAGCAACAGTTAGAACTGGACATGGAACAACAGACTGGTTCCAAATAGGAAAATGATTACGTCAAGGCTGTATATTGTCACCCTGCTTATTTAACTTCTATGCAGAGTACATCATGAGAAACGCTGGACTGGAAGAAACACAAGCTGGAATCAAGATTGCCGGGAGAAATATCAATAACCTCAGATATGCAGATGACACCACCCTTATGGCAGAAAGTGAAGAGGAACTAAAAAGCCTCTTGATGAAAGTGAAAGAGGAGAGTGAAAAAGTTGGCTTAAAGCTCAACATTCAGAAAACGAAGATCATGGCATCCGGTCCCATCACTTCATGGGAAATAGATGGGGAAACAGTAGAAACAGCGTCAGACTTTATTTTTTTGGGCTCCAAAATCACTGCAGACGGTGATTGCATTTATGCAATTTAATGCATTTAATGATGGACATTAAAAGACACTTACTCCTTGGAAGGAAAGTTATGACCAACCTAGATAGCATATTCAAAAGCAGAGACATTACTTTGCCAACAAAGGTTCGTCTAGTCA
>NW_011495033.1:8290097-8306854 GCF_000754665.1 Bison bison bison | reverse complement strand
CCACCTCATGGGAAGAGTTGACTCATTGGAAAAGACTCTGATGGTGGGAGGGATTGGGGGCAGGAGGAGAAGGGGACGACAGAGGATGAGATGGCTGGATGGCATCACTGACTCGATGGACGTGAGTCTCAGTGAAGTCCGGGAGTTGGTGATGGACAGGGAGGCCTGGCGTGCTGCGATTCATGGGGTTGCAGAGAGTCGGACACGACTGAGCGACTGAACTGAACTTAACTGAGAAGGCTCGAACCAAGTCTCAGAAGTAACAACATAGATGTGGGAGGAAAACCATGAGGGCCACCTGTCGTAGAAGCCACGGCAAGGGGATGTTTCCAGAAGGAAGGGTCAACAGGATCAAGGGTGCTAAGATGCCAGGCAAGATGAAAGCCAAGGTGGCCATGCATTTAGCAGCGATGAGGTCACTGGTGACTTGAGCCATTGCAGTTTTTGGTGGCATGATAGAGACCGAAGCCAGTTTGCAGTGTATTGAAAGCATAGGCAGGGAAGAAGTGGGGAGAGTGGGGCCAGCACTTCCAGTTGTTTGCCTGAGGATGGGCACAGGTGAGAGACAGCAGAGGTAGAGAGACAGTAAGGTTGGTCACCATGTGCTTTGCCAAATGCCCATTACATCCCACCATTGTCTCCTGTGTGGCTCACAACCTCTGGTCGGTTAGCCAGGAGAAAGATCAGAATCAAAACTCATAGATGAGGACACTTCTGGTAGACAGAGATCAAGAGGGGGCAGAGCTGGGACTTCCCTGGCGGTCCAGTGGTTAGGAATCTGTCTGCCAATGCAGGGGACATGGGTTCAATCCCTGGTCTGGGAAGATCCTGCATGCTGCGGGGCAACTAAGCCCAAGGGCTGCAACTACGGAAGCCTGCGTGCCCTAGAGCCCATGCTCCACAACAAGAGGAGCCCCTGCAATGATAAGCCCATTTATCACACGGTAACTAGAGAGCAGCCCCTACTCAGAGCAATTACAGAAAACGCCTGTGAGCAGCAATGAAGACCCAGCACAGCCTAGGGTAAAACGATCTCAATAAATAAATAAATAACATTTAAAAAATTTTTTTAAAGAGTGACAGAGCTGGGACAAAGTCCAGGTTACCCATTTCCTCTCTTTGCATGATGTCATTGTGGGCAAGGGAGGACTGGGCAAGAGGAGGCAGGATGCTCAGCACCATCTACCTGCTGTATCACATCCGGATCTAAAGGATCCATCTGTTGAAGGTGGATGGAGGCAGAAGAGATTGATGACAGAGTCCTTTAACCTAACACAGGCTGGTTAAACGTGTCGCATCCTACTGAATCACCTGTTTGGGGGTGGTGGGAGAAATCTCTGGTTGAGATCGGTTCCAGCTGGGAACAGTGGGGACAGGATGGATCCCAGATCAGCAGAGGGAACAGTGTCTATTCTCCACACCTGCCCCTTCTCCACAATCAATTCTTGGGCCATTTTAGATAAATCTAGGTTTTCTTTGACTCTGCAGCTGGGGAGTTGGGGCTGAGTGGGGCCCTTTGGTGAAAGAGATGCCGTCTACTTACCATGACAGGTTTCTCTTTTTAACCAGCTGTTTGGGGACAAGAGCCAAGTCAGTTGGCTCTTCTGGTAGGGTGAAGATCTTATTTTCAGGACCTTATGACAGTGAATAATGAGGGCTAGATCATGCTTACATGCTTAATTGGGAACTGTTTTCCTTTAATATCTTACATCATACTATAGTTTTTTTCCTGTTGACGTGGGTCAGAGAAATTTGTTTATGGTGCAACCAATTGTGTTCTCCTCATTAGCATGAAGAATAAGTCCATGTTTTATTTCGTTTTCTTAATTTATTTTCAAAAGTGTCAACACTACTCAGAACAGTGTGACAAGTGTGGTAGGGAGTTATAAATCATTTAGTCAAGACTTTCCTTTACAATACAATTCTATATAGTTGTGCAGACATGCTAGTGATCTTTAATTTTTGACTCTGCTCTTTTCTTTTTATGTTCCTATTGACTTTATTCCAGGAAAGGCACATTAAACTCCTAGGGTCTATTAAATTATTTTTTTTCTGATAAATATTTTAGATGCTAACTTTGAGAGTAGTTTAAGCAGTAACATTGTCACTAAGACATCTTGGAAAATTTTACAAGCTTATTACAATATTCCAAGAGTGTTTTATAATGAAAGCTTTTTAAAAGGCTTTTGATTAGTCCATGACATGTTTTATTTATTTATGCAAGTTAGTACCATAACCAATGAAATTTATTGTTAAAGTGTAAAGTGTATAGCTTATTTTTTTTTTACTCAGATTTTGACAATTGTATTTTTTTTTTCATGAAATTGAATAGAGAGCCAAGGTCAATGAAAACATAGTTTAGTCAGAAAATAATGTATTATATTGTTAGCACCAGGCTTTGGTGATGTGGAAGACATAAAAGACAGTGTTTGAGGCTAATAAACCAAAAAGGAAGACAGTCTCCAAAAATGGAAATATTTTCTTTTCTTTTTTTCTTTTATATAGTAGTAGTATTTGGGGGCTTCCTTTGTGGCTCAGTTGGTAAAGAATCCACCTGCAATGTGGGAGACCTGGGTTCGATCCCTGGGTTGGGAAGTTCCCCTGGGGAAGGGAAAGGCTACCCACTCCATTGTTCTGGCCTAGAGAATTCCATGGTCCATGGGGTCACAAAGAGTCAGACAGAACTGAACGACTTTCACTTTCTTACTTAGTAGTAGTTAGACTAGTAAGTCGGAGACAGCAATGGCACCCCACTCCAGTACTCTTGCCTGGAAAATCCCATGGGTGGAGGAGACTGGTAGGCTGCAGTCCATGGGGTCGCTAAGAGTCAGACACAACTGAGCGACTTCACTTTCACTTTTCACTTTCATGCATTGGAGAAGGAAATGGCAACCCACTCCAGTGTTCTTGCCTGGAGAATCCCAGGGGCGGCGGAGCCTGGTGGGCTGCCGTCTATGGGGTCGCACAGAGTCAGACACGACTGAAGCAACTTAGCAGCAGCAGCAGGAGCC
Organism: Bison bison bison; assembly: GCF_000754665.1. NCBI lineage: Eukaryota > Metazoa > Chordata > Mammalia > Artiodactyla > Bovidae > Bison > Bison bison. The sequence continues at coordinate 8,303,843 of NW_011495033.1, read as the reverse complement.
TGATGAGTCACTTAGAACAACAATGATTGTGGGAAGAAAATGCATCCTTCTGATTTGTTTGGACAATGCCTTTAAGTCAAAGACTTTGGAACGAGGAAACCATAACAATGGGATTTTGGAAAATCATGTTCCAAACCAGGGCAGAGGAGACCCAAAGAGGGCAGTGGGAGGTTCCAGGGAACAAACCAATGGATGGCCATCCAATATGAGGCCAAAATATCGCAGGAGGGCTGAGAGGGGCAGGGCAGCCTTCAAGGCCTATAACTTGTGCAGTCTCTGCTGCTGCATACTTGAAATGTTTAGTTTTTAAACAAGGGATTCCCTCATTTTATTTTGCACTGGACCCTGCAGATTATGTGAACATCCTGGTCAGGGATGCAGGCTTGGTGGAACACATGGGCTACAGACTTTTTCTAGGGCTAGCAGGCAAGCCCTGACTTCAGATGCTCCCATGTGAACTTGGCTCTTGAAACTCACCCACCCCTGAAAAAGTTGAGCCAGCCAGCCAGAGTTAAGAGAGAGGACTTTGCCAATTTACAATCAGAGCATTGCAAAGAGCAGCTGTAAGATGTATTAGACAAACCAAGCAGGGAGGGAGGAAACACGGAATACTCTCAGAAACCATAGACAATGAATGGGGCTCTGTGCTGCAAGCTTTCTCTAGCATTTCCATGTTAAAAAGATCCTAGCACAGAGGCATTGGGAACCCAGTTTTAAGGATAATAGCCCAGAGGTTCAGGAAGATGATCAGAACCAACGGTTCTAGTGTTAACACAAGTTCATGTGCCCAATGCATAGTGAGGCCAAATAAACTGAAACTTTGGAGTTTTGAGCAGAAAAAGGTTTATTGCAAGGCCTTGCTAGGAGACAAGGTGGCTTGTACCCTCAAAAGCCAGGTAGGTGGTGGGAGGGAGGTTCAGAGGGAGGGGATGTATGTATACTTATGGCTGATTCATGTTGATGTTTGGCAGAATCTAACGGTGTTGTTAAGCGATTATCCTTCAATTAAAAATAAACACATTAAAAAAAAAAAAAAGCCTGGAGCTCCCCGAAAGGTTTTGGCAAAGCACTTTTAAAAGCAGATGAGGATACCTGTTTTAGAAAGTGTATTTTCTTCACTTAACAAAATGCCATCTATATTGCTTGTTAAATCACTGAACTCTCCTTAAGCTGTGGTCTTTCTGATTGTTCCTTTTATTAGCTCAGCTTCTCAAGATACTCTGGAGTGTGAGGTAGAATTTCTGTGTCAGATTCAAAATGCTGTACACATTTTAAAGAAAAATCCCCTAATTTACTTATTCCACATTCCACCTTTTAAATGAATAAAGTGATTATTATGCCTAAGTGTGAATAATGTTTAAAAAAAATAAAAAGCAGGTGAGGTGGCGGAGGGGTGCAGCTTACAACTTGTGCACAGCTTGTGCACAATTCTCGGATTGGCTGATGATGAGGAAACAGGGCGGAGTCACGGGGTTAACTTTGTCAGTCCTTGGGCTGCAGTCCATGGGGTCGCTGAGGGCAAATAGGCTCCAGGAGGCCTGGGCCTATGTGCTCCTGGTCAGCACGTAATTAACATCTTCCATTAGGTGAAGTGGTGGGAGAGAGTTCACATCTGCAAAACAACTCAGGAAATCTGCATCAAATACTATTATCAAAGTACGTCAGAAAGGAGCTAAAGCAGAGGACAAGGGGGAAGGCCCCATAGGCTCCTGCTCAGTTACGCTAGTAAGTGGTGACCTGGATTAAAATGCAGGTGTCTGGACCCCAAGTCCAGTGCTTTCCCCACTACGCCAGAGGACAGAGGGGAAGGCCAGGGGACCCAGATGTCCAGACTCTTCAGGCCAGAACATCCCAGGCCCAGCTCCACCTCTGAGCTGAATACACTGTCTGTGGCCAAATCAGTTCACTCCAGACACCAGGAGGCCAGACCAGGCAACAGGGGTGTCTCTTTGGGTGGCCAGCTCTCAGCTGAGCCTGGGAGCCAGGCCTCAAGGGTGCTGATGGAAAAGTGTCCCTGCCTGGGCTCCCCTGGGCTCCCAGGGCTGTGGTCCCAAGATGCAGTGGGAAAAGGGCAGTGGCCGAGGTGAGGCCCGGGCTGTCCAGCCACTGCCCCAGGGGACAGGGCTCCTCAGGGGACTTTCCTAGCAGCCTGTGGACGGGAGGCCTTGGTGGTTTGGGGGGACATATTTTGGGGTCAGACTGTCTCCACTTCCTGCCCCTGCATCCTTGCTGTGTGGGGTGCAAAGGCTGGGGCTTTTTCCCACCAGTCCCCTGCAGAGGGGGCACCGTGCCCTGGCCTCCAGGTGTGCCACAGGAATCCTGCAGCACTTTCTGCTATCTTAGGGGTCCCTATTGGGTCCCGCTTCTCTCTCTGAGCTCTGAGCACAGCCCAGCTCTGTAGTCCTGAGCATAAAGCCAGAAATCACAGAGGAAGAGCCCCGTCTGGGAGTTAAGGCGGGGCTGTCTTCAGGGGTCCTGGTGTGGCAGCTCCCTTGTCCTTGACTTCTGGCTCCTCATCTGTAATGTGAGATGAGATGTGTGTGTGCATGTGTGTGTGTGTGTGTGTGTGTGTGTGTTAGTAGCTTAGCCATGTCCGACTCTTTGGTACCCCAGGGACATGGCTCCTCTGTCCTTGGAATTCTCCAGGCAAGAATACTGGAGTGGGTTGCTATGCTCTCCTCCAGGGGATCTTCCCAACCCAGATATTGAACCCAAGGCTCCTGCATTGCAGGCAGATTCTTTTACCATCTGAGTTACCAAGGAACCCAGTGAGATGCGATGGTTCACCCCAGTTGTCCTGGTAGTCCTCCTGAGGGCCGGCTGATTCGGCTCACACTTGACCCCTGAATATTCACAGGAACTTTACAAAGCGCATATTTTGGGTTCAGGGCATGACAGCTTAACAACCACAAAACTGAGGTGACAAAACATTAAAAATCCAAGTCCAGGTCTTGCCTACCAGGCCTCTGAGCTTCTGGTTTTGTGGGAGCTTTCTAAATTTTAGATGGGCCTGGCTCCTAGGGTGAGTGGTGGGTGCTTGACTCCACAGACTGTAGCCCACCAGGCCCCTCTGTCCATGAGATTCTTCTGGCAAGAATACTGGAGCTGGGTACCATTTCCTCCTCCAGGGGATTTTTCCAACCCAGGAATCAAACCTGGGTCTCCTGCATTGGCAGGTGAATTCTTTACCACTGAGCCACAGGGGAAGCAGCTCCTAGGGTGGGTGGGATCCAAATCCTTAGAGGCTGCGATGAGCCCTGCTAAGCTCTGTTTCCCTTGATCGTCATCAGAAAGGGCAGGGGGAGTGCCCCAGCAGTTCCCTCAGCAGTTATGGCCTGTTAAGGCCTGATCCAAAAGGCTACTGTTCCATGTCGGATGGAAGAGGGGGCTGTTTAGGATGTAGCTTGTGGCTGGGGCTCTGTTTGCACTTGGAGACCGAGAACGTCATTTAATGCCAAACTAGAGAGGGTCTCAGTAGCCATCCAGTGAGGCTAGCAGTAGGGCTGGATTATCTGGAGAGCCCTCTCTTGATACTCCAATGACCTTGAACTCAGAATACAATGGTCCACAGTGAGGTTCAAGCAAGTGTCTTTTGATAAAAGCTTCCTGAGTCATCCTAATATGAATCGCATTTCCAGGGAAAGAGTCACTGATTTAGGCCAACCTCCCCAAGTGGCCCAGTGGTAAAGAGTCCACCTGCCAAGCAGAAGACATGGGTTCAATCCCTGAGTCGGGAAGATCCCCTGGAGAAAGGAATGGCAACCCACTCCAGTATTCTTGCCTGGGAAATCCCATGGACAGAGGAGCCTGGTGGCTACACTCTAATGAGTTGCAGAGAGTTGGACACGACTTAGTGACTAAACAACAACCCCACATTTAACTTATTTTTCAACAGTGTTTTCCCCTTTAATATAGTAAATAGGTTACTTCTCCAATGGAAAAAAAGTTATAAAATTGGTTTGATCAAGCATTATCTTATAAATTTTCTTACTAAGAATACAATTAATCTACAATTGTAAATAACTTATTTCAATTCACCATTATATCAAAATTAAAAAGACAAGACCAGTAGTTTTTTTTTTCAAAATTATATATTTTTATTAAGGCATTTTTCCCTCTATGACTTTTCCCACATTCACTAATCTCAAATATATCTGTTAAAAATTTGTTTACGTAAAGAACTGAAATACATCATTTTGTGTATTGGTTAGTATTTCTATTGTGTCTTTTAAAAATCCTTTACATGCCCACATTATCCATGTTCGATTATAAATCTATTCTAATCAGACAGTGAGACTGCGCTTGTCTAAATCTCTTTGTAGCAGAATTGGTTAGTGATGCTAGTTATCAAAAAGTTATCTCTCTATATACAGAAAACCATATCATTTTTATCAGCTCAGTAGACCACAGAGCTTTCCACAAATAGCTCTGGACCCCAAGGCCAGTCTGACTATTGGTTAATGCAAATAAGCATAGAAAATGGAGAACATAGGCAAAACACTCTCCGACATAAATCACAGCAGGATCCTCTATGACCCACCCCCTAGAATATTGGAAATAAAAGCAAAACTAAACAAATGGGATCTAATTAAAATTAAAAGCTTCTGCACAACAAAAGAAACTATAAGCAAGGTGAAAAGGCAGCCTTCAGAATGGGAGAAAATAATAGCAAATGAAGCAACTGACAAACAACTAATCTCAAAAATATACAAGTGACTCCTGCAGCTCAAGTCCAGAAAAATAAACGACCCAATCAAAAAATGGGCCAAAGAACTAAAAAGACCAGTAGTCTTGAAAGAAGATAAAAATTAAGTAGAAACAGCATAGGAATGGAAAGAAAGATAAAGCTCACCAAAGATAAATAAAAATGACTGTTACCAAAGTCCAACAAAGGAGCCAGCATAGTGTGTTAAGAGTGTGGGCTCTAGTACCACACTCTTAACAAGGTATATATACAGTGTTATGTATATATAACATAGAATGTATAACATAGAATGTATAACAATGCCACATTTTAGGTGGGAGAACTAAGGCCCAGAATGGGGAAGTGACCTGCCCCAAATTTCACAGAAAACCAACGGCAGAGCCCAGAAACCCTGTCTCCTGATTTTTGACCCTTTTTCTGCAGAAGAACCACACCTCCTTACCTGTCACAATTCCTGGTTTCTTTCTTTTTTTTAGATTTTTAAAAATAAATTTAATTAGAGAACAACAATATTGTCTTAGTTTCTGCTCTACATCACTATGAATCAGCCATAGGTACATACATATGTCCCCTCCCTCTTGCACCTCCCTCTCAGCTCCCATCTCATCCCACCCCTTTGGCGGCAGTTTAGTCAATAAATCGTGTCCGACTCTTGCAACCCCATGGACTGTAGCCTGCCAGATTCCTCTGTCCATGTGATTCTCCAGGCAAGAATACTGGAGTGGGTTGCCATTTCCTTCTACAGGGGTCTTCCCGACCCAGGGATTGGACCCAGTTCTCCTGTATTGCAGGCGGATTCTTTACCAACTGAGCCACGAGGGAAGCCCCTCCCACCCCTTCAGTTGTCACGTAGCACTGGGTTTGAGCTCCGTGATAAATATAGCAGATTCCCATGGCTATCTATGGAGAAGGCAATGGCACCCCACTCCAGTACTCTTGCCTGGAAAATGCCATGGACAGAGGAGCCTGGTAGGCTGCAGTCTGTGGGGTCGTGAAGAGTCAGATACGACTGAGCGACTTCACTTTCACTTTTCACTTTCATGCATTGGAGAAGGAAATGGCAACCCACTCCAGTGTTCTTGCCTGGAGAATCTGAGGGACGGGGGAGCCTGGTGGGCTGTCGTCCATTGGGTCGCACAGAGTCGGACACGACTGAAGCGACTTAGCAGCAGCAGCAGCATGGCTATCTATACATATGGTAGTGTATATGTTTCGATGTTACTCTTTCAATTCGTCCCTCCCTTCTCCTGGGCTCTTTCAAACCCCCTGGTCCTACCACCTTCTTCCATTCATTGAGTCCTGCAGGCTCCGGCACAGGCCTTCCGTGCAAACCACAAACCTGGCCTCATCCCAGGCCTGAGCAAAAGATGACTTAAGGCTTCCTTAAATCATGACTTAAGTCATGACTTCCTCCACTGACAACAGGCCCAGGTCCCAAGGCTCGAGCCCAGGAAACAGGGGCTTGTGAATATGGCCCAGGTCCTCCAGGCTCCATTTCCAGACTCTCCCTGCAGGCCCATTTCCTTCCCTACTGCCAGATGCATCCGCTCCACGTCATCCGTTAGCAAGTCATCCAACAATTATTCAATTTTCCTTAAGGGATACGCCACGTTTAATTCTCAAACAAGCCTGTGAGCAAATGGCATTATTTCGAGATGAGGCTGAGAGGTTAAGAAAGGAAAAGAAGTCACACAGATGGTGTAAAGAGGAGCTGGGGCTGGGGCCAGGCAGAGCCCACTCTCATAACCACACACAGCATGCTATCCAACCCCCACCCCCCACCCCCACTCTGGTAAATTCCACCTTCATCCTTCCAGGTCCAGTCGAGATGCCACATTGCACCCCAGTGAGCGCCTCCTTCCCCCATCCTGGACACATGCAGAGCCTGGTCTGCATATTACAGCAGCCCTGACCATCGGTACCCACTTGTTGGTTGGCATATCTGTTTCCCTTTCGAGACCCTGGCTATGTGGTCAACTCTCCTTTCTTGCCTGACTGCCTGAGTACCAAGCAGGCCCTCAGAAGATGTTTGCTGAGTGACTGAGTGAGTAAGTGAATAGATGAATGAATCAGCACATCAGAAATTGGGATCTGTCACCAGCATCCCACGTGTGGAATGGTGCCCATCAACACACTCGGGAAGTGGTCCGATTGCGTGTGCTACGGGGTCCAGAGAGTACAAACCAGCAAAGGCTTTGGGCCAGAGCTCTTCACCCTAATATTGTCACTTGCTACCATAGGACTCCTTTCACCTACAGAGCTGTTCACCCTAATATTGCCACTTGCTCCCCGTAGGACTCCTTTCACCTCCAGGGCATCAGCTACTCGTCTGCGGCAGGGGGGTGACAAGAGTCACTGTGAGTCCACCCTGGACGGGGTGCTGGGGCATGAAATGGGAACCATGACAGAGGCACTCCTGCCCTTCAGGAGCTTCCAGACAAGAGAGGGGTGTGGACCACCAGGCAATTCCTAGAGTGCAAGGTGGCTGCTGTGGGAAGTGAGCCTGCTTCATGCTGTCGCTCGGTGGTGGGGTGGGGTCGGGGGCAGCCTGCACAGGGTCTGCCAGATAAAACTGGAACAAGCATCTCAGGCAGAAGGGGCAGTGAGTTCCCAGCGTATGTGGGGCTAGAGCTCTGGGGACCACATCGTCCAGGACTGTGTAAGCTGAGCCAAGACATTTGGACCTCACTTCTGAACAATGGGTTGAGTGGCTGTCACTCAGGAGCTCCATGGCTGTGGACACAAATTGAAAAGCTGGTACATGGATGGACCTGGAGACTGTCATCCTGAGTGAAGTAAGTCAGACAGAGAAAGAAAAATATCATATGACATCCCTTATGTGAGGAATCTGGAAAGAAATGATACAAATGAATTTATCTACAAAACAGAAACAGGCTCATAGGCACAAAGAATAAACTTATGGCTGCCAGCAGGAAAGGATGGGGAGAAGAGATACTAGGCAATTTGGGATGGATTATACACACAGCTATATTTTAAATGGATAACCATCAAGGATCTACTGCCTAGTACAGGGAACTCTGCTCAATGTTACGTGGCAACCGGGATAGGAGGGGAGGCTGGGGCAGAATGGATACATGTATATGTACAGTTGCTATCCAACGGGACAGGTCCCTTTGCTGTCTACCTGAAACTATCACAGCATTGTTAATTGGCTACTCCAATATAGAATAAAAAGTTAAAAAAAAAACAAAAACAAAAACCTAGTGACCATCTCTGCTGTGTCATTCTTTGGGCATCCCCGGGTCGCGGCTGCTACAAGAGACGCTTGATGCCTCGTTCGCTTTGTCCCTGAGAGCTGGTTCACACAGGCCTCCTTAAAAGGACAAAGGGGCTGAATGTTAGAGGGACGCTGGGGGACAAGGGAACCCAGGCAGAGGGTAAGAGATGCTGGAAAGCACAAGAAAGCGTTTTCAGTTCAAGGGTTTTAAGTGCTGGGGGCACTGTGGCTGGGCTTGTGCTTACGGGAAGCAGCTGGGTGCAGACGTGGGGATACTGCTCCTGGAGGGGACACTGAGTTCCTGGGCACCCAGTAACCCAGGATTAGAAAGAAACCAGGATGCGGGTCCCGGATAGGGAAGTGGTGCCACTGCCTGGGTCCTATAATGAAGCCCCAGGTGGTCCAGGACTGAGGGACAGAGAGGGAGGGGGGTGTGGTTTTATTGAGCCTCTACAATGTGTCAGGCCCTGGGGTAAGCCCTTCCCTGTACTCTGCAGCTTGCAGGACACGAGGTCTATTCTCAACCACTGACCATAGCTCCCAGGATGTGCCTCCTGCAGTGAGCTATAAGCCCCAGGGGGCAGGCCTGGTATCCGTTTTGTGCCTGCTGTGTCCCCAGGACCTGACATATTTTAGGTACTCTACGGTGATTTTTTTTTTAATTTTAAACTTTTAATTTTGTATTGGAACATAGCCATTTAACAATGTTGTGATAGTTTCAGGTGGACAGCAAAGGGGCTTGTCCCTACATGTACATGTATCCATTCTCCCCCAAACTCCCCTCCCATCCAGGCTGCCACATAACATTGAGCAGAATTTCACATGCTCTCCAGTAGGTCCTTGTTGATTATCCATTTTAAATAGATCAATGTGTACAGGACCACCCCAAACTCCATAACTATCCCTTCTCCCCGCCCTTCACCCCAGGCAATCCTAAGTTCATCCTCCAAGCCTCCGCAGTGATTTTGGATGATCCAACTTTCTTTTCCTCTCTCCTCCTTCCTGCCCTTCTTAGTTTTCTCTCTAGCTTCCTTTCTTCCTCCTGTGTTCCAAGACAAGTTGAGCCATCTCATTGAATCCTTTAAAGAGCCTGAAGTTAGGTTATGGTTGGGGAGTTTATTTTGAAAACAACAAAGAGTTTTACCAGACCCATTAGGCAGTAGATTTGAAGAAGGAAGGAATTAAGGCTCGGAAGTGTTAAGTTACTTACCCAAAGTCACACAGCTAAAAAGGAGTGGGGCTGAAATCTGACCCAGTTGCTTCTGAGGCCAAACACACTTCCTCCCTGAATGAGAGAACTCAGAAAATTTGGCCCCAGACATGGACAATGGGAGGCCAGGATTCCCACAGGTGTGTGATGTCAGGCAAACGACACCTCCCACCATTGGCTTCTACCAGGTCTGAAGAATCAGGCTGAAAAGTAACTAGAGAGGTGGGATGCAGGGCCAGGCTCCAGTGCCCCCAGGCCAGCAGGGTTTAGGCAAGAACCTGGGGAGGAGGGAGGAGGTGATCTTAAGATGAACTCACACCATTTGAGTTCTGTCTGACCTCTACCCATCCTCAGTAAATTGGTCCCCACTTCACCAAAGATGACTAATAAGAAAACCTTTCTACAGGCACACTGTTAGTTTTTAAACTTCTAACTAAGAAAAGGGTCGTTCTCATGAGAAACTGATTCAGTGTTGATGCTGCAGACCATTTCTTATCTCTCCATCGTCTATGCAGTTCTGACCCATCTCATTCAAGGCCGTGAATTTTTTATTGAGTTATTACTTGGCCTGTGCTTTGTGTCAGGCCTGGGCAAGAAGAGATGGCATTGGGGTTGGGGAGGTATCGTGTAGGATGCTAGATTTCCGTGTGGTAGGCACCTCAGGAGGTACCTCTTACTGCTGCGGGAGCTGGGAAACGGGGAGGCGTGACTAAGTCTTTCTGTCTTCTCTTTTCCTGTCCTGGGTTTGCGGTGGCCACAATGAGGGGGAGGAGGGGAAGTGAACTGCTGGAGGGGCAGCCCCGTCCTTGTCTCGAGTGGGCTGGGCAGCAAACCCAAAAGGAGGGGAGAATGAAAAATTTCCTGGGTGGCCACCTGGCTCCTCACTGTGTCCCAAGTGAGTCTAAAGGATCTGCGGTTATCTTTGGCCAACTGACGACGTCCCTTTATCTCCTTCCTCTTTGAGACCCACTAAAGTGACAGTCAAGGAATAAAAAAGAATCAGTCTTGAGGGCACAGGGAATAGGAGAGTGACTACAGTGTCTTCGAGATTTCAGCTGCTTTAAGTACTTTTTGGGTAGCAAGAAGCAGCTGGTCAATGAAAGAACTGATGGAGCAAGGCAACCATTAGCTCTGGTCCTTCATGAAAGTGTGTTCTCAGAGGTGGCTGCTTGTGGTGGTCAGATGGCCAGACGCTTCGGGGTCCACCATTCCATCTGTGCAGTGAGGTCTCAGTATAACCTTGGCAAAGTCAGTTTCTTCCTTCTGAGACTCATTTTTTCCCATCAGTAATAGGAAGAGACCTTACTGAATTCTTATCTGCTGGTGCCTGAACTACCTTGAGTTTCTCATTCCCGCCCCCCAACATGTACAGGCACATTTGTTTTGATGCTGCTTCTGAAATGGAGTGAAGGTATTTTTGCATTTTTTTTTCCCTCTCCCAGGACACTTTTCAAGCCACCTGCTGCAGGTGGTCTTCAAGGGGAATTTCATCTCTGACATGCCAGGACTCCCACCCAGATGTTAGGATGAAGAATACATGGAATGGAGGGGTTGTGAGGATGTAAGACCTTCATGTGGAAGAGCCAGGCACAGAGGGGCTTCAAAGGGAGCTGAAGGACTCTTGGCTGGGGATGGCAGAAGGGGCTTTAAAGAGATGCTGGTGTTTGCAATGGGTAGAAAATTCACAGAGGGAGACAACGAGGAGGGCCCTGTGGGTGGAGCTTACAGTGGCAGCAACTCCTGGAGATAAGAAAGCATGTGACATCTGCAGAGAGTTGCAAATATTGTCACTACAGGAATCCATGGAGACATCCCCTGAGTTACAAATGGCCAAGTCAGCAGTTTGCACTTCAGCCTACTGACCATGGGAAACTGTCAAGTTGGCATCGTGATTTTTTGAATAATTAATTAGTTCATTAACTTGACTGTAATGGGGCTTAGTTGCAACACCCAGGATCTTCGTTGTGGCCTATGGACTCTCTAGTTAGTTGCAGTGCATGGGCTCAGTTGCTCCACAGCATGTGGGATCTTAGTTTTCTGATCAAGGATTGAACCCTGATCTTCTTAACCACTGGACCACCAGGGAAGTCCCAGCCTTGTGACTTTTAAAAAATTCATTTATTTTTAATTGAAAAATAATTGCTTTACCGTATTGTATTGGTTTCTACCAAACATCGACATGAATCGGCCATAGGTTTACCCATGTCCCCTCCCACTTGAACCTCCCCCCCGACCTCCCTCCCCATCCCACCCCTCCAGGTTGTTACAGAGCCCTGGTTTGAGTTCCCTGAGTCACACAGCAAATTCCCATTGGCTATCTATTTTACATATGGTAATGTACGTTTCCATGTTACTCTCTCCATACATCTCACCCTCTTCACCCCTCTCCCCAAGTCCACAAGTCTATTCTCTATGTCTGTTTCTCCATTGCTGCCCTGAAAATAAATTCATCAGTAGCATCTTTCTAGATTCCATATATATACGTCAGTATACGATATTTGCTTTTCTCTTTCTGACTTACTTCACTCCGTATAATAGGCTCTAGGTTCATCCGCCTCGTTAGGACTGACTCAAATGTGTTCCTTCTTATCAACGTTGTGATTTTAATACACAGATATGGGCCAGCTACCTTTCTTGAGCACCTAGTATGTGCTACTTATTCCGTGCATCTGCACTGTACACCAAGTCTTCAAGACCTGGCCACTCGGTCACTGGGCAGTCACATATCTCTCTGGCCATTTCCTCACTGTCCTTCATGCCTAGCTGTGTTTACACAAGCTCCTTCCTCTATGGACAGGCCCCTTTCCACTTAACAGCCTTCCTGCTGGAGACTTTGCTTGAAGAACATTCCTCTGGGAGGCCTCTCTGCTGTGGGCAGTTCCCAGGCCTCCCCTGCGCCCTCCACATGGCACATGCCCTACTGTTCTTGCACCAACTGGCTTTTCCTTACTTATCTGTGAGTCAAAGGGCAATGACTTTCATTTTCTTGTTAGCTGTCTTCCCTGAGGCTACCCAAGGACCGAGAACAGGGCAGGCTGTTGAAAATATTGTGATTGGGAAAATAGAATTTGCAGCTATCTGGGCCAGGCCCTTGACATAAAACATAGCAGATCTTATTTTTTAAATTTACTTATTTTTTAAAAATTACTTATTAGTACTTATTTGGCTTTTTTGGGTCTTAGTTGCAGCACAGGGGATTTTTAATCTTCATTGAGGCGTGTAAATTCTTAGCTGTGGCATGCGGGGTCAGATTCCCTGATCAGGGATCAAACCCCTGCCCCTGGAACTGGGAGCACAGAGTGTTAGCCACTGGACCACCAGGGAAGTCCTAGCAGATCTTACTTAATGCTCCTGCACACCCGTGAGACTTGAGTTGCTCTTCCCATTTTGCATGAGAGATGTGACTTAGGTGAGTTTATGCATCCGCTGATTTGCAGATGTGGTATTTAAACCCAAGTGTGTCTCCTCTGTGCTGCTGCAGAGCTCTTCTGCTCCGTCATGTTCCTGGGACAGTGACTCCATTGATGGATGAAAAGACATGAGGTCAGAGGAGACAGAGGCCACTTCCTCTCATTCAATGTTCTCTAGGCCCTACTCAGCTGGGACAGCTTCTACTCGGCCTCTCAAGATCCTTATCTGCACCTGTGCCTGGGGAATTTTTCCTATACCTCTCACACCTCCCAGGAGAGTTGGAGAAAGGCGTTTTCCACGTGGTCACTGGACGTGAGTAACTGTGGCTTCCCCACCTCTGCACCGGGGGTTGGAAAACCCCACCCAGGTCTTCTGATAAAAGCCCTGGGCCCTGAAGGATAGACCAGAGGAGAACTCTTTGCTTCACCAGACTCACTGAGACCCTTGCTGTGAGGTCTGAGCCGGACAACCCGAGATGAAGCTCATCATCGCCGCACTGGTGTGCCTGCTGCTGGCCGGGATGTGGTTACAGGATGTGGACGCCAAGAGCAGTGAGTTTGACTGGAGTCACTTAGGGGAGGGCGGAGACTCAGACGGGCACTCTGGGGTTGCAGGGTGGGGGAACAGGTTCACCTTGAGCTCCCTGCCTCCATCTCCACTCCTTCGGGAAGAATTCTCCCCGAAGAGGAGGAAGGGAGGTCTTGGATGGGGGCAGGGGGCCAGCAAAAGAAACGTGAATCTGTAGTCCACACTGACCACTGAGCAGCTCGCTTCAGTCAAAGGAGGTCTGCTTCGTCTAGACCCTGCAGCCTGATGGATGGAAGTGGTGAGGTCATTTAGGCCAGCTGGAGGCCTGAGGTCCAGAGGAGGGATTGATAGGGGTCTTGCCTCCACCAGGCAGAATCTGAGGTCAGGACAGATTGGCTAACCTTGGGCAAGTCACTTGACCTCCCAAACTCTGGTTTTGCCATCAGTAAATTGGGATTTGATTATGCCTACCCTCTAAAGCTGGTGAGAGAATACTGACCTAACGACAGACATATGATCTAGGCTTTGCAAGCAGTCAAACTAGGAGGTCCGAAATGCAAGTCCTTTGAGGGGGTTGCAAACCGGCAGAGTGGAACTTGGGGGTCAGAGCTGTGAGCAGGGTAGAAGACCTTCTGGAGTGGCTGGGGGTGGGGG
>NW_011495033.1:8288742-8289997 GCF_000754665.1 Bison bison bison | reverse complement strand
CATGGACTGCAGCCTACCAGGCTCCTCCGTCCATGGGATTTTCCAGGCAAGAGTACTGGAGTGGGGTGCCATTGCCTTCTCCGAAGCAATGATTAGGGGGTTGCAAATGGATACAGACACATGAAAAGGTGGAGCAGGTGAACTCTCAGAGATATTCCAGGAGAGGATTTGTTCCCATGCTAAGAAGTTGCCTACAGCCTTTGCTGTTCCCTGATACACTGAATCCACCAAAAGGGTCCAGGAAATGCGATTTAAAGAACTACCACCCCACCCCACCCCTGCTGAAGCTTGGGTGTTCCTCCCAGTGTCCACATCATAGATCTTATGGAACACTTCATTCTACAGGAGAACAGCTCAGGGGTGCCCAGGAGCGATGTGGGGGTCATGGGGTGGGGCGTGATGTGTGTGTGGCACCCAGGGCTGACTCAGGTGACTCAGTCCCTCTTCTATTCTCTGCCCACAGATTCAAGCTGACTGGAGGCCTACAGTCTTGTGTCTTGCAAAAAGATTTATGGGTTCAGGCTTATTTAAAGAGGATAAACCTCTGCCAGTGAAAGGAAATGTGAGCTGATCCCTTCTCATCCTGGACTCAGGACACCACGTGGCTTCACTTGTCTAACTTCACACCAGTCCTTCTTCCCCCATCTTCACCCGGTCACGCCAAAGGGTCTGCTGGGTTCTAATAAGCTATGTTGTTGCACTTTATATATTTAAATTCTAGAATCTTTAAGTTCTGTCCCCCACCCCCTCTGTGCCTCTTAGACCCCACAGGGATTTCAAGGTGCAAAGTTGATTGACATTGAGGGGCTGGGCCCAGGGGGTGGAGAGGAGGGAAGCAGGTTGGAATTGGTGCCCTGGGAACTGACTTCTTTTATTATTATTTAATTTTTGTTGGAGTATAGATGCTTTACAATGTTGTAGTAGTTTCTACTGTACAGCAAGGTGAATTCTTGACACTGTGGAACTGACTTCTTGTCAATAGAAGCCAATAAATGACTCAACACAACTCTGCTGACTGCCTTTGTCCTGGGGGAATAAACGTTGATTTGGGTTGTGATGTAGATGCTCTGCGGGGCTGGGTCCCCATTTGCATGCTCTCCGCCCCTGCCCTGCCCTGCGCAGAGGGTTTGGAGGCTATTGTTATCCAAAAGTCACAGGTGCCCTAGCGTGGGGGGGGGGGGCGGGGAGGGGAGGCGAGGGGGGTTCCGATCTGCCTGTTGCTAGCCCTGCTGTAGAGAGGAGGTGGCTAAGGGCT
>NW_011495033.1:8287203-8288642 GCF_000754665.1 Bison bison bison | reverse complement strand
TGGGGGGGGGGGAAAGCTTGGCGGTTCCCAGAAGCTCTTTCCTGATCACTTCTTCAAGGTTAAGCTCCTAGCACAGTCTCTAATCCTGCCCCAAATAGCAGACTGCAGTTGAATCAGACTCACCAGGGCCCCAGGGCCCTTGAACCCAAATGTGGGGGCAGAACCATGCACTAGCGGGGGGATGTCATAGCTAGAAGAGCCTTTAGAAATCAGTTTTTAAAGTCTTGTTTTACAGCTGGGAGGTCTGGAGTTCAGAGGAAAGGCTCATCTTGATCAAAGCCACACAGCTGTTTTGTCGGAGCCTGGGATCTGAACCCCAGTGTCCTGATTCTGCCTGAATACAGAACGAGGTGGCTGATGAGACACTAGGGTCGTTTGGATGTGGCCCCAAAGCCTGAGCCTGTCCCGGAAGCGTTTTTTTCCCCCTCCATCCTGGGTGAGAGGAACTCAGAATGGGTTGAGAAATAAATGCAAGCCATTCTTGTGCTTCTCTTCTAGTGCATGTGCCATCCTCCAATTGCTGTTTCAGAACGGTGAAGGGAAAAATTTCTCCCAAGAAAATCCAGTGTTACAAGAACATCAGCTCCACCTGCTCCTACAACGACCGTCTGATGTAAGAAATGTATCGTCTTCCGTCCCTAACTTGCTTCTCCAGAGAACAGAAACTGGCCCACCTGGGATTAGAGCAGCAGACGCTAGATGGCGATGTTCCACTAGATTAAGGTTTTTTTTTTAACCACGCCATCGAGCCTGCCAAAACCTTGGGTGCAGAGCCAAGAGTGGACTCTAGGGGGAGCACCTGTGCTCCCGCAGTGACATGGGTTTCTTAAAGCTCCAAGGCGCCAAGTATTGTATCTTAATATTTTATGCCCAGAGCTTAAAAGCTCCAGGCACCACTGTGTGATGGTACGAGTGAGGGAGGTCTCAATTAGTTCCTGTCTCTAGATTTGCCATCCTATAACCTTGGGTGACTCCGGGCAGGTAACTTTTCTGAACCTGATTATCTGAGTAGCTCTCGGCACTCCTGAGCTGTGAAGTGGCATAATCACGATAGCTGCATCACAGGGTCCTTACCAAGCTCCAAGGAGGTATCTTACGCTTGACACGCAGTGTCTGTGAGACATGAGACACTTTCAAGTGTATTATCTCAGTCAGCTAACTCTCCTGGGGCACGCATTTTCATCATCATGAAAACTGAGGTTCAGGGAATTAAAGAAATTTGTCTAAGGTCGTGCAGATAACTAAAGGCAGAACTGATCTATGGTTTTTGGACAACAGCCAAGTTTGGGAGGTGGACAGATCAGAGAAGAAACACATGCGCACATACACATCCCCCCAAAGCAATGATTGCTGCTAAGTCGCTTCAGTCGTGTCCAACTCTGTGCGACCCCATAGACAGCAGCCCACCAGGCTCCCCCGTCCCTGGGATTCTCCAGGCA
>NW_011495033.1:8275582-8287103 GCF_000754665.1 Bison bison bison | reverse complement strand
AGGCAAGCGGCGGGGAGGGCATGCAGGGGGATTGCCATCTGCCTGTTGCTAGCCCTGCTGTAGAGAGGAGGTGGCTAAGGGCTGGAGAGATTGACACCTACAGGCCTGAGGACACGTAGCAAGTCAGGAGCAAATCTGGCCTTAGAGCTCAGGGTCCCTGCTGTGGTCAAGTCATGTCCTACTGCTTGCTAACTGCTAAGTCGCTTCAGTCGTGTCCGACTCTGTGCGACCCTATAGACGGCAGCCCACCAGGCTCCCCCGTCCCTGGGATTCTCCAGGCAAGAACACTGGAGTGGGTTGCCATTTCCTTCTCCAATGCATGAAAGTGAAAAGTGAAAGTGGAGTCGCTTAGTCGTGTCTGACTCCTAGCGACCCCATGGACTGCAGCCTACCAGGCTCCTCCGTCCATGGGATTTTCCAGACAAGGGTACTGGAGTGGGGTGCCATTGCCTTCTCCGTCGAATATGCCTTTGTTGTTCAGTTGCTGGCAATGCTCTTGGCAAGTGCCCGTTTGTAGTTGACACTGGTCTCCCTAGTCTCCCTAGAGTTGCAGGTTACACAAGTTGGAGCATGTGATTTCCCCCTTTTAAAGGGACAGGGCCCCTTCTTCCTCTTTGTCCCCTGGGGGTTCACCTGTTTCTTCTCGAGACTACCTCCCTCCTCTGGATGACCTCTGCTGGCATCTCCATCAGACATGGACCCACCTGCCTGGACCCTCCCCAGAAAAGATCCTGCTAATTAACTCTCCAGGCCCTGTCCAGTGGACACAGGGTCCCTCTGCCATGCTGTGCCAGGCAGTCACTTGGCACATGGGGACTTGGAAAAGAGTTCTACCCTGGAAGGCAGTGTAAGCAACTTTTGGCAGAAAAGAGCTCTCTTCAGGAGGCCACTTTTGTCTTGTCACTGTCCTTAAACCAGGCATCCCATGCTCTATCATCTCCAGCCTTAGCACACCTTTCAAATCTTTTGATCATACAATAGGTTACCTAACTTGTTGCTTTTTCCATAGATCAGAGAAGTAGAAATAAAGAGTAAGTAACAGATAACCAGATCTCTTCCCCAGTTCTTCTCATTCCTTCAGGCATCTCGAGATTCGATGTCAAAAGATAGCATCTAAAAAAAGATCATGAGCAGTCGACAAGCATTGCACACCATGGGGGATGGTGAGGACTCTGACTGCCATCCCATCCCAATGATTAATTGAGATGACTTTCCTGTTTCCCTTTAGAAGCTTTCATGGCTGAGCAGAATCTTCCGAGATGGTTTTGTGGGGAACCCTGAGTCCACCATCTCCCCAGATTGCTGGCATGCTGATTAAAGGCAATTTTCCTTTCTGTCAACACTTGAGAGTTTGGTTTTGTAGGCAGCCTTTGTAGGCAGCCCTTTTGTAGTGGCTCACAGTCTCAGGTTTCATGGTGATGGGATTAGTTTCTGGATTGTCTTTAACCAATCATTCTGACTCAGAGTCCTTCCTGGTTCAGCCAAGATGGATGCCAGCGAGAAGGATTCTGGGAGGTGGTCGGACACGTGGTGTCACTTTTTGACATTTCCTGAACTGACTCCATGGACGTGAGTCTGAGTGAACTCTGGGAGTTGGTGATGGACAGGGAGGCCTGGCGTGCTGTGATTCATGGGATCGTAAAGAGTCGGACACGACTGAGCGACTGATCTGATCTGAACTCTCCCAGTTGGTGGTGGCTTATTAGTTTTGTGTTCCTTACTGCAAATGGTTACTATGGTGCCTGGCCAGGGTGGGCGGTTTCAGTCAGTGTGCTTCCCCTAACACCCTCTAGCCAACCCTGTCCTGCCCTTGGGTCCTGCTCCAGACTACTCTTCTAGCATCTCCCACCCTCCGCCCTCCCCATTGCTCCAAGGCCTTCAGAGCTGAGTCCAAACTCCCATCTTGACATTCCAATTCCTCTGTAAGCACGTCTCAACCTTCCTTTCCAAAGATCTGCGGCTTTTCCTTTCTGAATCCTACATGCCAACTATCTAGGGGTGTTCGCTGCAAGCCCTCTCCCCTCTTTTCCATCCTGCATCTCTTCCACAACAGTCTCTGCTCTGCCAGTGCTACACCATCCTCCAAGGCCCATTGTCTCCAAGTCCCACGTTAGATATCAAATCCGATACTAATCAGGGCTGTGTCATCTATTTCCCCCTGGGACTCTAGTATACTTAATGGCTGCATTACTCCCGGGTGGAGGACTACTCAGAGCTGGGAGGCAGGGGCGCAAGGAGACCCGTTGGAAGCTGATGCTGGGGACGGGAGCCATTGTTCTAGAATATCCTGAGCTGGTGAGCCAGACCCTCTGTGACATACAGATGAGCCCAGTTAAGTCACACAGTCAGGGAGGGTCTGGCTACACCTGTTAAGTAGCGCGCCTCAAAGCGCCCCCTACTGGATGGGAGTTATCCATGAAGAAAACACTACTGCTGTATTGGAGATTTTATTTATTTATTTATCTGGCTGCACTGGGTCTTAGGTGCACTGTGCAGGATCTTTAGTTGCAGCATCTGAAATGCTTAGCTGTGGAATCTGGGATCTGGTTCCCTGAGCAGTGATCGAAACCAGGACCCCTGTGTTGGGAGTATGGAGTCTTAGCCAATGGATCACCAGGAAAACCGCTGCATTTGAGGTTTTAAACAAAGTGTATTTTCTGCAAAAAAGTCAGTGGTCCTAAAACTGTACACATCTTTCCATAATAACTTCCCTGTTGGCTCAGGCAGTAAAGAATCTGCCTGCTAATGCAGGAGACCTGGATTTGATTCCTGGATCAGGAAGATCTCCTGGAGAAGGGAATGGCTTACCCATTCCAGTATTCTTGCCTGGAGAATTTCATGGGCAGAGGCGCCTACAGTTCATGGGGAGGCAAAGAGTTGGACATGACAGAGTGACTAACACTTCCACGCTTTTCCATAATAATATATTAAGCAATACCTCACACTCACCAGGCACTGTCCTTCTTAGATTGCAATAGCCCTTCAAACCCATGGCTCTCTAGGCATGTTCACTCCCCACTGGGGAGGTAAGCAGGAGGGAGACCCACTGCCCATAGCTTACAGGAGAAGGAGCTGGGGCTCCTGACAGGAATCAAGTGGCTCAAGACCTTACTTTAAAAAAAGAGATCACCAATATTCAGAATAAGTCCTCAACCAGCCACAATCCAAATAATACTAAATATTATTTAAGACATGGTATATTTTGTATCATGAAACCAAAAGGACTCCATTTGAAAATTAAGGTCAAATTAGTCCAGGGTAGGGACAGGAGGCCCTGGGGACTGGGGAACATTTCTCATCCTCTGGTTTGGTCTTAGTGTGGCCAGAAGAGTTCAAGTCTTCAGGGTATGATTTTTTAAAAACACATTTAATATTTGAATATTTAAATATTTAAAATATTTATTTATTTGGCTGTATCGGATATTTGTTTCCCCATGAGGGATATTTCATTGTAGTGCACAGACTCTCTAATTGTATTGCACAGGCTCAGTAATTGTGGCCTGTGGGGTTAGTTGCTCTGTGGCATGTGGATGTGGGATCTTAGTTCCCGGACCAGGGATCGAACCCATGTCTCCTGCATCGCAAAGCAGATTCTTAACCACTGGACCACAAGGGAAGTCCCGGGTGTGAGTTTTTGATCCAGGCTTTTCACATAATTCTCCTTTGGGTTGGCACTGGTTGGTTCTGAAGCTGTGGATGAGGGTGGGCTGGCAGGGTCAGGTGACATGCTGGAGGGTTTTATCTCAGGGATGACTCCTTAGACGCTAAAACCCGTCAGGCCCACCTGCTACAGGGGAGGGGTCCTCTCTGGGACAGGAAGTCAGAGGGGAGTAGTAGGGAGAGACCCTCTGGAGGTGGTCACTGTGCTTGCCAACTGCCCTCCCCCCAGGAGAAGCTGGCCAGGCATCCACCGCAGTAACCACAGAAGTGTGACCTGACACCCATTCAGGGAGCAGGATGTGGGGTGTTACCAGCCCTCTCTGGGCCTGTCCCTGGTGTAATAATAGGAAGTTTTGGATTACATAGTCTGGTTGGATCTTATCCCCTGAGTGTAATGCCTCAAATTTGTCTGATGTCTGTCTGGTGAGGCAGAACTTAGACTGAGGGGATAGAGAAGAGGATGTGGAGTGCGGGAGGGGTAAGATAAGGTGGGAGTGGAGGGGAGCAGAATTTTTCTACTTACATGACAGCTTCCCGGGGACCCTGGCTGCTGACAATGCGATCGCTCTTCAGCTTCTGAGAGGGACTCTTCTGAGGTTTCTTTAACCAAGAGGAACCTGCTGTTTCTTATGGTTAAATGGGAAACAGCAGGTGACCAGGACATGGAGCGTGTCTAGAAATAAAAGTCACGAAGAAAAAGCATTGGAGGAGATGCCAGGTTTTTCTTAGCTTGAATGCGGCAGGGGAAGGCGAGCACAGAGGTAGAAGTGGGTCTCATCCACCCCAGGTCCAGTGCTCCTGCCCACCGCCCTGAAGGCGGGGTAAGGCCAGGAACACGTGCCTCAAGATTTCTGAGGTTGATCCGCATGGAGGGGACACATCATTGCTGATTGAGGAAGGTCGGTGTGACGGGACTCGGATATGGACCCCAACCTACAGGGTTTGGAAAGAGTCATTGTATCTAGATGCCAAGTTATGTCTGACTCTTTTGCCACCCCATGAACTATAACCCACCCAGCTTCTCTGTCCATGGGATTTCCCACACAAGAATACTTGAGTGGGTTGCCATTTCCTTCTCCAGGGGTTCTTCCCAACCCATGAATCCTACCCGCATTCCTACAGTCACAGGTGGATTCTTTACCATCTGAGCCACCCGGGAAGCCCTTGGGAAGATTAGCTGGCATCAAAGAACAGGCCTTGGATTTGGAGTGGGCAGTGTAGGCTTTATTCTGGCTCTGCCGTGGCCTGGAGGTGGGAGGGGGCAGGCAGGATGCCTGCCGTCCCCAGCATGGGCTCTCGCTTCTGTCTCCAGAATTAGAAGTTGAAACCTTGAGGGTCCCTGGTGCTCTGATAGGGTGGGAAGTGAAGGGCTTTGTTTTAGGCTTTCCTAGAAGACGAGAAACTGAGAGTGAGAGAGGAAGGCAAGAGGGAAGAGAGATTGAGCTGACCTGGCTGAGTCAGCACCTGGGTGCTGAAGGCATCTGCTGGGAGCCGCAGACCCAGAGATGCTGTGGAGACCTTCCTGTGGGAAGGGGCGGATGCCAACGTCACCCTGAAAGCTATTGGTTTCTGATTTTGTCTGATTTTGTCTCAGCCCTGCGGTAGCTCTGGCTGCCCTGCCTGCCTGTGTAAGTAGCAGAGAGGATGGGGTAGCAGGGATCGCAGAGGGATGTTTGCCTGGTTGGGGTCATGGTCAAGTCAAGATGGAAAGGGTCTTGAGTCTGCTAAGCTGGAGACTGAGCTGCCAAATTGTTTTCCAGGAAATGCAAGATGGAAGTTGTGAAAGATGTAGCCGGGTAGGCACTGCCTCCGCCTTAGCTGCTCAGACCGCAGAAAGGAAGATGGAACATGTATGTGCTGGCAATAGCCCTAGGAAGTGACCCTAGGAGCTGCTGTCTCCAAATGAAACGGGAAACCATAGAAAATACCTCTGGTGCTAGGGACTTTCCCCTATTACGTATTTAGTCCTGACAAGGTAAGTACCATTTATAGATGCGGACACTGAGGAGCAGAGAGCTTAAGTAACTTGCCCAAAGAGTCATGGGGAGTAAGGGGTGAGGTTGGGAGAAACAGCTGTAAGTTTACATATAATCACCAAGAGTTTCATGTCACTGATGTCTTTTTCCAAGATAAGTGCTAAGTAGAAGTCTCTTGGGTGTGCTCAGTTGCTCAGTCATATCCGACTCTTTGCGACCCCACCGACTATAGCCCGCCAGGATCCTCTGTCCGTGGGATTTTCCAGGCAAGAGTACTAGAGTGGGTTGCCAGCAGGAGATGTGGATTCAATCCCTGGGTTGGGAAGATCCCCTGGAGGAGGACATCTCATACTGGAGAAAAATTAAAGCTGGCCCCTGGTGACTGGGCTCCTCCCATCACATATAGGTGCTCCTTTCTCCTGCTCAGACCTAAAGGGATATGGTTTGAAAACCACTCATTTGTCTAGGTCCCTTGTTTTCAGGAAGGTTTGTTGATGGGAGAGGATGGGGAACAGAGCAAAGATGTTGGCTCCTTGCTCCTGAACCTAGCTCCCTCCTGCAAGGAGTCTGAGCTAGGAATTTGGGAGTTGGGTGAGCGGGTGGGGAGTTCCAAAAGGCACGGTGGCAAAGAGGGAAGAGCTTGGACTCTAATGGAAAACCTAGCAAGTCTCTTAGCCTGGATATTTCTATCCCCACGCTCACTCCTGCCTCCCAGATTTTGCTTACCTTTTGTACCTGCTCGGAATAGTCTCCCGTCCAACGTCCGTTCTTGCGAGTCTTTCTACTCTAGCAAAACAAGCCCAGTGACGTTAAAGGAAATGAAACAAACAGCTAAGATTAGTGAAAGGAAATGAAACAAAGAGCTAAGATTAGCAGAGGAAGGTGGTTCTTTGACAAGCCTATGATGAAAATAAAAGTCTCCTGAGGCTGATCAGGAGAAAAGGAAAAAACAGCAGCGCCAGTAGGGGCGGTTCCTCCAGAGTCCACAGATCCCAGGAGGAAAATAAGAACCTTCTGCCAGTAACTTTAGTTTCGATGAAGTGGATGGATTTCTTAAAATCTGACTTACCAGATTGCAAGAAAAAAATGTTTAATTCTTAAACTATTTAAAAAGTTGAGTAATGAAAAATTTTCCGCAAAACATCCTCCAGTCTCGGAAAGCTTTAACAACTCTTTCTCCAAGCATTCCAAGAGTTACTGATTCCTGTCTTACACAATTGCTTCCAGAGAATATCAAACATGTGCGCTCTTCAACTCATTTTGTGAGTCTTGGACATAAAAACGTGTCAGGAATTACGTGAGAAAAGATTGCAAGCTTGTTCCGGCAGACACACGTTCCATTTCTAATATTCCATCCTCTTCTCTGGCCCAGAAAGTCAGCCTGTGTGGATCGCATCAAAGAGCTTGCAGGTCTCCTGGCTTCAGATTGGGTTTGGACACGGGAGCCCTTCAGGGTGCTGGCGAGAGGGAGTCATTAGGGTGAAGAACTGATTTCTCTGCCGCCTTCCTGTACCTCTCCCTGGATGCAACCCTTGATCAATGGTTTTCCCTTTCTCTCCAGGTGACCCTCTCCACTCTCTTCATCCATGTTTGGGAGAGCTACATTGTCCTTGTGCCTTTGGGTCCAGGGGTGGTCACCATGCTGTTACTAGCCTCAAAGAACCAAGCAGCTTTATGGTTTCGCCACACTCAGCCAAACATTCAATTGCGTTTTTATTATTAAACTCTCCTCAAATCATTCCAACATCAGTGTCATTCACTTCTTCCTGACTGACATAGTTTTGGGTACCAGAAGTGGCTCCTGGCAACAGAACGTCCAAATAGGATTCTGGAACTGGGTTGCTCATATATTTTAGGAGTATAATAATGGCATGTGCTGGCATCATGATTACTTAAATTATCTCCAATAGTAGGATGGCAGACTGAGTTGTATCAAGCCCTCCAGGTGATTCTTAATGGGCACTAAGATTCGAGAACCAGGCGACTACAGCATATCCCATGGCCATCCCTGATCTACAGACAATAGATACTAGAGGGCTCTTAAGGACACTGCCCTTCTCTCATGGCCCCATCAAGGCATCTCTTAATCCGTGTAGTCAAAGCTATGGTTTTTCCAGTAGTCGTGTAGGGATGTGAGAGTTGGACCATAAAGAAGACTGAGTGCCAAAGGATTGATGCTTTTGAATTGTGGTGCTGGAGAAGACTCTTGAGAGTCCTGTGGACTGCAACAAGAACAAAGCAGTCAGTCCTAAAGGAAATCAACCCTGAATATTGATGGGAAGGACTGATGCTGAAGCTGAAGCTCCAATCCTTTGGCCACCTGATATGGAGAGCCGACTCACTGGAAAAGACCCTGATGCTGGGAAATAGTGAAGGCAAAAGGAGAAGGGAGCGGAAGAGGATGAGACGGTTGGATGGCATCACTGACTCAATGGACATGAAATTGAGCAAACCCCGGGAGATGGTGAAGGACAGGGAAGCTTGGTGTGCTGCAATCCATCGGGTTGCAAAGAGTCAGACATGACTGAGCTACTGAACAACAACAGAGGAAGTATCCTCTGGCCTTCTTATGGAGTGCAGTTAGGGATGGCTGGGTAGCTTGCATATAATAGATACTTTTCAATAGTTCCACTTCCCGGAGCCTTTGGACACCTTCCTAATGTCCCAGGGAGTTCTGGTATTTCAACTTCATCAACTGCAGGCTTCTTTTGAAGTCTAGATTCCAATCAGCCAAGCTAGCTAAACAGTCATCACTCCCAACTACTTGTGCTAATGCACTGAATTGTGAATTCTGGAAAAGCACATTCATACCAATGAATTTGACAAACTGAGTCTTATATGTTAATGTCCTCTTACAGTGTAGTGCTCCACATGCCCCGCCCCCAAACTTTCCTCCAAATTGAGTGACTGGGGGGACTTTCATACCCTTCCAGCAGGAACTCCTGTCTGTCCTTCCCTCTGTTTCAGGACCTATTATCTTATAAGAGAATACGTTTAGGAACCTGGGGTCTGGAGTCAGCCAGACAGGGACCTAAATCCTGTATTCACTATTTACTTGTTATGTGGTTTGGAGCAAATTGTTTACCTTTCTGAGCCTCTAAGAGGAACTGGTTGTTAATTATTACATCATTGTGATGCTTCAAGAATCTAATAAATAATGAATGCGTGGTAAGTGCTCAGTCCAGTGCCAATAATTTTTATTTAAAAATTTAAAAAAATTTTTCATTAAAGTATAGTTGATTTATAATGTATAGTTTCTGGTACACAGCAAAGTAATTCAATTATACAGATATATAATACATATAATATGAAAAAGAATATGTAATTATTTTTATATTCTTTCCCATTATGGTTTATTTCATGATATGGACCATAGTTCCTTGTATTATATAGTAGGAGCTTGTGTTTATTTATTTTATATATAGCACTACTAATTTCACTACTAATTTACTAGAAATTTTTATCTACTAATTTCACACTCTTATCTCTCCCATATCTTTTCCCTTTTTGTAACAATAAGCTTGTTTTCTGTGTTGGTGAATCTGTTTCTATTCTGTAAGTTCATCAGCACCATATTGTCGATTCCACATATGTGATAGCATATGGCATGTTTTTCTCTTTCGGAATCATTGCATTTAGTATGACAATCTCTAGGCACATCCATGTTGCTGCAAATGGCATTGTTTTATTCTTTTTTACGGCTGAGTGATATTCCATTGGGTGTGTATATATATATATGTGTGTGTGTGTGTATACTTGCCACATCTTTATCCATTCTTCTGTCGATGGCCATTTAAGTTGCTTCCAAGTCTTGGCTACTGAAAATAGCACTGCTATGAACATTGGGGTGCATGTATCTTTTCAAATTGGGGTTTATTCCAGCTACATGGCCAGGAGTGGGATTGCTGGATCATATGGCAACTCTTATTTTTATTTCTTTAAGGAACCTCCATAGTGTTCACCACAGTGGCCATATAATTTACATATCCCCCAACAGTGTAAGGAGGGCTCCCTTTCTCCATACCCTCTTCAGTATTTGTTATTTGTAGAATTTTTAATGATGGCCATTCTGACCAGTGTGAGTTGATACCTCCTTGTAGCTTTGATTAGCATTTCTCTAATGATTAGTGATTTCAGTGTTGACCACCTGGTGATATCCATGTGTGGAGTCTTCTCTTGTGTTGTTGGAAGAGGGTGTTTGTTATGACCAGTGTGTTCTCTTGGCAAAACTCTATTAGCCTTTGCCCTGCTTCATTCCGTACTCCAAGGCCAAATTTGCCTGTTACTCCAGCTGTTTCTTGACTTCCTACTTTTGCATTCCAGTCCCCTATAATGAAAAGGACATCTTTTTTGGGTGTTAGTTCTAAAAGGTCTTATAGGTCTTCATAGAAACATTAAACTTCAGCTTCTTCAGTGTTACTGGTTGGGGCATAGGCTTGGATTACCGTGATAATGAATGATTTGCCTTGGAAGCGAACAGAGATCATTCTGTCGTTTTTGAGATTGCATCCAAGTACTGCATTTTGAACTCTTTTGTTGACCATGATAACTGCTCCATTTCTTCTAAGGGATTCCTGCCCACAGTAGTAAATATAATGGTCATTTGAGTTAAATTCACCCATGGCAGTCCATTTTAGTTTGCTGATTCCTAGAATGTTGACGTTTACTCTTGCCATCTCCTGTTTGACCACTTCCAATTTGCCTTGATTCATGGACCTGACATTCCAGGTTCCTATGCAATATTGCTCTTAACAGCATCAGACCTTGCTTCTATCACCAGTCACATCCACAACTGGGTATTGTTTTTGCTTTGGCTCCATCCCTTCATTCTTTCTGGAGTTATTTCTCCACTGATCTCCAGTAGCATATTGGGCACTTACCGACCTGGGGAGTTCCTCTTTCAGTATCCTATCATTTTGCCTTTTCATATTGTTCATGGGGTTCTCAAGGCAAGAATACTGAAGTGGTTTGCCATTCCCTTCTCCAGTGGACCACATTCTGTCAGACCTCTCCACCATGACCTGCCCATCTTGGGTGGCCCCTCAGGGCATGGCTTAGTTTCATTTAGTTAGACAAGGCTGTGGTCCGTGTGATCAGAAAACTACTGTGATTATGGTTTCAGTGTGCCTGCCCTCTGATGCCCTCTCACAACACTTACTGTCTCACTTGGGTTTCTGTTACCTTGGACGAGGGGTATCTCCTCACCACTACCCCTCCTGACCTTGAACGTGGAGTAGCTCCTCTAGGCCTTCCTGTTCCCACTCAGCCGCCACTCCTTGGACTTGGGGTTGCTCCTCTCAGCCACTGCCCCTGACCTCGGGAGTATGGTAGCTTCTCTCCCAGCCACCGCTGACCACAGGGGTGGTGTAGCTTGTCTCGGCTACCGTCCCTGACCTCTGGCATGGGGTCAAAGATGGAGAAGCTCTATACAGTCAGCAAAAACAAGACCGAGAGCTGACTGTGGCTCAGATCATGAACTCCTTAATGCCAAATTTAGACTTAAATTGAAGAAAGTAGGGAAAACCACTAGACCATTCAGTTCAGTTCAGTTCAGTTGCTCAGTCGTGTCCGACTCTTTGCGACCCCATGAATTGCAGCATGCCAGGCCTCCCTGTCCATCACCAACTCCCTGAGTTCACTCAAACTCATGTTCATCGAGTCGGTGATGCCATCCAGCCACCTCATCCTCTGTCGCCCCCTTCTCCTCCTGCCCCCAAACCCTCCTAGCATCAGAGTCTAATCCAGTGAGTCAACTGTTCACACAAGGTGGCCAAAGTACTGGAGTTTCACCTTTAGCATCATTCCTTCCAAAGAACACCCAGGACTGATCTCCTTTAGAATGGACTGGTTGGATCTCCTTGCAGTCCAAGGGACTCTCAAGAGTC
>NW_011495033.1:8274115-8275482 GCF_000754665.1 Bison bison bison | reverse complement strand
CAACATTACAGTTCAAAAGCATCAATTCTTAGGCACTCAGCTTTCTTCACAGTCCAACTCTCACATCCGTACATGACCACTGGAAAAACCATAGCCTTGACTAGACAGACCTTGTTGGCAAAGTAATGTCTCTGCTTTTGAATATGCTATCTAGGTTGGTCACAACTTTTCTTCCAAGGAGTAAGCGTCCTTTAATTTCATGTGGATGTGACTGGTGATAGAAGCAAGGTCCGATGCTGTAAAGGGCAATATTGCATAGGAACCTGGAATGTTAGGCCCATGAATCAAGGCAAATTGGAAGTGGTCAAACAGGAGATGGCAAGAGTGAACATCGACATTCTAGGAATCAGAGAACTAAAATGGACTGGAATGGGTGAATTTAACTCAGATGACCATTATATCTACTACTGTGGGCAAGAATCCCTTAGAAGAAATGGAGTAGCCATCATGGTCAACAAAAAAGTCCGAAATGCAGTACTCGGATGCATTCTCAAAAATGACAGATTGATCACTGTTCATTTCCAAGGCAAACCATTCAATATCTCGGTAATCCAAGTCTATGCCCCAACCAGTAATGCTGAAGAAGCTGAAGTTGAATGGTTCTATGAAGACCTAGAAGACCTTTTAGAACTAATACCCAAGAAAGATGTCCTTTTCATTATAGGGGACTGGAATGCAAAAGTAGGAAGTCAAGAAACAGCTGGAGTAACAGGCAAATTTGGCCTTGGAATACAGAATGAAGCAGGGCAAAGGCTAATAGAGTTTTGCCAAGAGAACGCACTGGTCATAGCAAACACTCTCTTCCAACAACACAAGAGAAGACTCTACACATGGACATCACCAGGTGGTCAACACCGAAATCAGATTGATTATATTCTTTGCAGCCAAAGATGGAGAAGCTCTATACAGTTAGCCAAAACAAGACTGGGAGCTGACTGTGGCTCAGATCATGAACTCCTTATTGCCAAAATCAGCTGAAATTGAAGAAAGTAGGGAAAACCACTAGACCATTCAGGTATGACCTAAATCAAACCCCTTATGATTATACAGTGGAAGTGAGAAATAGATTTAAGGGACTAGATCTGATAGATAAAATGCCTGTTGAACTATGGACGGAGGTTCGTGACATTGTACAGGAGACAGGGATCAAGACCATCCCCATGGAAAAGAAGTGCAAAAAAGCAAAATGGCTGTCTGAGGAGGCCTTACAAATAGCTGTGGAAAGAAGAGAAGCAAAAAGCAAAGGAGAAAAGCAAAGATATAAGCATCTGAATGCGGAGTTCCAAAGAACAGCAAGGAGAGATAAGAAAGCCTTCCTCAGTGACCAATGCAAAGAAATAGAGGAAAACAACAGAATGGGAAAGACT
>NW_011495033.1:8265905-8274015 GCF_000754665.1 Bison bison bison | reverse complement strand
GAAATAGAGGAAAACAACAGAACGGGAAAGACTAGAGATCTCTTCAAGAAAATTAGAGATACCAAGGGAGCATTTCATGCAAAGATGGGCTCGATAAAGGACAGAAATGGTATGGACCTAACAGAAGCAGAAGATACTAAGAAGAGGTGGCAAGAATACATAGAAGAACTATACAAAAAAGATCTTCAGGACCTAGATAATCACGATGGTGTGATCACTCACCTAGAGTCAGACATCTTGGAATGTGAAGTCAAGTGAGCCTTAGAAAGCATCACTACGAACAAAGCTAGTGGAGGTGATGGAATCCCAGTTGAGCTATTTCAAATCCTAAAAGATGATGCTGTGAAAGTGCTGCACTCAATATGCCAGCAAATTTGGAAAACTCAGCAGTGGCCACAGCACTGGAAAAGGTCAGTCTTCATTCCAATCCCAAAGAAAAGCAATGCCAAAGAATCCTCAAACTACTGCACAATTGCAATACTCATCTCACACGCTAGTAAAGTAACGCTCAAAATTCTCCAAGCCAGGCTTCAACAGTACGCGAACCATGAACTTCCAGATGTTCAAGCTGGTTTTAGAAAAGGCAGAGGAACCAGAGATCAAGTTGCCAACATCTGCTGGATCATGGAAAAAGCAAGAGAGTTCCAGAAAAACATCTATTTCTGCTTTATTGACTATGCCAAAGCCTTTGACTGTGTGGATCACAATCAACTGTGAAAAATTCTGAAAGAGATGGGAATACCAGACCACCTGATCTGCTTCTTGAGAAATTTGTATGCAGGTCAGGAAGCAACAGTTAGAATTGGACATGGAACAACAGACTGGTTCCAAATAGGAAAAGGAGTATGTCAAGGCTGTATATTGTCACCCTGCTTATTTAACTTCTATGAAGAGTACATCATGAGAAACGCTGGACTGGAAGAAACACAGCTGGAATCAAGATTTTTGGGAGAAATATGAATAACCTAAGATATGCAGAAAGTGAAGAGGAACTTCACCTTATTGCAGAAAGTGAAGAGGAACTAAAAAGTCTCTTGATGGAAGTGAAAGAGGAGAGTGAAAACGTTGGCTTAAAGCACAACATTCAGAAAACTAAGATCATGGCATCTGGTTCCATCACTTAATGGGAAATAGATGGGGAAACAGTGGGAACAGTGTCAGACTTTATTTTTCTGGGCTCCAAAATCACTGCAGATGGTGATTGCAGCCATGAAATTAAAAGATGCTTACTCCTTGGAAGGAAAGTTATAACCATGAAAGTTATGACCTAGATAGCATATTGAAAAGCACAGACATTACTTTGCCAACAAACGTCCATCTAGTCAAGGCTATGGTTTTTCCAGTGGTCATGTATGGATGTGAGAGTTGGACTGTGAAGAAAGCTGAGTGCCGAAGAATTGATGCTTTTGAACTGTGGTGTTGGAGAAGACTCTTGAGAGTCCCTTGGACTGCAAGGAGATCCAACCAGTCCATTCTAAAGGAGATCAGCCCTGGGTGTTCACTGGAAAGACTGATGCTAAACTGAAACTGCAATCTTTGGTCTCATGCAAAGAGCTGAGTCCCTGATGCTAGGAGGGATTGGGGGCAGGAGGAGAAGGGGACAACAGAGGATGAGATGGCTGGATGGCATCACCGACTCGATGAACATGAGTTTGAGTGAACTCAGGGAGTTGGTGATGGGCAGGGAGGCCTGGTGTGCTGCGATTCATGGGGTCGCAAAGAGTTGGACATGACTGAGTGATTGAACTGAACTGAACTGAATGATTAATGATGGTGAGCATCTTTTCATGTGCCTATTTGGTCATCTGGATGTCCTCTTTGGAGGCACTAACTGGCATTCTCTGCCTCTCAGTCTGGGTATCTCCATAGAATGGCCAGATTACAGAGGAAGGGAACATTGACATTGTGACTGGGGAGAAGGAAGTCCATCCACCACCCCTGAACACGATGCAGGTCAACTTTCCTCCCTTCTTTCTTCACACCACCTTCTCTACTATTTCTGTCTTGACTTATAATATCTCATCCACCTACAACTTTCATCTTTCTTTTTTTTTTTTTTTAAATGAGCAATGCTTTTATTTATTTTTGGCTGTGCCGGGTCTTCGTTGCCACACAAGCTTTTCTCTAGCTGTGGTGCGTGGGGGCTACTCTCGAGTTGTAGCGTGTGTTTCTCATTGCAGTGGCTTCTCTTGCTGCAGAGCACAGGCTCTAGAGCAACTGGCTCCGTACTTGTGGGGCTCAGGCTTAGCTGCTTCGAGGCATGTGGGATCTTCCTGGACCAAGGATTGAACCTGTGTCTCTTGAATTAGCAGGTGGATTCTTTACCACTGAGCCACCAGGAAAGCCCCCAACATTTGTGTTACTGTTTGACCCATATAGGAATTACTTGAGGTCTGGCTTATGCTGTATCTGGCTTCACAGATTTCGTAGGGGATCAAATCTTGCTCTGAGATGGATGGCTGATGACCTTCCAGGTCAAACTCTCCTACGTCTGCTCTAGAAAACAGATTTCTTGTCATGTTCTCAACCAGCATATTGTCAAAATGAATACTTACCAAGGATCCAGGGAGCCTAAAAAGACATAGTGGGAAGATTATCGTGTAATTGATCTTTCTAGCCAGACAGGGGTAAAGCAGGAATGTCATAGGCAAGCTGAGGTGTGCAGTCTCCCTACCCACTGGGCTGTTAGTTTTAACCCGTCATTGCTTTGCTAATTGAGGTGCTTATAGTGTTTAGTTTTTGCTGCCTTCTTTTTGGGAGAACTCCTAGGATAAATACTTGATGCTGTCCCTTCCCATGACTAAATAAAAAGCGCAGGCAGGAAAGACTTCATATTTGGCACACTCTCGTGCTGTGAACAAAGAACGGGAAATTTTTCTGTCCACAAGCTGGTGGAGCCAAGTTTGGTTCAGTAACAAATTCTCCTCCCTGTTCAATGTAATCCCAATTATTAATACAATCAAAACAAGAATTTTGTGGAGACTGATAAGCTAATTCTGAACTTTTAGAGGAGAAGTTAAAAAAAAAATAGTTAAGACAACTTTGAAGAAGAACAAAGTTGTTGGGCTTACACTCCCAGATATTAACAGTTTTTAGAAAGCATTAGTCATTATGACATAGTACCATTGCTCTAAGAATGGATGAATGTGCCAAGGGAACAGATTAGAGTGCAGAAATAGAACCATATGTATACTGATGTTGAATATATATATATATCAGAGTTTGCCCTCTGGAGTAGCTAAGGAAAAAATACCCTTTTTGAATAACTGATCAATCCATTATTCAGTGTGCTGAATCAATTTGATATTTATAAGGAAGAATAAAATCTTGATCCCTAACTTTCAGCACACTGGAAAAAAATATATATACGTATAAAATCATGTTCAGGTAGATTGTAGCTCTAAATGTGAATGACAAAAATAATGCTTTTTGAAGACAACATAAGAGAATATCTTTGTGACATCTGTTTTGAAAAAGTTTGCTTACACAGAAAACAAAAGCACTCACCATAAAGGAACATGTTGATAAATGGACTGTTTTAAAATCAGGAAGCTGTATCATCAAAAGATAGTGAAAAAGAAAATCACAGATTATGAGAAGATGTTTCAGGTCACATGTTTGTCAAAAGATTCCGATACAGAGTGTAGAAAATGCTTCCACAATTTCATAATAAAAAGACAGGCAATCTAAAAATAGACAAGATCCACCAAGTCTATCAAAAATGGGCATAGGATATGATGAACTGGACCTTCATAAAAAAGATACCCAATAAACATTTAGCAAGATGTTCAAGCTTATCTGTCATGAGTAAAACACAATGGAATGCCCAGCTAAATTAAACCATGATTTTATGGAATTATACACA
The DNA here is from genome assembly GCF_000754665.1 of Bison bison bison. Lineage (NCBI taxonomy): Eukaryota > Metazoa > Chordata > Mammalia > Artiodactyla > Bovidae > Bison > Bison bison. The sequence goes on along the minus strand of NW_011495033.1, from coordinate 8,270,150 downwards.
TAATCAGAATGGCTAGATTAAGAAGAATGGCAGTACCAAGTGTTGCAATATCAATGAACTGACTCAAACTCTCATACATTGCGGGTGGGAGTGAATGTAAATTGGTGAAACAGATTTGGAAAATATTTAAGCCATATCTGGAAAAGTGTTTGATGGCTGAGTATATGCTTAATATATGCATATCCTGTCAACCATGTATGTATTTCTGTCTTTTTTCTTTCTGTCTTTCTTATCTATATATCCATATTTATTTCTATCTATCTATCTATCTGCCATCTACCTGCAAAACTGTAAGTTCACACTGATAACTTTTAATTGCAGTCCAACCCCACAGAGTTTTTCTAGCCTCCAGCATTCTATATTTCTCCATAGAAGCTTCTCCAACAGTAAAGGAGTTGGCTTCCACTATCTTCAATACATCTACTTATTTGCTAAGTCCTTCTTCAGGTCACCATTCTCTTAAGTACACGGCTAACTCAGTCCTGGTGCTATGGATCCTAACTTGTGGACTGCTCTCCTGAACCCAGTCCTACCGAACATACTGGCTGAGTGCTCCACAGTTTTGGCTCAGCCCTGGTCCCAAAGAACTTACTGGGATACCTGATCCTGGTCCCAGCTTCAGTCTTGGTAAACACACCAACGGAATGCCCAGCTAAATCCCTGGCCCTGAGCTAGTGAACTTGCCTGGAGAAATCCAGGCATCGCCTGGAGGAAGGAGAACAAATATTGAAGGTAAAAAACAATGAATCAATAAGATAGAGCTTGAGATGAAAACGTCTGTCCAGGTAGCTCCTTTGAGAAGTGACCCCAGGGATGAGGACTGAGAGGCAGCCCAGTGAGATGGAAAAGGAGACAGCAACACAAGTATGCATAATTAAGGTCAGAATAGTGGGCGATGAGGACAGCTTCTCCTGGAAATACTCGATGAGTGTACAGAATGGCTCCCAGAATCAACTGCTGGAAGGAAGAGTGGCAGAAGCTTTTAAACATCTGCTCTGTACTTCCCTGGTGGTACAGAGGATAAGAATCCACCTGCCAATGCAGGGGACACAGGTTCAATCCCTGATCCAGGAAGATCCCACGTGCCGCAGGGCAACTAAGCCCATGTGCCACAACTACTGAGCCCAAGCTCTAGAGCCCAGGAGCCACAGCCACTGAACCCACGTGCTGTAACTACTGAAGCCCTCGCGCCTAGAGCCTGTGCTCTGCAACAAGAGACGTCACTGCAATGAGAAGTCCGTGCACTGAAATGAAGAGCAGGCCCAGTTCACCACAACCAGAGAAAGCCCACATGCAGCAAAGACCCAGCACAACCAAAAATAGACTAATTAATTAATTTAAAAAATCTGCTCCACTCTTCACAGGTGGAAAGTTGTCACCCACGGCGTTTGTTCCCCTGAACTGTGAGCATCACACAAATGTGTAGGCTGAGCCAGCTCCTGACCTGAGATGGCATCCAAGGAGAAGCCAGTGGACAGGAAGCAAGAAGCGAAGAGACACAGAGCAGATGTTGAGAGAGTGAAGTGAATCCAGGCCTGCAGCAAGCTGCCTGCCCGAGGCATGGATGAAATCAGTAGTGAACCCCACAGGATGCTCGTCAGCTTCATGTGACCTCACCAGTTCTTTGCCCCCAGCTGACAAAGGAATGAATTGTGTTCACAGAAATGAACCCATTAGTAGAAGGATGTGGATTTTCAAAACACAACTATTCCAGTTGAGGCACATAAAGCATCAATACCTTAAATAAGGTGACATATCACTTACCACATTTATGTTTCATGTCATTAACAAAGTTCACTGTGATTTGAAATACGGCGACACAATCCCGAAGTGCCTCTGGGGAAGTGACACTTGGGGAAGACAAATGGACTGTGTCTTCTGCTGTAGCCTGGTGACAGTTTAAGATGAGTCTCATGCCTTTGGAATTTAGGACTTGTGTCCAGGGAGTTCATGAAACCCTGGGCCCAGATCTTTGGAGCCAGCTTGACTTTGAGACTGCGAAAGTGCGTGGTTAAGAATCAGATGGAGCCTTTCTGGTTGGAAAGCACTCTTTTTACCCAGCTGACATTTAGATGCCTTACTTTAGACACCTGGGGTTTCAGTGTGCTACCTTGGGCTTCCGTGGAAAGCTTATTTTCAGACAGGTGATATATCTGACTTGGGAGTTTTTGCCACTAGGCTGGGCTCATGGTTGGCTCGGTGGTTTTAATTCTTGGCACTTTCTTCCTGACCCTTCCCTAGCCAACAGGCATGACCAACTTCCCAAGAGATATGGCTCCTACGGTAGGAAGTTTATGAGGTCATCTCCCAGATCCTCTTACTTCCTGCCTGTGATACAGAGCTACTTTCACTTTTATATGGAGCATCTTAGTGCCAGAGAGAGAAACTGACTTCCTGTAAGTGACTCAGAGAGTCAGAACCAGTTCTGGGATCAGAACCCAGGTCTCTTGCGTTGCCACGCTTCCATGTTTGTACTGGAATCAGGGCATCTCTCCAACCTGTGACAGGCTCCACAGACCTGGATAAGCTGGACAAGAGTTGTCTTCCTTCAGGAGGGGTCTTGGTCTTTGTGCCTCAGTACAATGGGCCTCATGTCTGAAAAAGGAGCCAACTGTGGTGGCTCAGATGGTAAAAAATCCACCTGCAATGCTGGAGACCTGGGTTTGATCCCTGGGTTGGGAAGATTCCCTGGAGAAGGGAACAGCTAACCACTCTGGTATCCTTGCCTAGAGAATTCCATGGACAGAGGAGCCTGGCAGGCTACAGTCTACGGGGTCGCAAAGAGTTGGACATGACTGAGGGACTTTCACTCACTCACTCATGCTCATGAAGTACAAGAGAATCTTGACCTTAAGAGGCTGTTAAGGAAAGGAGATTCCATCCATGCCTTTAAAAGGATTTTGCAAATTCTTGGGACTGGGGTTGAGGGTATAGCGATGGAGATGAATTCATTCTGTATCACAAAGGTAACAGCCCTGTGGATAGTCGATTTGCAAGATCATAAAAGAAGGGTCTATGTTTTGGTCAATTACTCTCTTCTTCTATAGCATTTAACATATCACTCTATCTGGCCCATTCTTCCTCACCTCATCCCACTCCCACCATGCACCATTTATAGTCCCACCATTTCTCTGCTCCATGGCAGCAGTCTGCTCTCAGACCTTCCTTCTCATGCTCCATCTTGTATTCAAACACGAAGTTATTCTTCCTGATGCTCACCTCTGCATGTGAGATTTTCCTTCTCTCCTATTTCAGAACTCAGTGCATCTCTATTATCTGCTGAAGTTCTAATCTGAAATTCAAGAGCCACTACAATCTGGCTCCAAACTGAATTTCTAAAACCTCAACTCCTCTGTTTTCCTAGAGCCCAGCCAGGTGGGATTCCTTCCTCTGGCCCACTCCCCTCACCTCCCTCCTCTATCAGCTCTGAAGAATCCTTTCCTTTTCCATCACATTCAAATCTCTCATGAACTGTCTGGTTGAAGACTTATATCCAAGGAATAGTCTTAAGTGGATCTCTGGGCTATAGGCATCTAGTTTCCTCTTGGATTCAATTTCATTCCTGGGATGTTATTCTAGGTTTGAGAATGAACGAAACAGAGAAAACCTGGGGTTGTGGGAAAATGGTTAAAGACTGTTGCAAGAGATCAAGAGAGAGACCAGGCAGAGGTCAATGCGGAGAGAAAAGAATTGGGAACCTAGATGCTATTATGGGCGAGTGACTCAGGGACTGGAGCCAGAAGACTGGAACAGCTTGGTCATTCTAGGTTCTCCCTAATCCTAAATTGAGTCCAAAAGATGTATTAGAGGATGACTTTTACACTCCAAATTGTCATTCCTCACTACCATTTTCTCCCTCCCCACCAAATGTTATCCCATGAAAAATAAGACCAAGTAGCTTGAAATTATATGTATTTTTTTATTTGAAAATTCCATAGTCATGTAATAACATTACTTTCCATCACAGTACTACATAGCACACATCCACTTACAGGAGCACTGATTTCCTAAGATTCCAAAAGTGTTTCACTCTGATAATCAGTGGAAGGACCTCACCATCCTACATGCAGTAGGATGGGAAATAGCACCATCTTGCTATGAACTTAATCAAGCTCACAGGAAACTCATCACCAGATGTTGTATCTTATATTCATTAGGATTTATGGCAGATAAAGTAAAACAACAATAACTTAAACATAATTAAATATTCTTTAAGAAACTACGTGTTTAAATTATTAAAAAAAA
>NW_011495033.1:8258929-8265665 GCF_000754665.1 Bison bison bison | reverse complement strand
CTGTGGGGAAAAGAGGGCAGAGTTAAATGGAGTGTCTTGAGGATATTTCCCAGGAGTTTGATCCATTGGCCCCTAAAGCTGATTAGCCCTTGCTCCCTGGTTGAGGAGCCTGAATGGGGACAGGAAGAAGGGGAAATAGGAGGAAGAAACTTCTTTTCCAGAAAAGAAGTTCTGCTGTTACTGCCCCAGGGGAAGCCCTCCAGACCCTTGGCTAAAGGAACTTGGATGATCTGACCAAACTCCTAGAAGAGGAGCCCGGAGTGTGTATATTTTCCTTCTTGTGGGTTCAGTTTGTCTATGGAGTAAAGGGTCCTTTGGCTTAGGTGTTTCATTTATCTGACTCATTTGGACGCATAGAAGTCAGATAGAGCTTTTGGCTGTGGGTGCCAGGGCATGGTCCACTTACATCACAGCTTCCTGGGGACACTGGCTGTTGGTGATTCTCGTGTAGCTGTCCAGCTTCTTGAAGGGGATCTTCCCATTGATCACACTAAAGCAGCAGGTGATTGGGGTAGAAACTGAATCTGAAAAACATTTTGCAAAGAACCAAAGAGTTATGATGTATTGTAAGTACACATGTGTCAGAGAAAATAAAGAAGATAGGAGATAAAGCTAGTGCTTGAATTCTAGCTAGGACCCACCACTCCCACGTTCAGAGCCTTAGTCCAGATCCCGCAGGTAAAATGGTACCTGTGAGTCAGTTTCTTCTACTGAACTGTGGGGTCTCTCATTGTTGACTGTAAATGGGGAAATCTTGAGTAACAAGATTAATCCTTGTAGTGTGATTTCAGAGAGTCTGTTGATCCAAAACCTCTGAACCTGGGAAGATACTTTCTAAGAACTTGCTTCCCAGCTCTGTCTCCATGGGCTTAGAGCCAACCTATGTCACATGCTGAGATAGATGCCTATGGGTCTTTATCCTTCACAGCCACCATTCTGGAAGTTACGCTGGACCATAATCCAACATTGGAAGCCTCCAGCAAGAATTTCTTCCTCTCTACCATTGCCTGAAATGTCTTTTTCATCCACAATGAGAAATGGTCCTTCCTTCTCTGCCTCATCCAAATACAAGATGAGGATTGTTGAGAGTGCATTTAGTGTCCCGAAGGTCAGGCAAGATAATGGAGCCTGGGCCCAGGGGCCTGAGCTTCTAGCTCTGGTCCTGCCTCTGACCAGCTGTGAGGTGCCAGCTCTTAATTCTTCTCTTGCTTTCACCTTCTCCATCTTTGCAGGCATGGGGTGACTTATGCCCGGGGTTAGTAGCTGGGGTAGTGAAAGCGTTAAGGCTTAAGAAGAGAGGAGCCTTACCTGGCTGAGCGAGCACCTGGGTGCCGAAGGTGGCTGCCACGAGCAGCAGACACAGAATCCCAGCGGAGACCTTCATGTTGGAGGGTGAGCACGGGGGCTTCAGCCTGAGAGTTGGCGGTTGCTGAGTTGGTCTCAGTCTGTGGAAATCTGGCTCCTGTGGCTGATCTGCCTGCCTTTTATAGGGAGCAGAGTGCATGGGTAGGGTGATGTTTAAGGAAGGACCGAAGAAGCCCCTGAATGTGCTGAGTAAGCACCAGATCTTGGTGGTGATTTCCGAACACTGAGAAAAGGAAGTTGTACAGTTTCCATCATCTGTTTGGGCTGTGGGGCAGAGGTGGAAGGATATGTGTCCATGCCAGTAAAATGTACAAAGTGACATCATTAGACTATTAAGAGCTCTGATTTCTTTGAAACGGAACATGATCTATTGGAAAGGAAGAATGGAAGCTGAGTTCCTAGTGGGATGGAAAGAATCAATGGCCTGGGGCCTCCTCAGGGTCCAGGAGGTCGGGGAAGGGGCCCTAAGTCTTTGCCTGGGCTCTTTGTCTGTCTCTGGTCTCTGCCATCCTAAACCAGCTACGCTCCTTTAGAATCTCACACAGGTAGCTTGATAGAATCTTGGCAGAATGGTAAATCCAGGCATCTTCAAGTCTTCAGGCTCTGGAATGTTCTGTTGTGAAGCCTAAGAACTGGACAACACATACTGATCTTATAGGGTTGTTGTTGTTTTAGTCGCCAAGTCCTGTCTGACTCTTTGTGACACCATGGACTGTAGCCCATCAGGCTCCTCTGTCCATGGAATTTCCCAGGCAAGAATACTGGAGTGGGCTGACATTTCCTTCTCCAAGGGATTTTCCAGACCCAGAAATCAAACCTGCATCTCCGGCATTGGCAGGTAGATTCTTTACTACTGAGCCACCAGGGAAGCCTACAATCTTGCCGAGTGGTGATTTTCAAATATTTTATCAGACACTAAAGTTTCTCTCCAAGTGAAATGATACAAAGAAGTCCAGTATTTCATGCAGATTCAGATAGAACAGGTCTGTTTGAAAAATGCCTTTTACTTTTGGTGTCCAGTGTTTTGCCCACTTAAAAAAGGTGGGTTGTTTGTTGCCTTACAATTGACTTTGAAAAGTTCTTTTTACATTTTGCATTCAAATCCTTTACCAGATATGTGCATTGCAAATATTTTCTCCACAGGCTGTAGCTTATTTTCTTAACAACAGTTTTCACAGAGCAAAAGTTTTAAATTTTAATAAAGTTCAATTTATCAATTTTTTCTTTCATAGATGTTGCTTTTGGTATTCTAGCTAAAATCTCTTCATCAAATCCAAGTTTGCATGTTGCCTTTTCAATGAACATTTCCAGACTTTTCACTAATCATTCAATATTCCCCAATAATCTTGAATGCTAAATATTCCATAAGGGCCCATATATAAAGTCACGATAATTAAGTGAAGCCTTTCTCTACAGTTGGAAATTATACCATTTTCACTTTTTCACAATCATAAACAACAATTATGAGAAAACTGATGCAACATAATCATTACTGTCTCCAATTCTATAGCTAAAATATTAATAAATCAAGTTATATGGCTATTATTAAGGCTCTTAATCAAATTACAGCATTATTACATTGCTGGAAGATTTCCATCTTCATTAAAATGTGAGTTTATTGTTCTTAAAAATATTTGACAATTGCTAAGAAAAAGATATTTATCTTGTTAAAGGGTAAAACTAAGCAATGGAATCGTGGTTTCCTTCGTGGTGTTGACATCATGCAGGAGCCTTTTTAGAGGCAGACATGTTCTTTATCTTAACTCAGAGGGGTGCTTAAGCAGTTGTCTATTTAAAATTCATGAAATTGTACACTTAAAATGTCTGCACTTTATTGTACATAAATTAAATTTCCACATAAAGTAAATAAAAGGCACAGCACTATTTTGCTTACATTCTAATGTATTTGTTGTCTTTAGCGAGAGAGTTATTTTTTTCTTGTGATTAACTCATTCATGTTTCTATAACATATGGCCTTTTATTGTTCTTACTGATTCCAAAGAGACTTTAGAACATTTATCTCATGCATTTTCCTTTTATTATACTGTGCAAACTTGTAAGAGTAGAGAAATTGCAGAACATGGGATAAATCACTGTCATCAGAATTTCTTCTGACCAGAAGGGAACTTGAGTTCTTCCAGACAGTCCTCTTGCCAGATGTACCTTGTAGCCCTGATCTCTGTGGGAGTGTGTTGTCTAAGAGGTCATTTGCACACATTTTTTTGTTTAGAAATAAAGTCACTGTCTCAGAGAATACTTTCAGGGCCCTGTTAATTTCTCCTCTGAGCTGCCATCATCTGGAAAGTACATCCATAAGCAGATGACACAAACGGTAGCAAAAATGATATTGTTGAGAATCAACAAGCATTAGTCAAATGAAGGGAATTAAGGGTCAAGTAACTCAATTCTAATCCTGATGGAGCCAATAATGAGCCAGTGACCTGCCCAGTGTGACCATGGATAAATCTGGATTCTTAAATTCATTGTCCTTGTCTATAGAAGAGAAGGGTTTGACAAGTTCAGGGATGACAAAGAGTTTTCAATAATTTGTTAACTTAATAGATTGATGGCAGATAAACAGAAAGGTTTGTTGGAAAAAAAAAAAAAAAAAGAAGAACCAAACAAAAGCTCCAGTGAGGCCTTACTTTGGGTTATTGAATGCAATGCTGTGATTGATTAGTGATGTCTGCCAAGGATGCAGCAATAGAAAGTGGTACTACCTGTGTAACACAGATGTCGTTCCTGGATTAAATCATATTTAAGCTCTTCTGTAACTTAATTATCTATGTTTGGGAAGTATCCACTGGGAGACTAAGAAGCTAGCATGCCAAGAGAACTGGCAGAGAAATGTGCTTAGCTGTCAGCCCTAGGAGAAGGCGAATAGCATGGTGGGTAAAAGTCTGGATCTGGAAACAAGGAATACTAGTTAATATCTGTGCCAGAGATTCTTTACTCACCTATTGTTTACTTATGTGGAAATGGGGTTTATTGTCAATATTAAGTGAAAAGTAAAATAAAGTAAAGTGAAGTCGCTCAGTCGTGTCCGACTCTTTGCCACCCCGTGGACTGTGGCCCACCAGGCTCCTCTGTCCATAGGATTCTCCAGCAAGAATACTGGAGTGGGTTGCCATTTCCTGTTCCAGGGGATCTCTCTGATCCAGGGATCGAACTCACGTCTCCTGCACTGCAGGTGGATTTTTTTACTGCTGAGCCAATGGGGAAGCCCTCAGTAACATATGACGAATGATCAATAAGTTAGCTGTTATTAATAGTCAAATAAGAAAGGTATTGTGTCTAAAACGTGCTAGAAAGGGACCCACAGTGCGGTCCCTGGTCTCTTGTATTAGTTCTCCCTAAAATTGTTTCCAACTAAGATATGTGGTAGAAATAGACCGCCAGGAATGTCTGGATTGTAGATGAAGGGGGAAAAAAAAGAGACTCCCAGAAGAAGAGAAGTGTGGTCCTGGGATCCTGCCATGAATCAGATGCATGGAGTGTTGTGGGGCCCACAGTGGGGATGGGGGTCAGATTCCAGGGCTGACATACCAGGAAGCACCGAGGTCTTAATTCTTCAAGGAGCTCAGAAACCTCAAGTGGTGAGTCACTTTGATTATGCAATTTCCCTCTATTGTTTTGTCCTCAACCTGAATTCTAGAAATCCCAACATAAAAAGTTAAAACGAAACTTTAGGCCATGCAAGTTCAGCAGCTGTTCTTTCCAGTAGCATGGTCATGCTGTTGTTTAAGGAAGTGGTAACCCTGCCTTCTCTCTTTTCTCCTCAGCATCCTCCCAATGTGCATCTTCCTTAAGCAGTTTTGATAGCTCACTTAGGGCTCAGTGGCTGTGAAGGGGCACTGGAGATCAGAAACAACCACTGTTAATCAGATCAGATCAGATGAGATCAGTCGCTCAGTCGTGTCCGACTCTTTGCAACCCCATGAATCGCAGCACGCCAGGCCTCCCTGTCCATCACCAACTCCCGGAGTTCACTGAGACTCATGTCCATCGAGTCAGTGATGCCATCCAGCCATCTCATCCTCTGTCATCCCCTTCTCCTCCTGCCCTCAATCTTTCCCAGCATCAGGGTCTTTTCAAATGAGTCAGCCACAAGTATTGGAGTTTCAGCTTCAGCATCAGTCCTTCCAATGAATATTCAGGACTGATTTCCTTTAGGATGGTTGGATCTCCATGCAGTTCAAGGGACTCTCAAGAGTCTTTTCCAACACCACAGTTCAAAAGCTTCAATTCTTCGGCGCTCGGCTTTCTTCACAGTCCAACTCTCACATCCATACATGACCACAGGAAAAACCATAGCCTTGACTAGATGAACTTTTGTTGGCAAAGTAATGTCTCTGCTTTTGAATATGCTATCTAGGTTGGTCATAACTTTCCTTCCAAGGAGTAAGCGTCTCTTAATTTCATGGCTGCAGTCACCATCTGCAGTGATTTTGGAGCCCAGAAAAATAAAGTCAGTCACTGTTTCCCCATCTATTTGCCATGAAGTGATGGGACCAGATGCCGTGATCTTCGTTTTCTGAATGTTGAGCTTTAAGCCAACTTTTTTACTCTCACTTTCATCAAGAGGCTTTTGAGTTCTTCACTTTCTGCCATAAGGGTGGTGTCATCTGCATATCTGAGGTTATTGATATTTCTACCAGCAATCTTGATTTCAGCTTGTGTTTCTTCCAGTCCAGCGTTTCTCATGATGTACTCTGCATATAAGTTAAATAAACAGGGTGACAACATACAGCCTTGACGTACTCCTTTTCCTATTTGGAACCAGTCTGTTGTTCCATGTCCAGTTCTAACTGTTGCTTCCTGACCTGCATACAAATTTCTCAAGAGGCAGATCAGGTGGTCTGATTCCCATCTCTTTCAGAATTTTCCACAGTTGATTGTGATCCACACAGTCAAAGGCTTTGGCATAGTCAATAAAGCAGAAATAGATGTTTTTCTGGAACTCTCTTGCTTTTTCCATGATCCAGCGGATGTTGGCAACTTGATCTCTGGTTCCTCTGCCTTTTCTAAAACCAGCTTGAACATCAGGAAGTTCATGGTTCACATATTGCTGAAACCTGGCTTGGAGAATTTTGAGCATTACTTTACTAGCGTGTGAGATGAGTGCAATTGTGAGGTAGTTTGAGCATTCTTTGGCATTGCCTTTCTTTGGGATTGGAATGAAAACTGACCTTTTCCAGTCCTGTGGCCACTGCTGAGTTTTCCAAATTTGCTGGCATATTGAGTGTAGCACTTTCACAGCATCATCTTTCAGGATTTGGAATAGCTCAACTGGAATTCTATCACCTCCACTAGCTTTGTTCATAGTGATGCTTTCTAAGGCCCACTTGATTTCACATTCCAGGATGTCTGG
>NW_011495033.1:8256216-8258803 GCF_000754665.1 Bison bison bison | reverse complement strand
ATAGTGATGCTTTCTAAGGCCCACTTGATTTCACATTCCAGGATGTCTGGCTCTAGGTCAGTGATCACACCATCGTGATTATCTGGGTCATGAAGATCTTTTTTGTACAGTTCTTCTGTGTATTCTTGCCACCTCTTCTTAGTATCTTCTGCTTCTGTTAGGTCCATACCATTTCTGTCCTTTATGGAGCCCAACTTTGCATGAAATATTCCTTTGACATCTCTGATTTTCTTGAAGAGATATCTAGTCTTTCCCATTCTGTTGTTTTCCTCTACTTCTTTGCATTGATCTCTGTTAATAGAGGGCCAGAAATGCGTACCCTGCTGTGGAAATAGCAGGGCTCTTACGTACTTTGTTTTATTTTTGTGGTAATTGTTTTGCTTTGTTTTGTTTGTTTTTTACTGCTTCCCTCATTTTTAAAGAATTTTTGTTAGCGGATAGCTGATTCACAATGTTGTATTAGTTTCTGCTACCCAGCAAAGTGAATAAGTTATACATATACATATATCCACTCTTTTTAAGATTCTTGTCTCATATAGGTAGTTATCAAGTATTGAAGGGTTCTCCGTGCTATACAGTAGGTCCTTATTAGTGATCTGTAGTAGTTTGTATCTGTTGATCTTAAGCTCCCAATGTATCCCTCCCTTGTTGCTTCCTCCCCTGGTAACTGTAAGTCTGTTTTCTACAGCTGTGACTCTATTTCTGTTTTGCACATGAGTTCATTTGTAGTATTTTTTTAGATTTCACATATTAGCAATCTCATATTATATTTGTCTTTCTCTGTTTGACTTACTTCACTCAGTATAACAATCTCTAGGTCTGTCTATGTTGCTGCAAATGATATTATTTCATTCTTTTTTATGGCTGAGTAACCTTCCATCATATATATGTGTGTTCAACTCTTTTGTGACCCCATGGCCTGTAGCCTGCCAGGCTCCCCCATCCATGGACTTCTCCAGGCAAAAATACTGGAGAGGGTTGCCCTTCCCTTATCCAGAGTATTTTCCAGACCCAGGGATCAAACCTGGGTCTTCTGCATTGTAGGCAGATTCTTTACCATCTGAGCCACCAGAGAAGCCCTGTACATATGGACCACATCTTTTTTACCAATTCCTCTATTGATGGACATTTAGGTTGCTTCCCTGTCCCGGCTATTGTAAATAGTTCTACACTGAACATTAAGGTGCATGTATCAGTTCAAATTGTGATTTTCTCTGAGTATATGTCCAGAAATTGGATCACAGGATTGTATTGTTTGTAATGTGTGGAAATGTGGTTCTTAAGGAATATGACTAAATGGGAGAGGATCTCAGGAATCAAAGTTTCTGTTTTCATTTTCCAGCTCTGTCCCAAGTGTCTTCGATGGTCATAAAATTATAGAATGAGTTAGAAAAAAAGTGCATTTAATTTATTCAACCCTTTTCCTTTGAGAGAATGAATTATAGAGGTGAAATGATTTGTCATAAGTTGTACAACTGCTCTGTGACAAGCCAGGGCTGGTAAATGAGCACGTCAGAATGAAAGCCATTATTCACTTTCGAGTTAGAAGACAAGAACGAGGCAGGAAAATACAGAGAGGTGCCCAGGAACCCCAAAGACCATCCAATGCACCAGTCCCCAGATCTGCCTATCACATCAGAATGCCCTGGGCAGTGACTTATTTGGAAAGGCTGCCTTAACCCACTCTAACATACTCAGAATCTTTGGAGATAATGCCTCGAATTCTCTTTAAAGTGTTCCGGTTGGCTTTAACCATGACCAGTTTGGGAGCCATCGGGGATCAAGATCATCCCCAAGAAAAAGAAATGCAAAAAAGCAAAGTGGTTGTCTGAGGAGGCCTTACAGATAGCTGTGAAAAGAAGACTCGAAAAGCTGGGGAGAAAAGGACAGATATACCCATTTGAATGAAGAATTCCAAAGGATAGCAAGGAGAGATAAGAAAGCCTTCCTCAGCAATCAATGCAAAGAAACAGAGGAAAACAATAGAATGGAAAAGGCTAGAAATCTCTTCAAGAAAATTATAGATACCAAGGGGAAATTTCATGTGAAGATAGGGTCAATAAAGGACAGAAATGGTATGGACCTAACAGAAGCAGAAGATATTAAGAAGAGGTGGCAAGAATACACAGGAGAACTGTACAAAAAAGATCTTCATGACCCAGATAACCACAATGGTGTGATCACTCACCTATAGCCAGACATCCTGGAATGTGAAGTCAAGTGGGCCTTAGTAAGCATCACTATGAACAAAGCTAGTGGAGGTGATGGAATTCCAGTTGATCTATTTCTAATCCTAAAAGATGATGCTGTGAAAGTGCTACACTCAATATGCCAGCAAATTTGGAAAACTCAGCAGTGGCCACACGACTGGAAAGGTCAGTTTTCATTCCAATCCCAAAGAAAGGCAATGCCAAAGAATGCTCAGACTACCACACAATTAATTGCACTCATCTCACACGCTAGTAAAGTAATGCTCAAAATTTTCCAAGCCAGGCTTCAGCAATATGTGAACCGTGAACTTCCTGATGTTCAAGCTGGTTTTAGAAAAGGCAGAGGAACCAGAGATCAAATTGCCAACATCTGATGG
>NW_011495033.1:8251550-8256116 GCF_000754665.1 Bison bison bison | reverse complement strand
AAAAACATCTATTTCTGCTTTATTGACTATGCTAAAGCCTTTGACTGTGTGGATCACAATCAACTGTGGAAAATTCTGAAAGTGATGGGAATACCAGACTGCCTGACCTACCTCTTGAGAAATCTGTATGCAGGTCAGGAAGCAACAGTTAGAACTGGACATGGAACAACAGACTGGTTCCAAACAGGCTGGTTCCAAATATATCAAGGCTGTATATTGTCACCCTGCTTGTTTAACTTATATGCAGAGTACATCATGAGAAACACTGGGCTGGATGAAGCACAGGCTGGAATCAAGATTGCCGGGAGAAATATCAATAGCCTCAGATACCAGATGACACCACCCTTATGGCAGAAAGTGAAGAAGAACTAAAGAGCCTCTTGATGAAAGTGAAAGAGGAGAGTGAAAAAGTTGGCTTAAAGCTCAACATTCAGAAAACGAAGATCATGGCATCCGATCCCATCACTTCATGGCAAATAGATGGGGAAACAGTGGAAACAGTGGCTGACTTTATTTTTCTGGGCTCCAAAATCACTGCAGATGGTGACTGCAGCCATGAAATTAAGAGACGCTTACTCCTTGGAAGGAAAGTTATGACCAATCTAGACAACGTATTAAAAAGCAGAGACATTACTTTGCCAACAAAGGTCCATCTAGTCAAGGCTATGGTTTTTCCTGTGGTCATGTATGGATGTGAGAGTTGGACTATAAAGAAAGCTGAGTGCAGAAGAATTGATGCTTTTGTCTCTGGTGTTGGAGAAGACTCTTGCGAATCCCTTGGACTGCATGGAGATCCAACCAGTCCATCCTAAAGAAGATCAGTCCTGGGTGTTCATTGGAAGGACTGATGCTAAAGCTGAAACTCCAATACTTTGGCCGTCTGATGCGAAGAGCTGACTTATTTGAAAAGACCCTGGTGCTGGGAAAGATTGAGGGCAGGAGGAGAAGGGGACGACAGAGGATTAGATGGTTGGATGGCATCACTGACTCAATGGACATGAGATTGAGTAAACTCTGGGAGTTGGTGACGGACAGGGAGGCCTGACGTGCTGCAGTTCATGGGGTCGCAGAGTCGGACACAACCGAGCAACTGAACTGAACTGAAATGAACCTGGTTTAAATGCTTTATTTACAGATATATACACTGAGCCACGGAATGGTAAGCTGATTTACTCAGAGTCACTCTGACAATTTAGCAAAATCCAAAACCGGAACTCAGAGATGCCATCACTATGCCCAGTTATACACTGGGCCTGCTTCTTTGCTCCCTGGCACAGGCAAGGTCTTCGTTCTAATAGAGACCCCAATGTCCTGTGTCTGTAAGTTCACATACAAAGATAAGCATTTGTGGGCCCAGTTGGAGTGTAAATGATCTCAAAGAGGATTACCTTATAGGTCTTAATAAGAGGAACACGAATAGCTTCTATTTCAACTTGGGAATATGTAGTTTAACCCCTCAAGCCCTTATATCACCATTCCCCACTCAATGCTTAATAAGTGATAATAACAGAAGACCTTTTGAGGCTATCTACAATGTCTGTTCTCGTCCTTTATAATAAATCCATGGAATCAATTGGAATTTTGATGGCAACAAGCTGTTCAGTTGCTCCTGGTGCTTTGGGGCTACCACTGGGATGTGGATAGAAGTTACCCCAACCCTAAGCCCCTGGCTGGTTTGGTAGTATGGATTCTAGGCACTGCCTTATCCTAGTCTGTTCCCTCTGGTGGCCAAGGCAATGTGGTCTGTGGTCTGAAAGACACAGCTTTAAGAATGAGAGGTGAAAGGGACTTTGTTTGATTCCTATATTTTTGAAGTATATACATTATTTCAGCTTTATTGATGGAGCAACCGAGGAACAGGGCAAAGCAGATATATGTCCTATGTGTACAAAATAAAGCACCCAGGTCTCGGGCTATCTAGGCCAACCTCTTCCCAGGGCCCTGATTTCAAGTGTAATGCATGGAACAGTGAGATATAGCATGGCACAGCAATTGTGGGCCCAGCTGGAATGTGAATGATTTCAAAGAGGATTACTTAATAGGTGGCCTCTCATCCTGCTTTGAATAGTTTCCTCACTAATAACTGAGTGGAGGGTGCTGATTCTGCTGTAGTCTTTCTTCATGTGGCCTGTTGGGATCTTTATCAATCAGAAACATCCCTGGTCGCTGCGGCAAGTCAAAGGGTCATGGAGCTCTTAAAAGCTTCTCTCTGGAGCCACAAAAAGGGTCATATCCCTTGCCTATCTTCAAAATGGAATGGGAGAATAATCCTACAATTGGTAGAAGCGCAAACACTAGAAATATGAATGGTTGTCTCTAGTCCATTACATGTTCCCTGTTACCCACATCAGTTTAGTAACTATTAGCTGTTGTAAAGAAATGACTGCTATGGGACATTCCTAGGTTTAACCATTTTTAATAATTCCCATTAAAAACAGTCCATCCTTTATTTGTTTATTTTGGCTGAGCCATGTTTCATGAAGGATCTTAGTTTCCCAAACCAGGGATTGAACCTGTGTCCCCTGCAGTGGAAGCTCGGAGACTTAACCACAAGACTGCCAAGGAGGTCTCAAAACAGTCCACTCTTTAATTTTTTTTTTTTTTTTTTAATTTTAACTTGAGGCAAAGTGGTGAGTCTAAGTGGCTTCACATTTAGCACTCTAAATCAAATACGTTGCACATTTTTTGCTCCCCTGTTCCCCAGCTGACTTTTATCTAAATGTCAGGGAACTACACTAATGATTGCCATATCAAGTTATTCACTTCAACTCAGTGAAGTGGGAAATGATCATAAAGCCCTTAATGCACACAAGTGTTAATTGGTCCTTCGAGGGATATTTGGATTTTATTATTTATAAAGATCACAATTAGGCTTATGAAGGCTAAGAGCCCCTGGGTGAATAGCTGGGAAGCCCTGTGAAGGACTCATTGTGCTTTTACATGTTCTGTGTCATGTACCGGACAGCCACTCTTTTGTATTTCTCTGTGTTTTTTTGTTTGTTTGTTTTGGTTTTGGTTTGTTTGTTTTAGCTTTTGGCTGAACCCCAAGGCATGTGGAAATTGAGTTTCCGACTAGGGAACAAACCCATGTCCTCTGCATTGGTAGTGGGACACTTAACCACTGGAACAACAGGGAAGTCCCTCTATTTGTGTTTTTAAAAAAATTGACCTGGATGGGAGGGGAGTTTGGAGGAGAATGGATCCATGTCTATGTA
Source organism: Bison bison bison (assembly GCF_000754665.1). Classification (NCBI taxonomy): domain Eukaryota; kingdom Metazoa; phylum Chordata; class Mammalia; order Artiodactyla; family Bovidae; genus Bison; species Bison bison. The sequence continues at coordinate 8,252,901 of NW_011495033.1, read as the reverse complement.
TGGCTAAGTCCCCCTGATGTCCACCTGAGACTATGACATTGTTAACTGGCTATACTCCAATACAAAATAACAAGTCTTTAAAAAATTGAGAGCTGTCTAGCTGATTCAGTCATATATATTATGCTCCATAACATTCTGGAGCTCACTTTTTTTTTTATGTCAAAAATAACTTTTTTTCCTACATTTTTTAAGATAGGAATGTATAACATTCAGTCAGTTGTAGAAACTTTAGGGTGGTATCATAAACATTAAAGTACTCTATCACGGGAACGGAATGAAAAAATGTAGAACACCCCTCTCAAGGCATCCAGACATCAGCCAGCACGGGCGCTTAGCAACGCACTGCGGCCGAGTCGGAGCCTTCTGCGCAGGCGCCTGCCCACTAGCTTATGTCAGCAGCCCGGGCTGCGTGCCCACACTAGGGACCACCGGTAAGAAATTGTTATTGCAATCTACAGCTCCCAAGTGTTCAGTTTTAGCTTTCTGGTCTTTAATTGATTGCTTTTCCCATTTCAATCTCCAAGGTCCCTCAATCACACAGACGCAGAGGGAAGGAGTCTTGTCTGTTTACTGGGGCAGCTGCCATCCAGCATTAGGGTACTTCTTCCTGAATCTGCCCTCGAACTTCAGATCCGTTTCCTCGGGCGCTGCCCTTCTTTCACTTGTCTGATACCCTGAGAGGATTTGTAACACTTTCAAATGTTCCTGAGGCTTCTGAAATGTTTCCCAGGCCCAGACTCTGGCGTTTTCCCAACTCAGAGGAACACCCTTGCAGGACTTTTCATGATTTTTCAGGTGATTGCCTGCTCTTTGCCGGAAACAAAATATATGTAGAAATGCCGAAAGGAAAGGACAAAACACATCTGCATTTAGGGTGGTGACCGACTCGTCCTGGTTTGGCCTGTGATTTCTTGTTTTTAGCACCAAACGACTAGTGTCCCAGGAAACCCCTCAGTCCTGGGCAAATCACGAAGACTGATCACCCTACCTGCATCTTAAATACTAAGATTGAATCTGGCTGAAACTTGTTTATGTTACCCCTTTCTTCTCTCTTGATTTCTCTGTGTGTGTATGTGTGTATATATAGCAGTATGTATGCATACATATGAAAGTATAGATGTGTTTTGGTATATCTATACACATATATGTGTATAGATACACGTATATATCCATATATCCATGTATATACACACATATATAGACATAATGCATATGGGATAATATTTATAGCTTTCTTTCCTTAACACTGGTCATGTACTCTTCTGACTCATTAGGTATTCTTCAGTTGCTTGAATTTTAAAGGCTTCACAGTGGTCCCTTTTACATACCACACGCATACCATAATTAAAGT
>NW_011495033.1:8248765-8251450 GCF_000754665.1 Bison bison bison | reverse complement strand
TTTCACTGTAGTTGGATATATATATGATTTATATCTTCACCTTTAAAGTTAACATTTTGAGCTAAAAGTCAGTTTAAAATTCTGACCCACATCTTTATTTCTTTCTGCAGCTATGGAATTAGCATATCACAATGTACGAAATGTTGATGCTTTTAACATGTATTGCCCTATCGCTTTCTAGAAAGTTTTACCCTGGACAACGTTTACAATTTGTGGTAAAGAGAATCATGGACTCCTCAGATGTCCAGTCCCCAGTCCTGGAACCTGTGAGAATGTTATCTTACGTGGCAAAGGGATCTTTGCACATATGGTTCGAGGTTCAGAACTTGAGATGGAGGAGCAGCCAGGTTATCCAACCTAATCACACAGTCCCTGAAAGTGGATACCCTGTCCTACGGTATCAGAGAGATGAGACAGAAGGAGAAGAGATCCCAGCTGTGTGTGAGAGACACTTGACATGCTGCTGCTGGCTTTGAAGATGGAAGAACAGGGCTGGGAACAGCCCTCTGCTGACAGTCATCAAAAAATAAAGATCGCAGTCCAATAAACCAAAAGAACCAAATTCTGCCAACACCTTGAATGATCAAGAAAATTGATTCTTCTCTATAGCTTCTAGATAAAAACACAGTTCTGCCAACACCTTGATTTTAGTCTGATGATACCTGGATCTCACCTTCAGAACTGTAGGATAATAAATTTGTGTTGTATAAATCACTGATTTTAGTGGTACTTTATTATGATAGTAGTAGAAAACAAATGAATTATTCTTTTAAAATGTGTGATGCTTTATTAATAAAAATATGATTTTACATACAGGCCAAACTAACCTATAGTGATAGAATTCAGACTAGAGTCTCCCTTTTGGGAATATTTAAAAAAAATTATTTTCTGTTTTTTTTTTTAAGTTGCTATTTTATTTTAATTAATTTTTTCTTTTCTTCTTCTTCTTCTTTTTTTTTTTGTTGTGCCATGCAGCATGCAGCATCTTAGTTCCCCAACCAGGGATCGAACCCATGCCTCCCTTCATTGGAAGCATGGAGTCTTAACCACTAGACCACCAGGGAAGGCCCCTTTTGGAGATATTAACTGGCAGGGACCTGAGGGAGACTTCTGGGGTTTGGAAAAGTTCTACAAATGATTCGAGATGTGGCTACGTGGAGTGTAGGTGCAAATGTGCCAAGTCACTTCAGTTGTATCCCACTCTTTGCAACCCCATGGACTGTAGCCTGCCAGGCTCCTCTGTCCATGGGATTCTCCAGGCAAGAATACTGGATTGGATTGCCATGCCCTCCTCTAGGGGATCTTCCCAACCCAGGGATCCAACTTGTGTCTCCTGAATTGGCAGGCAGGTTCTTTACCACTAGCACCACCTAGGAAGCCCCACATGGAGTTAAAGTTCCTCAGTGGTGCAGAACTCTTTGGACCCCATGGACCCCATACAGTCCATGGAATTCTCCAGGCCAGAATACACGAGTGGGTAGCATTTCCCTTCTCCAGGGGATCTTCCCAACCCAGGGATCGAACCCAGGTCTCCTGCATTGTAGGTTAATTGTTTACCAGCTGAGCCACAGGGGAAGCCCGAGAATACTGGAGTGGGTAGCCTATCCTTTCTCCGGCAGATCTTCCCAACCCAGGAACTGAACCAAGGTTTCCAGCATTGCAGGCAGATTCTTTACCAACTGAGCTATCAGAGAAGCCCCACATGGAGTGTAGACATGTGTAAAACAGACTTATCTTCATTGAATTTTATTTTTGGAGAGTATTACTTCAATTAAAAAGAAACCACTCCATTGTTTAAACTTTTATGCATGGGTTGGTTCTTTGTGTACATGTTCATTGGTTTGAGTTTTTTATCTTGTAAATTGATAGTCTCCTTAGCTTGAGAATTCACTTATTTTTCCCTTATTTATAAGAGACTTTAAAACTCTATCTCTTGTACATTTCATATTTTGAAAACACAGTATCTCCTCTTAATACAAAAGTTATAGAACATGAAACATAGTCTGGACCTCAGGATTTCCCCTTAGAAGAAGGAACTTAAGCCTTTCCAGAATGGCAGCTTTTTTAAACTCTGGGACTGTCCCCGCCAATTGCATCATGTCGGATACACATAGTAAAGCATGGTTTGGGGATCCAGTTTATATTTAGTCACGGTCCACACGCAAGGCCACTAAGGAAGCTGGGAAATTTTTCTTCTCCAGGGAGATGGCATGACTCGGAGGTGCATCTGGAAGCAAGAGCTGGAAATAGGATTAAAACTCTTTTATCAGGACAAGTGGGTTCATCAAAATGCAAGGGATTAAGGGCAAGCAGGCATAATCCTAGCTTGCCTGCTAAGTAGCTGTGTGGCCTAACCGGATGCCATTAAGCCCACCTGCCTCATCTATGAAACACGGGGATGCTCATGGTCAGGGATGGCGAGTTAGTTTCAGTGCAAACATCAGCCCAAAAGGATGATAGTAAGGATAACAAGGTCTTGTGCTGGCCTCTGAGAAATAGTAATGAAGCTCTTTAGTGATGTCCTCCAAGGACACAGTGTTAGGGAGGACCCCAGTTTTGTGACATGTCAGGCATTTCTGAACCAGGAGATACCTGCTGCTGCTGCTGCTGCTAAGTCGCTTCAGTCATGTCCGACTCTGTGCGACCCCATAGACGGCAGCCCACTAGGCTCCTCTGTCCCCGGGA
>NW_011495033.1:8232073-8248665 GCF_000754665.1 Bison bison bison | reverse complement strand
CTGCTGCTGCTGCTGCTGCTAAGTCGCTTCAGTCATGTCCGACTCTGTGCGACCCCATAGACGGCAGCCCACTAGGCTCCTCTGTCCCTGGGATTCTCCAGGCAAGAACACTGGAGTGGGTTGCCATTTCCTTCTCCAATGCATGAAAGTGAAAAGTGAAAGTGAAGTCTCTCAGTCGTACTCTTAGCGACCCCGTGGACTGCAGCCTACCAGGCTCCTCTGTCCATGGGATTTTCCAGGCAAGAGTACTGGAGTGGGGTGCCACTGCCTTCTCCAGGAGATACCTATGTTCCATCAATTTTATTCTCCCAAGATCATCTTGAAATTGGACTGAGATTGGACATTTAGGACATTAGGAATTAGCTGGGAGGTGTTCTTTCCTGTGTAGCTCCATCTCAGAAACAGGAGAGTGTTTAAGATCATGAACTCTGGAGTCAGATTGCCAGGATTTGGCTACCCAGATGCTTATTTCAGATCTCGGCACCTCAGTTTCCCTACCAGTAAAATGAAGGCATAAAAAGAGTTGACACAGGGGAGCACAGAACAGTGTGTCATAAGCATGTAGTAAGTATGTCCTGGGGCTTCCCAGGCAGCTCAGTGATAAAGAAGCCGCCTGTCAAGGTAGGAGATGCAGGTTCGATCCCTGGGTTGGGAAGATCCCTTGGAGAAGGAAATGGCAGCCCACTCCAGTATTCTCGTCTAGGAAATCCCATGGAAAGGGGAGCCTGGCAGGCTATAGTCCACCGGGTTGCAAAGGAGTTGGATAGGACTTAGTAACTAAACAACAACATCAATGAAGTATTTACTGAATCAGCAGCTATGAATATTCATCATGAGGGGGACGCAGTGACTGGAGGGTGCGAGGGAGGTGCCAAGGATGTGGACCATTCGAAGCGTTCCTGGAACTGTCTTCACGTTTCTTGGCAAACAGGTAGTAGACACGGACCTTGCAGAAGACCTGTGCTATAGATGGGGAAATAGAAAGTCTCCTGGGAACAGTGGAGAATGGGCTCCTCAGACCCTCACTTGAACCAGAGGTGCAGAAGGCTCTGGACCCCCAGCAGGAACAGGAGACAGATCCCAGTGGGGACAGACACTGAGAGGCCCCTCGCTCAGGTTCTATGGGAAGTTCAAAGACTGCCATCAGCAAATTCCATTGATTGCACAATTTCCCTCCTTTAGTTGTGGTTTACATCTGGATTTGGGAAACTTTCATGTGAAAGCCAAAACGAAACTCAAGACGGCTCAAGTTCTGCAGCTATTTTGGCCAGCTGCCAGACTGCCCTCCCTAGGACAGGATCCATACGTTGTTTTTTTTTTTTTTTTCCCTCTCTCTCTGTCCTTTCCCGGGGGCATCCTAGTTTGCTGTTAACTAAAGCACAGTCAACAACAGCAGTGCTTGTCATTTAGGAGCGGGAAGATGGCAAAGCTGTGGTCTAGACAATAAGCTGGTAGTGGGCGGGGATAAGTTAATACTGGGAAAGAAATGAGGCCGCTACAGTGGAAGCTGGTGTCCACCTTCTTAAATGACTCCCAAGACACACATCAAGGTCGGGTGGACGAATAGCCTTGGAATCTCAAGCCTGGGCTACATTTTACATCGTTGCCCCCAGATTTATTCAGAGATCACAGAATCACAGAAACAATGGACAGAGGTATTAGGAGAAAGACATCAAGTGCTTTCCAGCAGGTGACTAGTCTCTATGAGCCAGGCCTGGACGTGAGCAGTGGCCATGTATGAGAGTCAGGTCCTTGCCGAGACTACCATGCAAGGGCAAATTCAAGGCAGAATCCAAGCAGCAACAGCCCAAAGGAACCTCAGCAAGCCTCCCGGCTGGGCCTCAAGTCCCTAAGGAAACTGATCAAAACCTCAGAAGGGACACGCGGCCAGAAGCCAACAGGCTGACTCAGCATCTTGGGATAGGTTCTGGAAATCCACGTTTTTAGAAGGAATCCTGCTGATTTCCATTCACAGCCAGTTTGGAAGCCATGGATCTAGGGCAGAAGCACATTCATGGGTGGGTACACTGGGTCTCACGGAAGGAAAATGATTTGTCAGTGACTCAGTTGACAATTTCGTGCAGAGGCGCAGCCTAAGGAAGATGCGTGCACGTCCATGCATCCGCGTTTGGTCACCAGTCCCTGATGGGAACTCTTCTCTATCAGAGGCCCCAGAGTCTCCAGGGCTTAGAGTTTACAAGTTCAGGGGCAGGAGTGGGAGGACAGACGGGCCGAGGACTGTTTAAAAATGAAAAGCTATAGCTTTACGAACAGAGTGCTAGCAGATTCTATCTGTGGTAGTACACATGGAGCCTAACTCACTGCTCCCTGCCTCTTACCATTCCCCACCTTCTACCCAAGACTTGCCCACCGCCAGAGGGACTTCTGAGTATGGACCCATATGGTAGCATCTTAGTCATCTGGACTCTGAGTCACCGTGTGCATCTCCACTCCATTGGAGGTTTAAAGCGAAGTCGTTCAGTCGTGTCTGACTCTTTGCGACCCCATAGACTGTAGCCTACCAGGCTCCTCCGTCCATGGGATTTTCTAGGCAAGAATACTGCAGTGAGTTGCCATTTCCTTCTCCAGGGGATCTTCCCAACCCAGGGATCGAACCTGGGTCTCCCACATTGTAGGCAGACGCTTTTACCATCTGAGCCACCAGGTTTAAAGGTCACTCTCTTTTTTAAAAAAAGATTTACTTATTTGGTTGCATCAAGTCTTAGCTGCAGCACACAGGGTCTTCACTGCCTCTTGGGGAATCTTTCCTTGCAGCACATGAACACTCGCTGCGGCACTCTGGCTCAGTAGTTGTGCTGAGGCATGTGGGAACTTAGTTCCCCAACCAGGGATTGAACCCAAGTCCCCTGCATTGCCAGGCAGATTCTTAACCACTGGACACCAGGGAAGTCCCTATGGGTCACTCTCAGTGGCCGTTTGGGATGGGATCTTGGTAGCGGAAGAGACGTACAGGACTACTGGACCCGGCCTGAGGATGAAAGAAGATGCTAATTGCTCCCAGAATTTGGGGGCCTTCTTGGAGGCTTTGGTGAAACACGTCTGTGTCTAGGCAGGCAATGACTGAGCCAGGTGTGGGTTTATAGTAACCCAGGCCCCTGATAAGCCCTGAGTGCAGATTTGAAACCTGGTGCCTTCCAGCTCCTCCCAAGACACGACTCCTCGGACTGAGGGAAACGGAGATGTCCCTTACCAGACTCTGCCTACTTCCTACCTGTGGTACAGTATCATCTGCACTGAATGGAGAGGGAAGCGGAGGCCCAGAAAGAGAAGCTGATGTGCCTAAGTGCACAGGCAGTCAATGCTGCTCTTGTGATCAGCACCACCACCTCCTGCCTCCCAGGCCTGGACATTTGCAGCTCCGCGTGCTCCCGAGTAGACTGTTACCTACCGCAGTGCTCTCTCCCCAGACTGGCAGGTGGGTGCCCTCTAGTTGATCCTAAACTTTGATGGGGAGGCTAGTTTCCATACAAGTCTGGGTTCCATTTTTCAAAGAAGAGCAGACCAAGCTCATAGACTGCAGAGGGATCTTAGGGGACCATTCAGAAAGAGGAGACCCTGTCCCTTTAAGTGCTCGTTCCTAAACCTTTGCAGCTGGACTCCAGGGGATAGTAACAAAGGGAAGAAAATTTGGGGCAAAGGACTGACATGCTCGTAAATGCCAGCTGGTGTCGGGGGAGCTGGCTCTAGACTCTACATCACTGATCCTTCTCTCTGTCCTCACGACTGGAGATTGTCCGGAAATCCCCTACAGGCTGGCATATCTCCTCTACCTCACCATCACTTCTTGCCTGGATCATTGCAGAGACTGGCTCTCAGATCATCCTTTCCACACCCTCCGGCCGCAGCTCTCTCCTCCACGAGCTCACTTCTGATTATGGCACTGGGGCTTCCCTCCTGGCCAAACATCCTCCATATCTCCTTATCACTTTCAGAATTGAATGCAAACTGTCCACCGTGACATTCAAGATCCTCTAAAGTAGGGGACCACCACCCCTGAGAGCTAAGGCCTGATGATCTGAGGTGGAGCTGATGTAACGATAACAGAAAACAATACGTCTAACGTGCTTGAATAATCCCGAAACCATCCCAGGCGCCTGGTTTGTGGAAGAACTGTCCTCCATTAAACCGGTCCCTGGTGCCAAAATGACTGGGGATGCTGCTCGAAAACATGACTCCAAGCTCATTTAGAAATTCTAAAATTGCTAAATTTTCCTCCTTTTCCTGGAGCAAATTCCGGCAAACTGAGATTCCTGCTTTTTGCCTGCTCTTCTGCCCATTCGGAACGAATTCTGTAGAACCCTGTCCTCTAATCTCACCCCACCTTTTTTTTTTTTACTCATTTTTTTTTAAAATTGGAGGATAACTACTTTACAATATTGTGTTGGCTTTTGCCATACATCAACAGGAATCAGCCACAGGTGTACATATGTCCCTTCCCTCCTGAATCCCCCTCCCATCTAGCTCCTCATCCCATCCCTCTAGGCTGTCACAGAGCTCTGGATTGAGGCTTCTGTGTCACATAGCACTTTCCCACTGGCTATCTGTTTCACATATGCTAATGTGCTAATGTGTATACTTCTGCGCTGCTCTCTCAGTCCATCCCACCCTCTCCTTTCCCACTGTGGCCAGAGTCTGTTCTCTATGTCTGCATCTTCACCCCACCCTTTAAGGCAGGTCCTCTTTATGTCTCTTCTTCACTGAAAAGTGTCACTTAACTATAAAATCTCTTGTCACCAGCCTTCCTCTGAGGTCTCAGTTCACATAAGATCAGTATTTCTCTGGGACTGAGCACAGATGGAGGGGAGTGACTAGTGAATAAAATGGAAGTGCTGGCAGCTCAGTTATGTCTGACTCTTTGGGACCCCACAGACTGTAGCCTGCCAGGCTCCTCTGTCCATGGAATTCTCCAGGCAAGTGTACTGGAGTGGGTTGCCATGCTCTTCTCCAGGGGAATCTTCCCAACCCAGGGATCGAACCCAAGTCTCCCACATTGCAGGCAGATTCATCCGAGCCACCAGGAAGTGACTAGAGGCAGGAGAAAGTCATTGCAACAGATCAGGAAGGGCTAGGTAGGTTTCACTGCGTGGGAGAAAGGGGTGAGCAGATGAGGAAGGAAATGGCTATGGGCTGGTGCTGGACAGATGACTGGAGTCCTGGAGTCTCAGCAAGCTGCTGTGGGGACTGGAACCCCAGTGCTGGAATGGCCCTGTCTGTTCCAAACCTTGGCGTGGAAAGCAGCTAAGTCAAAAGGCCATTCATTAGTGGCCTGGCCCCCACCTTCCTAAAACCATGGATTCTTCTGGGTTTATCTCAGCTTCTCTGCTCCTCTGGCCATTCTGGCACAATTGCTTTTTTACAATTGTAATTCATTATTTTATAGGAGGAAGAGAGTAAGGAAAAATAGGAAAGAAACCTTTCCTTTGGCAGGGTCATAGTCAAGGAATGATGAAATGAGACCTGAAACCTGCAGAGTCAACAGTGGAGTCCTGGGGAGGTTTCCTGGAAGAAAGAAGGGGAACCAGTGGGTCAGGACTGGACGTATCTTCCATCCGGCACCAAGACCAACAGGGCTGAGACAGGAAGAGGAGGTGTAGTCATGCCCAGACTAACAACAGAAAAGGTTCTGAACAGGGTCATCTTAGGGGCTCCACTTTCTTTTCACTGAAAATCTTTCTGCAGTTAAAGGAGTTGAAGAAATGAAAGTGGTCAGAAGAGAGATAAGCAGATCCAAAGTTCCTCCCGTTGGGCTGAATGAAGGACTTCAGGAATCCTGGTTATCAAGCTCTTGAATCTTAGCATCAGAGGCGATGAGAGCTGGATGGCAGACACAGATGTTGGAGTGCTGTGGTTTTCAGACCTCAGCTTGGTTGTCTGAGTTTTTCTCCAAGTGAGATCATGGGCAGAATCCCATGACCGACCAGGGCAAGTGGAGTGGTCTGTGAGGCAGAAGCTGGAGGCCCTGTCCCTCACACCCAGGCTTCCAGAGTGCTCAGAGTGAGATGCCCTGATCCAGTCATCCCCGCCTCCCTCCCCTCAATACACACTTCAAGAACCTGTGTGAACACAGCCCACACGTGGTTTCTACTTGCTGGGGATTGGCTCCCTCTAGTGGACAGTTGGTGCAGAGGCAGGGAATCGTGTATGCCTGGCGTCAGAGAAAATCGCTGCACCCAATACTGTTAGGTTGTTTAGTTACTAAGTCATGTCCGACTCTTTTGCCATCCTGTGGACTGTAGCCCACCAGACTTCTCTGTCCATGGGATTTACCAGGCAAGAATACTGGAGTGGGTTGCCACTTCCTGCTTCAGGGGATCTTCCCAACCCAGGGATCCCACCCAAGTCTCCTGCATTGACAGGTGGATTCTTTACCTCTGAGCCACCAATATTGGCTTGGAAGTATTTCATGGACATTTGTCCAGATCTATAGATAACCCATGAATGTGGAGGACAGCCAGGGACCCTGTCTGGAGGAGACTGAACACCTCTTGTGGAGGTCAGATCAATAGGTCAAGAGCTGTGACCTTCAACTGATGCATTCCCCTCCCTCTAGAAACTTCCTCAAAGTCTAGGCCTGAGTGCCCCTGTCCTGGGACCAGGGAAAATGTTCACTAGACCAAAGCCATGTGCACATCCACATGAGATGTAGAAAAGAGTGAGGAGTTAGAAGCTAGATCTCAGCTTCTGACTTGTGGAAATGGGGCTAATACAACTTTGTGAGGGTTAAATGCACTGGCGTACAGAAAGGGTTTTGAACAGTGGCTACTGGCACGTGGTAAGTTCTCAATAAGTTTAATAATCCTTAGTTTGGGGGGACTTCAGAGAGAATATGGCCGGGAGTGTCTCTGGGAAGAGACTCAAAGTGAAAGACAATGGAATTCTCCTAATTTCTCCCCCAAATTGACTCTAGGTTCCAAATCGAGACATGTGGCAAAGGGGATGGTTTTTTTTCAGAAAGCCTATGTTATGGGAAAAGAAACAAGAGGAATGCCAGAGAGAAGGGCAAGGTCCCAGATATCATGGACAGGATCAGATGTTTTCCATGCTCCAGGCTTCAGAGAATGTGACCAATGTATTCTAGGGACAACGGCTCTGAGTGATGCTGGTGTCATAGCTGGTGAGCATTCGGTGACACAAGGCTGCTATTTCCATTTTTTTTTAATGTTTATTTATTTATAGGCTGCACTGGATCTTGGTTGCAATGAGCAAGATCTTTAGCTGGGGTATGTGGGATCGGGTTCCCTGACCAGGGATTGAACCCAGGCCCCCTGCACTTTGAGTTCAGTCTTAGCCACTGGACCACCAGGGAAGTCCCTATTTTCTTTTCTTTCTTTTTTTTCTTTTTTTGATGTGGACCATTTTTAAAGTCTTTATTGCATTTGTTACAATATTGCTTCTGTTTTATGTTTTGGTGTTTTGGCCAGGAGGCATATGGGATCCTAGCTCCCCAACCAGGGAATAGAAACATCACCCCCTGCACAGGGAGTGTCAGTTGCTCAGCCATATCCAACTCTTTGTGATCCCATGACTGTAGCCAGGGGAGTCTGTGATGAGGAATAACTCTGATGGGGGCAGGATATAAGTCCCTTGCTATGGAAACAGATGTCCTGGCTTTTTACCTGGTCCCTAAAAGGATATCAGGTGAATGATCAGGTAGAAGTGCAACCTGGGAATCCAGATTCCCAGATTTGTTTTATAGCTCAGACTCAGAATTCATCTGAAGAGGAAGTAAACAGGACCCGAGAATTCATTTTCTTCTACCCTCCCCTTTCTTGGAGAGCCACAAAGTCCATCAGGCCATGCAGGGTATTAGAGGCCGATGTGTCCCAGGATCTAGGGAGAGGGGATGGGAGATGGTAAAGCTGAAGGATCATCAGCAACAGGAGATGGAGCAGAGGGCTAGCTGGAACTTCACTCAGGCCTGACGTTGATGAAATACACATTTGCGTCTATGAAAGGTTGCAACTTGAAGGTTCATATCTAGGGCAGTTACTGTACATTATACTCTCTCAAGCGCAATTTTCCCTTCTACAAAAGAGAACCAGCTGAGGTTTGGGATCAGCCTTTCCCAAAGTTTCTTGGAACTTCTTGAAAGAGTCTATAAACTCATTTTCGTGTAAAGCTCAGCATTGCAGCTGACACAATAAAAATGCAATAATGATGGCTGCTTTTATTGAATTTGTTCTCCATGCCAAGGACTATAGAGTTTATGCATGTTATCTAATTTAATCCTCCTGGCCAACATCTGAGATGAGTGCTTTTGTGATGCTCATTATAAAGATACAAGAAGTGAGGCTTAGAGAAGCCAAAAGCCTTCCTCATACAGGACAAAGCCCAGAAAAGGGAGAGCTGCCTCTCTGTTCAGACATGCCCTTGAACTGTGCTGGAAACATGTTCGCACACACACCTTTTTTTTAGTGCTATTTGTCCATTATTTCATATCATCCTCTAGTAGCAGGCCTCTTGATCCCCAGTTTACCTGGGAGATTAAATGACTTTCCGGAGAATGCACAACCAGTTCAGGCAAGCCAGAGCTGAAGTGAGTCTAGTAGGTAGAATAAGATCCTCCACTCTAATACATTAGACAGAGTCTTTGGGAAAGATGACTTAGAACCTGTGCTTTTAGACAGAGAACAGGCTTGTGGTTGCAAAGGAGGAGGGTAAGTGAAGGAGGAAAGGATTGGGGGTGGAGGATTAGCAGATGCAATACGCATTCTTTATTATATTCTTTTCCATTATGGTTTATCACAGGACACTGAATATAGATCACTGTGCTATATGGTAAGACCTTATTATTTATCCATTCTATAATAATAGTTTGCATCTGCTAGAATGCATATATATATATCTATCTTCCCTGTGGCTCATCTGGTAAAGAATACATCTGCAATGCAGGGACCTGGGTTAGATCCCTGGGTTGGGATGATCTCCTGGAGAAAGGAAAGGCTACCCAATCCAGTATTCTGGCCTGGAGAATTCCATGGACTGTATAGTCCATGGGGTCACAAAGAGTTGGACACGACTGAGCAAATTTCACTTCATATACATATATATACACACACACATATGTACATGTACACATATATCTTCCCTGGTGGCTCAGTGGTAAAGAATCCATCTGCCAATGCAGGAGACACAGATTCAAGCCCTCAGTTAGGAAGATCTCTTGAAGAAGGAAATGCCAACCCACTCCAATATTCTTGCCTGGAAAATTCCATGGACAGGGGAGCCTGGCAGGGTACAGTCTGTGGTGTTGCAAAAGACAAGATTTAGCAACTAATATATATATGTGTGTGTGTGTATAATATATATGTATATAACTGAATCACAACAGCAGAAATTAACACAATATTGTAAATCAACTATACTTCAATAAAATAAATTTGAAAAAAGTACCTGTGCCTTTATGTCCATGGCAATTCTAATGCACAGTCAATGAGAAGTCATAGATTTAGTTCAAGCGTCCATTTTATGATTGGGTACACTAAAGTGCAGGGAGGAAATGTAAATTTCCAAAGTTGCCTTCCAGACTAGCTGAAGAACCAGCCCAGCCAGAGCTCAGACATGCCTCAGGCCCAGGCCTGCTTCTTTATAGCAGCTGCCAGGCTGCTCTGCCTAGAGCCCTCTCCTCTCATCAGGACCTGGGTGATCATTCCCCCAACTTCAGCAGCGTTGATGACCAACAGGTCTGCGCTAAGTGCCTCTCTAGGAATTGTCTTTGGCTGTAGGGACAGGCCTTCCTCAAAGTCACCTCCTCTTTTCTGAGAGTAGTCCCCACATCCAGTGATGGGTGATACAGACAGATAAAGGCCTATTCCCTTTTCTTTATTTGGAATAATTCTAAAGAAGCATCCCTGCTCCAGAACACCTCACAGGATGAGTCTGGGGGCACACTGGGATATCCCCTCTGAACTAAGAGAAATAACGATAGCCTCCTTTGCCTCCCATTGTTGAAAAATGAGGCACGGCGCCTGGGGGTCAGCTTCTCTGTGCATGGGGAGACTGCTCTGACTACGTGGACAAAGGCTTCCAGTTGTGACAGGCACGGAGCACCAGCGGGTTCTAGCAGGTCTCGATGTGGGGCAAGTGATCCTGTGGCTTGTGCGATTCAAACAGCCAGACCCGGATATTAGAGGAAAATGGAGTGGGGAAAGGGCTTCCCAGATGGCTCAGCATCTACCTGCCAAGCAGGAGACTCAGGTTTGATCCCTGGGTCAGGAAGATCCCCCAGACAAGGAAATGGCTACCCGCTCCAATATTCTGGCTTGGAATATCCCATGGATGGAGGAGCCTGGCAGGCTACTGTCCATGAGGTGGTAAAGAGTCAGACACAACTTAGCAACCAAAGAGCAGCAGCAGTGGGGGAAGAAACTGACTGCGCCCCATGGAGTCCAAGACTGTCAGAGAATCACAAAACAGACACCTGGGCTTTTGGACCAAGGCCATGCCATCTAAAGAGGAGAGTTTACATCCTCTGAAAAAAAAAAAAAGTTCCCAGTGTGTTACTGGCAACTGCAGAGACAGAGAGCCTGGCCAGATAAATTCAAGTGAACTTACAGCCAGAACTGCTCATCATGAGCTGAGTCCAGTCAAACCCAAGTTATAACTCCAGGTGGGCCCAGCAGCAGCCCCCCATCCATCCTGAGATGGAAAAAGCACCTGTGGATCGAGCAAGGACAGAGAGCCTCCATCCTAAGGATCTTAACCTCATTAGCGTAAGAGCTCATAATAGCTCTCATGACCAGAAATCCCAAGGGTTTTAGGAGCTCAGTGCCAGGAACATATATTTCTTGTTATTAGTATCATAGTGTCATATACACATATGATATATATGCAATTACATAGTATCATATACAACTTCATGACCAGCTGCAGCAGTGACGTGTGTTCACCCCTAAGAATTTGCTTCCCAGAGAAACCATCTGATAGCATTCCTGGTCCCTGGTGGGGGGATGTGTGTAACCAAAGCAGGACCCTATGGGGCCTTCTCACTATAGACCCCTCACCTCAGGTCTTCTGCTTGCCTTTTGTTCTGTAGAAAAACCCGTCAAAGAATTATTTTACTCAGAGAAGTGAGAAAACGCAGAAAGAAAGGACAGCAGCCAAGCAAGGAAAAAATAATAATAGTTCAGCCATTAAACAAAGCCAAGGACCTTTAGTTCCTCCTCGAGGGCTTTAGATACTCTTCTGAGCCAAGTCTTTGGGCTGTTTTGGAGACACTGAACCTCAACCAGCTGAAAGAAGTTAACTGTACGATTCGCACGAACTCATAGACCCCAGGCGGATGGGAACCAGAAGGTTGATGTTGTTGACTCCTGGTTGCCTCACCACCAACCAATCAGAAGACTGTCCATGACCGGATCACAGATTTTCCTCAGGGCCCACTGTCAGTGGGTTGCGAGTTAACCCTTTGTGTAACTGGAGGGCGAGTGAGACTCTTGCTCTTTTTGTTGATACAGGGAAGGAATAAGGAATCAAATAGATGGTCCTACAAGATCTTCTGCTCTGAGAGCACTTTCTCGTGGAAAACATCACTATCCCACCCACAGGGGCAGGGGAGTTTGAACGAGGGCTCTGTGCTCACACTCTCACAATCAGACGAGGGTTAAGCACTCAAACTCTCAGTTTGAGGACAGTTTGAAATGGAGAAAAACAGTGAAGCATTCTGACTTTTGGATATACAGCTCCAAGATGGTTAAGATGCATATCTAAGGAAAAATTTCAGTGACCCAAGATTCTTGCCCATGTTCATACACAGCAATACACTGTTAATAAAATCGTTAACTTGAGGTCTTTGTTTTTAGTAATTAACAGTAATCTTTTACCAAGATTTATGCTTTTTTTAAAAAAAATGTGGACCATTTTTTAAAGACTTTATTGTATTTGTTACAATATTGCTTCTGTTGTTTCTTTTTTATGTTTTGGTTTTTTGGCCACAAGGCATGTGGGATCCTAGCTCCTCAACCAGGGATTAAAACTTGCACCCCCTTCATTGGAAGGTGAAACCTCAACCGCTGGACCACCAGGAAAGTCCCTAGGTGTGTTCTTGACTACATGCATTTCCCAGGTTAAAAATTCATATATCTATATCTATATCTATCTCGTGGTTCCCCCCTTTTGCTTTGGAGCAGTTCTTTAGAAGTATCTGAGAGGCTGTCTCCCAGGTTCGAGTCCTTAAAGTCCCTGAATAAACTCACTGCCCTTGCATTGTGTGTTTCCTCTCAATCGACACCTAAAACGTCATTATTCTCATTATGGATAGAGTAATCAAGCCCAAGGTAGCACAGTGAGAGAGCCCAGTCACCTGCCTCCCAGGTAAGTGTTCTTCCTGATGCCTCATGCCACCACTTACATTGCCAAGTGTCCTGACTACCACATATAGTGGCCCAAGGGGACCTTGGCATGAACGTTGCCCTTTGGAGTTGTGCAATGCAGTGACCCTGCTGGATGGAACACCGTTTGTAATGGATCACTGGCCGTCCAGATTGGCAGCATCAGACTGAGTAGAGTTGCACCAGCAGGGGGCGCCTGTGACCTTTTTCTACCCTAGAAAAGGTGGGTCTTTGTGTCTGGGGATCACATGACTGACAGAATGCCAGTTGATTTCATATGGTCCAAGGGAGTCCCGGTTGGAGCTGCTGACATAGGAAGTGGGGATCCTGTCCACTTTATTGGCCGCTCTTGAGCTTGGAAATTTGGGGTGTAATGGGAAGAGTGATGGAGGGAAGTGCATTTTCTGGGTCTTTAATTGCAGCTTTGTGGAGTTTCGGGAGTTTCCGTATCACTAATTCTGTTTCTCCATCCACAGCATTCAACATTTCTCCTGACCTAGTCACGTTCTTCTTACAGTTGCCCTCTCCCCACCCTCTTCATCTACCAGTTCCCTGGTTCCATCCCCCATTATCTTGTTAAAAGAAGAGAGCATGCCCAAATGGAGATTTAATATTTAATCTAATTGCAGTTTCAATCCCCCAGGAATGTAACCTTTAACCAGTCAACCTGGAATTTCCAGGTTGAATTTCTCACTGGACAGCCCTGGTGAGATGGTCTCCCCAACAGGCCCTTCCATTTCCCCTAGAAAGACAACTTTGCCTGAAATAATGCATTCTTTGCTAATAATTTCCTCTTTCTAACCCCTTTCTGCCTTTAAAAAATATCCCTTTCCTCAGCTTGGGTGAGCGCCTCTCTATTGCTAGATGGCATGCTGCCTGATTCATGAATCATTGAAAAAAGTCAATTTGATCTTTGAATTCACTTCATTGAATTTTTGTTGTTTAATGGATTTGGCAGCAATGGTGGGCCTGAAGGAGACTTACAGGTTCCCTATGAACCTTTTAAATTCACTGTCTTTCTCAGAAATTCTGAGAGTAAGTTTCCTCTTGACTTTGAGCATCTCTCTCTCTGCATCGAGCTCCCAATTTAATTAGCTTAGGCTGGGAGCTGCTGGTAGTCGGGATCACAATTCCCTGTTTGCTTGGAAACCAAAACTCTCGGCTCGGCCTCCAGATTCCACGTGGCAGCTTAGTCTGCGCTTCCACATTTGTTTAGAGTCAGCCGGCAGTCTCCATTCTTTGAGGTTTTGCTAGGTCACTCCTTTCCCCATCCCCCGGTTTCACTGCTGTTGGTGTGCACAGGGCCTTTTCCCGGCCCAGGGTACAGTAGCGCCTCTCGGTTATTGCTGATATATTAACGTGCACGTGTGTTTGTCTTGTGTAAAGTGTGTGTGCTCAGCTGTGTCCGACTGTTTGCGATCCTATGGGCCGTAGCCCGCCGGGCTCCTCTGTCCATGGCATTCTCCAGGCAAGAACACTGGAGTAGGTTGCCACTTCCTCCTCCAGGGGATATCTTCCTGACTTGGGGATCAAACCCATGTCTCTTGCATCTCCTGCATTGGCAGGCAGATTCTTTTACCACTGAGCCACCTGGGAAGTCCCTTATTTTGTGTAGATAAAGACTGTAGCTAACAGGAATCTGGGAGGCCAAAAAGCTGAAAAAATTGGTTGGCACAGGTGAAGCACATAAGAGCTGTGAAAACACTTGCCCCCAAACCCATAGACTTCTGTGTTAGGGTAAGTTGGTCATGAAGTGGGTCAGACTGACCCACTAGGTCACTCACCAACCTCAAGAAATTTTCCATGCAACCATATACACTGTAAAATACCACATAATTTCCAACTCAGCAGCACATTGCTTTTAGGTATTAGTCCATCTCCAGGAAACCCAAAGTCTTAGCTAATGGGATCCTTAAACTCTGAAAAGTCAAGTGTACCATTTTTTCACACACCTGCTTATTTTATATCTGAAAAATATGATCCTGGAAGCTATAAATATCTACAAAAATGGCAGAATATTATCAAAAACAACCTAGAATTGCAATGGTCATTATGGGGAACATTTTTAAAAATAATCTATCCCCCCAACTTCTTCTTTAAAAATAATTAATTAATTTATCTATTTATTCTTATTTTGGCTGCTCTGGATCTTTGTTGGAGAAGGCAATGGCACCCCACTCCAGTACTCTTGCCTGGAAAATCCCATGGACGGAGGTGCTATCTGTGGGCTATTCTCTAGTTACTCTGCATGGGCTTCTCAATGCAGTAGCTTTGCTTGCTGTAGAGCATGGGCTCTAGGGTGTATGGGCTTCAGTAATTGCGGCTCACAGGCTTAGTTGCCCTGAGGATCAAACTCACGTCTCCTGCATTGGCAGGTAAATTCTTAACCACTGGACCACCAGGGAAGTCCCTATGGGGAACATTTGAATTAGATGTGATCGTTCATTTAAGAAATGCAGTTGAAAGTAAGGATTCCCAAATTAAACAAGCAGAATGGGATACTTATTTTACCTGGTATGCAGAAATCTCCAAAAGCCTTCAAGGTTCCAAAATAGCCTCACTGAACACTGCAACAGGATACAAAACCCAGAAATAAACCCACACATCCATGGTCCATTAATCTTTGACAAAGGAGGCAAGAATATATAAGAATTTACAATGGACAAATGACAGTCTCCTTAGCGAGTAGTGGACAGACACATGTAAATCAATGGATTTAGAATACATTCTCATATCTTACACAAAATAAACTCAAAATGGATTAAAGACTTAAATATAAGACATGACACCATAAAACTCCTAGAAGAGAACACAGGCAAAATATTCTCGGACATAAATTGTAGCCATGTTTTCTTAGGTCAGTCTCCCAAGGCAACAGAAATAAATGCTAAAAACAACAAATAAGACCTCATCCAGCTTTTGCATAGCAAAGGAAATTACAAACAAAACAAAGAGACCATTTAACGGAAAAGGAGAAAATATTTATAAACAATGTGACAGCATGGGCTTAATTTCCAAAATATAAAAACATCTCATACAACTCAATAACAAAAAACCAAACAAACCAGTCAAAAAATGGACAGAAGAGCTAAATAGACATTTATCCAAAGAAGACATCCAGCTGGCCAACAGGCACATGAAAAGATGCTCAACATTGCTAATTACTAGAGAATTGCGAAACTACAGTGAGGCATCACCTCACACTTGTCAGAGTGAGAGGTGATAGCTCAGCATTAGAAAGTCTACAAATGACAAATGAGTATGGAGGAAAGGGAACCCTCTTCCACTGTTGGTGGGAATGTAAATTGGCAGCCACCATGGAAAACAGGATGGAGGTACCTCAAAAACCTGAAGACAGAGTTGTCACGTGATCCAATAATCCCACTCCTGGGCGTATATCCAGTGAAAACTCTTAATTCAAAAAGATACACACACCCAAATGTTCATAGCAGCACTATCTAAAGTGGTCAAGATATGAAAACTTTTATGTCTGAAAACTACGATCCTGGAAGCTAGAGAAAACTACAAAATGGCAGAATGTTACCAAAAATAGAATTACAATGACCATTACAGGGAATATTTTAATTAGGCATGATCATTCATTTAAGAAGTGCTCTTGAAATAAGAATTCCTGAATTAAAAAAAACAGAAAAGGATACCCATTTCACCTCCTATGTAGAGGCCTCCAAAAGGTTTCAAGATTCCAAAATAGCCTGTTTGTCTGTTGATGGGCACATCCCAAGTGCCTATCTACAGATAATTGGCTTAAGAAGATGTTGTAAATATGTGTAATAAAATACTTCACTTTCATGCATTGGAGAAGGCAATGGCAACCCACTCCAGTGTTCTTGCCTGGAAAATCCCAGGGACGGGGGAGCCTGGTGGGCTGCCGTCCATGGGGTCGCACAGAGTCGGACACGACTGAAGCGACTTAGCGGCAGCAGCAGCAGCCATAAAAAATAATGAAATAATGTCATTCACAACAACATGGATGACCTAGAGATTATCATACTAAGTTCAGTAAATCAGTTCAGTTCAGTCGCTCAGTCGTGTCCCACTCTTTGTGATCCCATGAACCGCAGCACTCCAGGCCTCCCTGTTCATCACCAACTCCCGGAGTTCACTCAAACTCATGTCCATTGAGTCGGTGATGCCATCCAGCCATCTCATCCTCTGTCGTCCCCTTCTCCTCCTGCCCTCAATCTTTCCTAGCATCAGGGTCTTTTCAAATGAGTCAGCTCT
>NW_011495033.1:8215874-8231973 GCF_000754665.1 Bison bison bison | reverse complement strand
AGGGTCTTTTCAAATGAGTCAGCTCTTCGCTTCAGGTGGCCAAAGTATTGGAGTTTCAGGTTCAGCATCAGTCCTTCCAATGAATATTCAGGACTGATTTCCTTTAGGATGGACTGGTGGGATCTCCTTGCAGTCCAAGGGACTCTCAAGAGTCAGTAAATCAGACAAAGACAAATACTACATGATGTTGCTTATATGTGGAATTTAAAATATGATACAAATGAACTTGTTTACAAAACACATACAGGCTCATAGACATAGAAAACAAACTTATGGTTACCAAGGGGTAAAAGGAGTGAGGAGGGATAGATTAGGAGTTTGGATTTAACAGATACTCAGTATTATATATAAAATACATAAACAATCAGATCCTATTGTATAGCACAGGGAACTATATTCAATATCTGCTAATAAATCATGCTGCTAAGTTGCTTCAGTTTTGTCCGACTCTGTGCGACCCCAGAGATGGCAGCCCACCAGGCTCCCCCGTCCCTGGGATTGTCCAGGCAAGAACACTGGAATGGGTTGCCATTTCCTTCTCCAATGCAGGAAAGTGAAAAGTGAAAGTGAAGTTGCTCAGTCGTGTCCGACTCTTCGAGACCCCATGGACTGCAGCCTACCAGGCTCCCTCCTCTGCCCATGGGATTTTCCAGGCAAGAGTACTGGAGTGGGTTGCCATTAGGAAAAACAATCTGAAAAGAATATATGGGTATATACATAGTTATATAGAATATAACTGATATATATGTATATATACACACGTGTATATTTAGTTGTATAGAATATTACTGATATATATGTATTTGTGTACATACACACACACACACACACATACTCTACATAGAATATACACATATGTATACTCATATAGGAGTTCCCATGTGGTGCAGTGGTAAAAAATCCACATTCAATGCAGGAGTCATTGGGGTTCAATCCCTGGGTTGGAAGATCCCCTAGAGAAGGAAATGGCAACCCACTCGAGTATTCTTGCCTGGGAAATCCCATGGACAGAGGAGCCTGGTGGGCTATATAGTCCATGAGGCCACAAAAGAGTCAGACACGACTTAGCATAATACATAAATATGTGTAAATATATGTGTATATATAATATAAAACTGAATCACCTTGCTGTACACCAGAAATTAATGCATCAACTATACTTCAATAAGAAATTTAAATAACTCCATTTAAAAATGGAGAAAAAAATCATTGCAAAAGGTGAATAAAAAATTAAAGATACTAGAGGTACTAAAACAAAAGACAATAGGACTGGCATGACTTCCTCTGCTCTCCTCTGTCCTTCTTTATCTGCAAACTCAGGTTTTACTAATTCTCTGAACTTCCTTTTTATCCGAAGACTAGTAAGCAGTTATATTTTTCAAATAAAATTGCCCAGGTCTGCAGGCAACATGCCTCAGATATCTTTCACTCCTTAGTTAAAGATTGAACTAGGGTAATAGTTAGATTGAAATAAAAGTTATAGCTAAAGGATTTCCTAAACCCTAAGAAGAGTCCAAGAATTTTTTGAAGCATTTAGAATCTCTGTGGGCGTTCCTGGTGACTCAGACAATAAATAATCTGCCTGCAATGCAGGAAATCCAGGTTCAATCCCTGGGTCAGGAAGGTCTCCTGGAGAAGGGAATGATAGCCACTCCAGGGTTCTTTCCTGGAGAATCCCAGGGACAGAGGAGCCTGGCTGGATACTATTCATCAGGTTGCAAAGAGTCGGACACAACTGAGCGACTTTCACTTAGAATCTTTATTGAGGCCTATGATCCTGGGGTGCCAGATCTTAATCAGCTTGTGCACAGGATGGTAGGACCTGGGGAAGTCCCCAGATGGATGGGGAGACAGAATAGCAAAACGCTGAGGATGATACTTGAGATCCTCAACTAGAAAAAACTTGCGAAAAAAAAAAGAAAAAGAAAAAACTTGCGAAATAGCAACTGACTTTTCACAAGCTGTTCCTAGAGTGTTCCCCGCACTATCTGTTCTGCTATTCAAGCATGCAAAGAAAGAATGCTTGTCCTGTGGCATTTGTGATTTCATATAATAAACGATGTTGTCTAAGTGCCTAAGCAGCTCCAGTGGCCTATTTGTAAACAGAATATCTTGTGAGATGAGTGAATTAATTAAAAAGGCAGAAAATTAAATAGGAGGCCACTGGCACAAGCAAAGTCATGATTATAGCTGAGTACTTTGAAAGGACTATGGAATAAGATGATAAACAAAATTATTGGCCTTATAACTACAACAGCTCCAAGATCAGATCTCAAATAATACTTGGGCTTCCCACATCGCATCCTGCTAGGGTCCATCATCAGAACACCCACCCAAGAAGCAATGTCTCATTTGTAATCAGTTGGGGCACCGGAAAAGAAAAATTGTGCACAGAGTCCTATAAAATTCCTCAATAGCCACCCAAATGCCCCCCAAGAGAGAGCTCCCCCGTAGGCCTCTCCCAAAACTGATGGGGCCCCCAGGCACCCTCTGGCAGAGTGCTATAAGCAATACCCTTAAGCAGCCCAAGGGAGACAAAAATTCAGGTTATATGGCAGCCTGGATGGAGGGGCGTTTTGGGGAGAATGAACACGTGTATAAACATGGCTAAATCCCTTTGACATTCACTTGAAACAGTCACAACATTTTTAATCAGCTGTACCCTCAATACAGGGCTTCCCTCGGGGCTCAGACGGTAAAGAATCTGCCTGAAATGCGGGAGATCTAGGTTCCATCCCTGGGCTGAGAAGGTCCCCTGGAGAAGGGAATGGCTACCCACTCCAGTATTCTGGCCTGGAGAATCCCACGAACAGAGGAGCCTGGAGGGCTACAGTCCCATAGGGTCACAAAGAGTAGGACATGACTGAGCAACTAACACTTTCACACTTTCATACCTCAATACAATATAAAAAGCTTAAAAACAAAACAAAAACTGATAGAAATCTTGCCAAATTCTGGTAGGTCCTGGGGCTGCACTCTCCACTTTACACCGCATTCTCATTGGACAAATCCCGTGGGAAAAAAGGTTTCTGTCTAATAATGTTCAGAAAGAATTTCTATCTCAACCAATGCAAAGAGATTCTGGGTAAAGCATTCTTTTTAGCAGTGTGACACAGTCCCAGTCAATGTATCAATATTAAATAGAGATCTCCTTTGTAGGGGCTTCCCTGGTGGCTCAGAGGTTAAAGCATCTGCCCACAATGCAGGAGACCCGGGTTCGATCCCTGGGTCGGGAAGATCCCCTGAAGAAGGAAATGGCAACCCACTCCAGTACTCTTGCCTGGAGAATCCCATGGACAGAGAAGCCTGGTAGGCTACAGTCTCCGGGGTTGCGAAGAATCCGACACGACTGAGGGACTTCACTTTCACTTTCCAAATGAAAAGGGTCAATACTTTTTGCTTCCCATGGAGACTTCACCTTAGAATTTCCTGACGAGTTTGAACCTGATCTCATATGCTCTTTACAATTTGTCCTTGAATTAGAAGAAGAATCCCAACACAAATCCCCTAATATAATCAAGGTGCTCAAAAATCTACGGGCTACTTCTGATACTGATATTGGTAGAATAAAAAGTATTTCAATACAAGGCCTACAGTACATATTCAGGAGGATCTGGCTAGAATTTTTCCTAAAATGCCTCCTTGAGCATTAATGCCTGAGGCTGTACAAGACCTCTCACCTTGTCACACAGCAGAAGGCTTAATCACCCTGAGGCTGATCTTTCCTGTACCAATCCCTGAAATACGCAGGTCCTCCCAGTCCACAGACCTAATGGGCAGGATGGTGATTTGTCCAGGACTTAAGAACCATCAGCAAGATAGCTGGTCCCTCTTTCCCAGTCATCCCAGTGCTGAAGATCCTTTTATCACAAGTTCTACCAGAAACAAAAGGTTTTGTTCACTGCTACAGACCTTTGTTGGGCCTTTATCAGTATCCCTGTGCACCCCTATAGCCAATATCTATTCACCTTGACTTGGAGCAATCACAATGTACCTGGATAGTCACACCTCAAGGGTTCACTGAGGGCACTTCCTGTCTCTCCCACGTGCTCCCCCAAAATGTAAGACCTTCCAGTCCCAGGAAATCAACCTTCTATGGTAAGTAGATGACCTCTGGTACTTAGTTACCAAAGAGGCATCCATAAAGGACTCCACTTATTATCTATAACTGAAAGTTACAGTTGACTAGACACTGTTCATTATCATGTCATAATGTAAGGCCTGAAGGAATCCACCTGTCTCCGAAAAGAATGAAGCTAATTGGAGGATTTCCTGGGCTCACAACTAAGAGCCAACTTCGTGGATTTCTAGGTCTAGTTGGCTATTGCCAACTATTTGTGGTGGTTGTTCAATCGATAAGTCATCTCCGACTCTGCGACCCCATGAACTGCTGCACACTAGGCTTCCCTGTCCTTCACTATCTCCCAGAGTTTGCTCAAACACATGTCCACTGAGTTGGTGATGCCACCCAGCCATCTCATCCTCTGTCACCCCCTTCTCCTCCTGCCCTCCATATTTCCCAGCATCAGGGTCTTTTCCAGTGAGTCGGCTCTTCGCATCAGATGGCCAAAGTATTGGAGCTTCAGCTTCAGCATCAGTCCTTCCAATGAATATTCAGGGTTGATTTTCTTTAGGATTGACTGGTTTGATCTCCTTGCAGTCCAAGGAACTCTCCATAGTCTTCTCCAGCACCACAGTTCGAAAGCAATGATTCTTCAGTGCTCAGCCTTTTTTATGGTCCACCTCTCATATCTGTAGGAAAAGGCAATGGCACCCCACTCCAGTACTCTTGCCTGGAAAATCCCATGGACAGAGGAGCCTGGTAGGCTGCAGTCCATGGGGTTGCTAAGAGTCGGACACGACTGAACGACTTCACTTTCTCTTTTCACTTTCATGCATTGGAGAAGGAAATGGCAACCCACTCCAGTTGTCTTGCCTGGAGAGTCCCAGGGACGGAGGAGCCTGGTGGGCTGCGGTCTATGGGGTCACACAGAGTCAGACACGACTGAAGTGACTTAGCATAGCATCTCATATCTGTACATGACTATTGTAAAAACCATAGCTTTGACTATACAGACCTTATGGGTTGCTAATTTCTCTCTCCCTACTCTATGAACTTACTCAAATTTCTGTCCTTGAACTCTTTCCATGTCAGGACAAACACAAGTAGGGTTTTCTAAGACTAAAACAAGAACCTCCTGTCCTAGGGCTACCTTATCTGTGCAGGACAGAGAGAACCAGACCCTAGAAACATCGAGAGCTTGGTAATAAACACAGGCCTCTGACAGCATCTGCTTGATTCTGTTGTTCCTGCTGCTCCAGCTGTCTCAGGGCTGTAACCACAGCTGCAAAGCTAGTAGAGGCTCAGCGGACCTAACTCTAAGAAATATTTATTTGTAAGTTTCTCACTCTGTCCAAAGTCTTCGTAATGCTGGACCGACCCAACATTTCTCTGCAAGCAGCCTAATTTCCTATGAGATCCTTCTGCTCTCACCACCCAATCTTTAACAGCATCCTTCATCTTGCTGTTACTATCTCTTACCTGACAAAGGTGAGCTCCATGACTTTGAGCTGTTAATGTCCCTTTTGGTGACATGATGTCCTGATTTGTGAGACTCATTTGTTGACTCATCCTGATCTAATTTTGCTTATGGATGGTTCAGTTTGTAAAAGACGGGAGAGGGAATTTCCACACTGGTGATGCTCTTATTATTACTTGAGAGGGAAAATCTCCCACGAGCTAAATCAGCTCAATGAGCCAAGCTCCGTGCCAGGATCAGGATAAACTGACACCCGGTTATGTCTTTGGTGTCGTCCATGATTTGGGGAAGTCATAGAAACAAAGGGATTTTCTTTCATTCTCCGGTACCCCAATCAAATGCGGACAAGTAGAGGGCCTACTTACTGTTATTCTCTTAGCTTCCGAAATTGCCCTCATGAAAATCAAGGCTCACACTCTCAGAACTGAACCTGAATATCAGGGAGACACACTGGCAGGCATTTATGCAAAGGCAGCACCAGCAGTGTCTGTAAAAGTTGTGGTCCACATGGCTGGTCCATTCTGCCTGTATATTCTGACCATTTTGTCTCCAGACTTCTGCCATGCAGATGGCTTTGCAACCCAGCAACAGTCTGCTCTTGAGTCAGAGAAATTAAGATGGGCAAACTGTGGTTGTACATTCAATAAACAGTTACGGGAAATTCAAGGCAGCTACTTAGTTCTTCTTGGTTCCCAGGCTCATCTCATTTTTTCAATTTTTGCCTTCTTTCACTCATTATGGTGCATTTAAGATGACTCAGATGATAAATAAACTTTGGGGTGGGAGACGTCTGTACAATTGTGAAAACAGTTTATTACTAGCAATGCCTGACTTGTCAGGTCCCTAATCCTGGAAAAATTATTTTTGTTCCCAGAGACTTGGACCTCTTCCCTCTGGACCTTTTGACACTTGAAACTGGACTTCATTCAGTTGCCACCTGGAATGGGTCATCACTCAGTTCAGTTCAGTTCAGTGGCTCAGTCGTGTCCGACTCTTTGCGACCCCATGAACCGCAGCATGCCAGGCCTCCCTGTCCATCACTAACTCCCAGAGTTCATCCAAACTCATGTCCATTGGGTTGGTGATGCCATCCAACCATCTCATCCTCTGTCGTCCCCTGCTCCTCCTGCCCTCAATCTTTCCAAGCATCAGGGTCTTTTCAAATGAGGCAGCTCTTCGCATCAGGTGGCCAAAGTATTGGAGTTTCAGCTTCAACATCAGTCCTTCCAATGAACACCCAGGACTGATCTCCTTTAGGATGGACTGGTTGGATCTCCTTGCAGTCCAAGGGACTCTCAAGAGTCTTCTCCAACACCACAGTTCAAAAGCATCAATTCTTTGGTGCTCAGCTCTCTTTATAGTCCAACTCTCACATCCATACATGACTACTGGAAAAACCATAGCCTTGACTAGATGGACCTTTGTTGACAAAGCGATCTCTCTGCTTTTTAATATGCTGTCTAGGTTGGTCATAACTTTCCTTCCAAGGAGTAAACATCTTTTAATTTCATGGCTACAGTCACAATCTGCAGTGATTTTCTATGTTCTTGTTATTGTGTGTGTGTTTTCTGGATTGACTGAAGTGTTTCCCTGCCACAAGTCTGATGCTTTCACAATGGAAAAAAAAAAAAAAACCTGGGAAAATGTGTTTTCCACTTGAGGTAAACATTCCACTATCTCCAGTGATCAAGGCACCCACTTCTCTGGGCAAATCGTATTAACCTGAGTGAAAACTTTGTAAAAATTTTGGAGTCATCACAGTCCATGTCACCCTCAATTATCAGGCAAAGTCAAGACAACTAAGGGAATCCTCAAACTTAAAATCTCTAAACTTGGGACTTCCCTGCTGGTCCGCTGATTAAGATTTTGTGTTTCCAAGGCAGAAAATTCAGGTTCGATCCCTGGTCAGGGAACTAAGATCCCACATGCCATGTGCTGTGGCCAAAAAGAAAAAAAAAAAACAAACAACACTCTAAACTTACTGAAATCATTAGACTCCCTTAGCCTAAAATATTGCCTCTGGCCTTGCTGACTGTTTATAATACATCCTTTGGGAAATATAAACTCATTTCACTTGAGACAGTCACTTAATAGACCAAAGTCGCTTGGTATACAGCTTTTTGCTAATCCTTGGTTTCCTGTTAATGTGATTAGCTACTGTAAGGGTTTAATGTCTTACGCTAAAGCCTATCAATAGGTTAAAGACTTACTGGATCCCAATACAAAAAATCCTTTTGGTTACAGTCTGGAGCCTGATGACTGAATTCTGGAAACGTCATCAGAAGAAAATAGACTTCAAATTCTGTTGGAAAGGACCTTACCAAGTGCTCCTGACACTAATGCTGTGGTGAAACTAAAGGGCATTGAGCCTTGGGTACACACCTCACGGCTAAGGAAGGCTCCACCTGACATCTGGTCCTGTGCAGATGCTGGAGATCCCTGAACCAAATCCATAAGAGAGAGAAGCACCTGGCTTCAAGGTAGACAAAGGTGGTGGATCAAGACTTCATACTTTAACTGAATGTGAAATAATTGTTCTTCTCTTTCTTTTCCTCTGGCATTGGCTTGGAAAGATAACACCCTCATCTGTATCTCCCAGGCCATTTTTAAGGGGAGTAACCTTTCAGACTGCTCAATCTGTTATGAAAGATTCTAACCTATCCATGATGCTAGAGACCCTCTTGACCAATTTCTCTTCTGTTCCCAATGTCACTGCAAACAATTGACCCCCACTTAGAACTCCCTATTAGCTCAACTCGTACAACCGAGAACATCCGGAGCCTTGCTTTTCCCCTTCTCCAATCATAACTGTGAGTGAGTGAAGTCATTCAGTCATGTCCAGCTCTTTGCGACCCCATGAACTGTAGCCCACCAGGCTCCTCTGTCCATGGGATTTTCCAGGCAATGGTACTGGAATGGGTTGCCATTTCCTTCTCCAGGGGATCTTCCGGACCCAGGGATCAAATCCGGGTCTCCTGCATTATAGACAGATGCTTTGCTGTCTGAGCCACCAGGGAAGTGATCATAACTGGATGCACTCAATTAGATACAAACACCTACACAAATCTTAGTATTAATGCATTTGCAACACCACATTCCCAAGATAATCTAAATCAGATTGGTCTCCCACTCACTAAGACATCTCACCAGCAGTGCACATTTTTGCAAGACATTTAGGATGACTCTTCATTTCAGGCTAGAAGATTCTCTTCCCACATGTGCTAAAGACCTGACTGATCCCTGGCTTGGATGGGTAAATGCAGCAAACTCTGTGAATAATCCCACTAGTAGTACCTGGAATGGTCTGTGCCCCAACACGCTTTGTCCCTCTCTGTGGTTGTCTTCATTCATTAGAAAGGAAATATCAGAAGATGTTCATGACTCAGGATTCGCTTCCTTTGGCAGACACATACTTGCCTGGTTAGAAGTAAGTACAAATGACTTTAGGCTCAGGACCCCTCCTTAACTCCTGAAGATATTGCACGTTCTGTTGCTAAGACAATAGCTGCCCAACAATGATCCTTAAACTTTCTGTCCAAGGTAACTCTTAATAATAGGATAGTCTTTGATTATTTTTTAGTTGAACAAGGAGGGGTTCTGCGCTGTGATCGACACTACCTGCATTTGGGTTAACCCTTCTGGGGAAGCTGAGACTCAATTACACCACTGAGCCAGCCACTTGGCTTTGGAAAATAACTCTTTTGATGGGTCTGTCTTTGACTTATTTGATTTTGACTGATTTGGGTCTTAGAGACCATGGCTCAAAGCGCATTCCAAACATTAGAGATTATCTGGCTTACAATAATCATAGAAATATCCCTGCTGTCTTGTGTTCTCTTTATGACTAAAATGTCAGGAAAAGGAACAAAGAGAAATAGCCAACTTAAAAATTGTGAACCTAAAATTGCGGTCTGTGAATATCACAGAGATGAAGTTATAAAAAGGTCCTGGCTTATGAATACCACACAGAGGATGGACAAAAGCTGTGAGAACTACAGAGCAGTTGCTAACAGTGGTGCCAATGTCTTAAATTTTGATCACATCTCTCAGTTATGCTGAAAGTCTGATCTAAAGAGAAGGACAGTTTTAAAAAGGAGACGGAAAAAAAAATAGAATAAATAAAATAAGAGATGGCAGTCTCCAAATGGAGTCACTTGTGTTAAACTTGACCTAACTGCAATTCAACTCCCCAGGACTGTGACCTTTAACCAGTCAGCCTGGAAATTACCTGGTCAGCACTAAGGAGATGAATGTGTGCGTGCTAAGTCCCTTCAGTCATGTCTGACTCTGCGACCCTATGGACTGTAGCCCACCAGGTTCCTCTGGCCATGGGATTCTCCAGGCAAGAATACTGGAGTGGGTTGCCATGCCCTCCTCTAGGGGATCTTCCTGATCCAGGGAACAAACCCACATCTCCTGCATTGGCAAGTGGGTTCTTTACTATTAGTGCCACCTCAGACGCCCTACTAGGGAGAGGATCTGTTCCAGCCTCAAAGACTCTTCCGTTCCCCTTTAGGCAGGTGACCTTGCCTGAAGCAAAGCATTCTTTGCTAATAATTTCCCATCTCCTTTCTGCCTTTAAAAGCCATTCGTTTTCTATAGCTTGGGGGAGCTCCTTTCTATTGCTAAGTGGGCTGTTGCTTAATTTATGAATTGTTGAGTAAAGTGAATTTGACCTGTAAACTTATTCAGTAGAATTTCTGTTGTTTAACAACTTTATGCCTAAATATTTCCAGAGTGTATTGGCTGCTATCCCCTTCGCCTCTCAATCCAGCCTGCAGGGGCATTGACCACTGAACATGATATTTTCCTCACCCACTGAATCAAAACTTTTGATGCCTATTATGTGCTATGGTGACCAGATGCTCTGGTTTGTCCCGGACTGTGTTCATTTATATCCTGAGGCAGGAGATAGATGCGCTCCGGGCTAGGCATTTACAGCTAGCCTCCTGTTTACATTTCCTAAGGAAGGAGACTGGTGGGCTCTAGGCTAGATATTTACACCCAGCCTTCTGTTTGCACTTTGAGATGGAAATAACAACAGAACCAGAGTAAATTGCGACCTTGGCTGCTAATGTTGCTTCAGTAGTGTCCAGCTCTTTACGACCCCATGGATTATAGCCCACCACACTCTTCTGGCAAAAATACCTGAGTGGGTTGCCGTGCCCTCCTCCAGGGAATCTTCCCAGCCCAGGGATTGAACCCGAATCTCTTACATCTACCTGCATTGGCAGACAGGTTCTTTACCACTAGCACCAATATTGGGTTGGCCAAAAAGTTTGTTCAGGGTTTCCCACAAGATGTTATGAATATTTTGGCCAACCCAACAGCTGAGCTTTGCCTCCTGTGGACACTTTTAGATAACCACTATGGCAGAGACAGAAGTGTTAGTCGCTCAGTTGTGTCTGACTCTTGGACTGCAGCCTGCCAGGCTCCTCTGTCTATGGGATTCTCCAGGTAAGAACACTGGAGTGGGTTGCCATTTCCTTCTCCAGGGGATCTTCCTAACCTAGGGATTGAACCCGGGTCTCCCCCATTGCAGGCATATTCTTTACCATCTGAGCCACTCAAAAAGCCTCTCAAAGAGCCCCCGTGCTTTTCCATCCATGAAGACCAAGTTTAAGTTTCATGATGAATCCTCCTTAAGTGCACATAAAGTTTAGTCTAAATAAACCTCTTGTCAAGAATTATCTGACTTCATGGTGTCTGTTTTCTATTTATCCTGGGTAGGAAGATGATCATGTTATAGCCACGTGTTCTGGGAAACAAACTCACTCAGAAGGACAATGCAGATAGTGGAGTGCAGTTTATTACACTGGCGGGCCCAAGGCAGAGTCTCCTCTTAGCCAAGGACCCCGACCAGCATTTGTGAAAATCTTTTATACCTCATGTGTACGTGTCCAAACCCACCACCCCAATTTCCTTGAGACTTACATAAAACAAAGGAAGGGTAAATACAGTCACAATAACCCCATTATTCAAGTGTTATCAAGTGTTAGGTGTTCAAAGAGTTAATAATCAATAAGCCTGCAGTTACACTCCGATAGATACAGAAAGAATTTGTGACCTGTCCGGAGGCAGGGGTGATTAGAGTATGTTTTCTCTCAGGTGATGAGTAACCTGGATGTGATCTTCAGGATTCCCCTGTCCAGAGGGGTTCTTATCCTTCTATTGTCATTTCCATAGGCACTAAGCACAGAGTCCAGAGTCCATTGGAGAGGTGGCTGAGCATGATCAGCATGAACAGGCCTAAGACGGGGTCCAGGCCCTATGAATTCTTTCTTCATTCCCCCCTCTTAATGCTCTTAGTTTCCATAATGAGCATCATTCATTGGGATATATTGCACCTTAGTCCTCCAGCCACCCACATGAGAGAACGCTGTCAACCTCTGGATTACAAAATTCACAAGGCATTGTAAGAAGCAGGGCCCACAAAGCAGCATGATTAAGATTACTATAACAACAGTTACAATAGTTTCCCTCCAGTCTCCCTTTACCCAGGACAGGACCGGAGTCCAAAAGGGAATATTTTCATTAGACATGGCTTTCACTTGATTTTGCATATCCGCCAAGGCAGTAGATACATTTCCAGACAAGTCGGGGATGTATAAACAACGTTTGGCTTTAATTATGGTGCAAGTCCCCCACTGGGCTGCTGTGAGTATGTCTAATGCCATCCTATTTTGAATTACTGCCTTCCTCATCTGAATTTGTTCTTCCTTCAAAGCTTGAATGGCTTTTGTACTTTGTCTAAGAGGGACTGTTTAGTGAAATTAGTTAAGGCCTCTACCTTAACCATGACATCCGTTGTCCCTATAGAGGGTACAAACTACACAGCGAGATAATCATACCATTGGAACACGGATCGTGTCCACCTTGCATGCAGATAGGGCAGGTTTACTGGAGGTTGGTGTAGGCTAGGCTGAATACTGCCATGAGCGAAAGCAAATCCTAGTGTGAAACGCCCTACCCGGCCAACTGGTAACCACGGCCATAAGTTAAGCCCACAGAGCCACTGGGCCCCTTTGGGGGCTACCCAACAGATTCCGGGATTATATTTCCAGTCAGAACCAGGCCACTGAACAGACCAATTGGGGTGATAAGTAACTTTCAAGATTTGTTTACATTGTTCAGGGGACAAATAACCCATATATTTTAATTCTTTTGGGTCTAGAGGGCCGTCTCCAAATCCAACTTTATGTTCTCTTTGTTCCCAGCAAATAGTAGCGGGAACAATTAACTGTCCTTTCTCAGGAGTCATCCAGAAATATTCATCCCAGACCTGATAGTATTGCTCAAGGTACCGGGAGGCCTGTTCCCCTTTTGTAAGGGAGCCTTTCTCCTTTTTATTTTTCACATATGAAGTATAAGCCCTTGTTACTTCCATAAGACTAGTGTTCATGTTAAATGTAACCCTATGTCCCAGGCCCATTGATGGCTTTTTCTTACACTAGGAGAGCAAAGAAAGGTTATGATTGGTGAGAGAAAGGAAAGTTTCTTTCTGTTGTTCCAAGAAGGAACACAGTGGTATAAAGTCTCCATAACGAAGTGGTGACACCCATCAGAGGAGTGTGTCCATTACTGACATGGGCATAGCCCCACATCCCCAACAATTGGGGGAGTTGTTGAAGTCCTCATAAGAATGTGCCCATGAGATGAAGACGTGGTCCTGTGCAGGAACAGTGGTCAGGTTCAGAATTGCCTTGGTGAGGCCAAGTAGCAGGAGTCGTTTACCCAGCTCCATCCTGTAGAGGGCTTGTCCGGGACCTCGTTTTCTTCTTCCTCTTCAGGATGATCTTGGTTTCCCGTGGGTCGGTGGGGTCCTTCTAGGTGGTCCACTTGGTGTCTTCCGGGTCAGTGTGGTATGCCTTCTTTGCTCTGGTGTGATGGATCCAAGGGGCAATGCCTGCAACTTTAACTGCGGCAGGGGTGGTTAAAACAACAGTATAAGGATCTTTCCATCGGGGAGGAGGGGGCGGCTAGTGTGACATGTTTCTAATCTTTCACCCATACCTGGTGTCCTGGTATAAACTCATGCATTTGCTCCCCCAAGGGGAAGGGTATTCTTTCTTGCACAAACTTAGTTACTTGATTAATTACCTTGCCTAGTTGTTCCATCTGCTGTGATATCCCATCTCCTCTTACCTGAAGTATATCAGTTGTTACCTGTCTTTTCATGGGAGGAGGCCTCCAATACACAATTTCGTAGGGAGAGTAGCCGTGGGACTGTTGCAGGAAGGGGGACCCCTTCCAGGGCCCAAAACTGGGCTCTTGCCTAACACTCGGAAACGAATTGCCCGAGGAGACTCATGTGCTGACAAAGCAAGAGACTTTATTGGTAAACGGCACCCGGGTGGAGAGCAGTAGGGTAAGGGAACCCAGGAGAACTGCTCTGCCGTGTGGCTCGCAGTCTCAGGTTTTATGGTGATTGGATTAGTTTCCGGGTGATCTTTGGCCAATCATTCTAATTCAGAGTCTTTCCTGGTGGTGCACGCATTGTTCAGCCAAGATGGATGCTAGCGAGAGGGATTCTGGGAAGTGGACGGACACGCGGTGTCTCCTTTTGACCTTTCCCGTACTCTTCCGGTTGGTGGTGGCTTATTGGTTCTGTATTCCTTACCAGGATCTCCTGTCATAAAACAACTCATGCAAATGGTTACTATGGTGCCTGGCCAGGGTGGGCGGTTTCAATCAGTGTGCTTCCCCTAACAGGACCGTGGGGTCATCCTGAGTTTGAGCAAGGCTATGGGAAATAAATCTACCCAGGAACAGTCAGTTTCTATGATCCATTTAGAAAGTGTCTCCTTTAGCATCCGGTTAGTTCGTTCTACCATTCCTGAGCTCTGAGGCCGGTAGGCAGTGTGTAACTTCCATTTTATATTCATGGCTTTACTTACTTGTATCAGATCCGATATGAAGGCTGGGCTGTTATTTGATCCTATGCTGGTGGGGAATCCAAATCGAGGAACTGTTTCCCTAAGTAGGCTCTGAGCCACTTCTGATGCTCTTTCAGTTCAGGTGGGGAAGGCTTCTACCCATCCTGAGAAAGTGCATACCAAGACCAACAGATAACGAAGATGGCAATATGGTTTCATCTCAGTAAAGTCCACTTCCAGATGTTCAAAAGGAAGGGTACCTTTTAATTGGATGCCTGGGGGTTTGGGGCTGCACCCTGGAGTGGTGTTAATCTGAGAGCAGGCGTTGCAATTCTGGGATTCCATTCTACATAGAGAAGAGAGGCGAGGAACCAGAAAATACCTTCAGATCAATTCCTCCAATTTGTCATGTCCTAGGTGGGTCATACGATGAGCTTGGCTCACCAGAGAGGGGGTCATCTTCGGGCACTAGTAGATCACCACCTGGTAGCTCCCACCATCCTTTGTCTGTTTTGGTGGCTCCCTCCGCTTCAGCTAGTTGGTTTTGAGCCTCCATGTATGTTGGGGAGTCTAGGGCCAGCTCGGGTAGCTCAGCTAGGACAAATGTCCTCATGGGGATTTCCCCGGATTCCTTTCTGTCCTCGGCTGCCCGTCTGGCGGTCTCATCAGCCAGCCTATTTCCTCGAGCCTGTGGGGGTGTCTTCCTTCTGGTGCCCATGGCAGTGCATGAATGCTACCTCCGTGGGGCTCCAGACAGCATCTAGCAGAGTCAGAATCTCCTCCTTATTCTTAATGTCCTCTCCACTGGCTGTTAGAAGGCCCCTCTCCCGGTATAGTGCCCCATGTACGTGGGGTGTAGTGAAAGCATACTGGGAGTTGGTATAGATGTTCACTTTCTCACCCTTTGACAATTGTAGCACCCAGACTAAGGCCCATAACTTTGCTTGTTGGGCTGAGCTGACCAGTGCAGTGGTAAGGAGCTGGCCTAGATAACAGTCCTCTCTGTGACTACAGCATAGCCTGACAGTCGCTGTCTTAGCTTTACCAGGCTGGTGCCATCAGTATAGAGAGTCCAGTCAGGATTTGAAATTGGCCTGTCTTGGAGGTCTGGATGGCTAGCATCAGATCAGATCAGATCAGTCGTTCAGTCATTTCTGACTTTTGCGACCCCATGAATTGCATCACGCCAGGCCTCCCTGTCCATCACCAACTCCCGGAGTTCACCCAGACTCACGTCCATCGAGTCAGTGATGCCATCCAGCCATCTCATCCTCTGTCGTCCCCTTCTCTTCTTGCCCCCAATCCCTCGCAGCATCAGAGTCTTTTCCAATGAGTCAACTCTTCGCATGAGGTGGCCAAAATACTGGAGTTTCAGCTTCAGCATCATTCCTTCCAAAGAAATCCCAGGGCTTATCTCCTTCAGAATGGACTGGTTGGACCTCCTTGCAGTCCAAGAGACTCTCAAGAGTCTTCTCCAACAACACAGTTCAAAAGCATCAATTCTTCGGTGCTCAGCCTTCTTCACAGTCCAACTTTCACATCCATACATGACCACAGGAAAAACCATAACCTTGACTAGACGAACCTTTTTTGGCAAAGTAATGTCTCTGCTTTTGAATATGCTATCTAGGTTGGTCATAACTTTCCTTCCAAGGAGTAAGAGTCTTTTAATTTCATGGCTGC
>NW_011495033.1:8213944-8215774 GCF_000754665.1 Bison bison bison | reverse complement strand
AAGTCTGACACTGTTTCCACTGTTTTCCCATCTACTTCCCATGAAGTGGTGGGACCGGATGCCATGATCTTCGTTTTCTGAATGTTGAGCTTTAAGCCAACTTTTTCACTCTCCACTTTCACTTTCCTCAAGAGGCTTTTTAGTTCCTCTTCACTTTCTGCCATAAGGGTGGTGTCATCTGCATATCTGAGGTTATTGATATTTCTCCTGGCAATCTTGATTCCAGCTTGTGCTTCTTCAAGCCCAGCGTTTCTCATGATGTACTCTGCATATAAGTTAAATAAACAGGGTGACAATATACAGCCTTGACGGACTCCTTTTCCTATTTGGAACCAGTCTGTTGTTCCATGTCCAGTTCTAACTGTTGCTTCCTGACCTGCATACAAATTTCTCAAGAGGCAGATCAGGTGGTCTGGTATTCCCATCTCTTTCAGAATTTTCCACAGTTTATTGTGATCCATACAGTCAAAGGCTTTGGCATAGTCAATAAAGCAGAAATAGATGTTTTTCTGCAACTCTCTTGCTTTTTCCATGATCCAGCTGATGTTGCCAATTTGATCTCTGGTTCCTCTGCCTTTTCTAAAACCAGCTTGAACATCAGGAAGTTCACCGTTCACATATTGCTGAAGCCTGGCTTGGAGAATTTTGAGCATTAGTTTACTAGCGTGTGAGATGAGTGCAATTGTGTGGTAGTTTGAGCATTCTTTGGCATTGTCTTTCTTTGGGATTGGAATGAAAACTGACCTTTTCCAGTGCTGTGGTCACTGCTGAGTTTTCCAAATTTGCTGGCATATTGAGTGCAGCACTTTCACAGCATCATCTTTCAGGATTTGGAATAGCTCAACTGGAATTCTATCACCTCCACTACCTTTGTTCATAGTGATGCTTTCTAAGGCCCATTTGACTTCACATTCCAATAGTCAACACCGAAATCAGATTGATTATATTCTTTGCAGCCAAAGATGGAGAAGCTCTATACAGTCAGCAAAAACAAGACCAGGAGCTGACTGTGGCTCAGACCCTGAACTCCTTATTGCCAAATTCAGACTTAAATTGAAGAAAGTTGGGAAAACCACTAGACCATTCAGGTATGACCTAAATCAAATCCCTTATGATTATATAGTGGAAGTGAGAAATAGATTTAAGGAACTAGATTTGATAGATAGAGTGCCTGATGAACTATGGAATGAGGTTCATGACACTGTACAGGAGACAGGGATCAAGACCATCCCCATGGAAAAGAAATGCAAAAAAGCAAAATGGCTGTCTGGGGAGGCCTTACAAATAGCTGTGAAAAGAAGAGAAGTGAAAAGCAAAGAAGAAAAGGAAATATATAAACATCTGAATGCAGAGTTCCAAAGAAGAGATAAGAAAGCCTTCTTCAGCGATCAATTCAAAGAAATAGAGGAAAACAACATAATGGGAAAGACTAGAGATCTCTTCAAGAAAATCAGAGATACCAAAGGAACATTTCATGCAAACATGGGCTCGATAAAGGTCAGAAATGGTATGGACCTAACTGAAGCAGAAGATATTAAGAAGAGATGGCAAGAATACACAGATCAGATCATTCGCTCAGTCGTGTCTGACTCTTTGCGACCCCATGAATTGCAGCATGCCAGGCCTCCCTGTCCATCACCAACTCCCGGAGTTCACTCAGACTCATGTCCATTGAATCAGTGATGCCATCCAGCCATCTCATCCTCTGTCGTCCCCTTCTCTTCTTGCCCCCAATCCCTCCCAGCATCAGAGTCTTTTCCAATGAGTCAACTCTTTGCATGAGGTGGCCAAAATACTGGAGTTTCAGCTTTAGTATCATTCCTTCCAAAG
>NW_011495033.1:8210195-8213844 GCF_000754665.1 Bison bison bison | reverse complement strand
GGCTGCAGTCACCATCTGCAGTGATTTTGGAGCCCAAAAAAATAAAGTGTGACACTGTTTCCACTGTTTCCCCATCTATTTCCCATGAAGTGATGGGACCGGATGCCTTGATCTTCGTTTTCTGAATGTTGAGCTTTAAGCCAACTTTTTCACTCTCCACTTTCACCTTCATCAAGAGGCTTTTGAGTTCCTCTTCACTTTCTGCCATAAGGGTGGTGTCATCTGCATATCTGAAGTTATTGATATTTCTCCCGGCCATCTTGATTCCAGCTTGTGTTTCTTCCAGTCCAGCGTTCTCATGATGTACTCTGCATATAAGTTAAATAAACAGGGTGACAATCTTCATGACCCAGATAATCACAATGGTGTGATCACTGACCTAGAGCCAGACATCCTGGACGGCTAGCATAGACCTCCTCTAAGACTTCCTTACAATCGTGGGTAGGTCCACCTTCTCCCGTTGGGAGAAGCATTGCTAGGTTTAAATCCTGTCAAGGCTCGATACAGAGGTTGGGGTTTTCACATAGCAGTCCCTGGAAATGAATAATCCGGGAATTTGACAGCCACTTGTGGGGGTCTGCTCGAAGGAGGGTGTTGACTTCATATGCGAATTTTACAATCTGGTCCTGGCCAAAAGTCAGCTTTGTGGCTTCACGTACCAGTAAGGCGACCGCAGTCACTGCCCGCAGACAGCTAGGCCACCCGGTGGCAATGTTATGAAGTCGCTTGAAAGGTAAGCTATCAGCCTGTCCCATGTTCCCAAAGTTTGAGTCAAAACCCCCATGGCTGTTTTATCTTTCTCAGTCACATATAAGATGAATGGTTTGGTGAGGTCTGGCAATCCCAAGGTGGGGGCAGAGGTGATTGCTAGTCTTAGCTCCTCAAATGGCAACCCACTCCAGTATTCTTGCCTAGAGAATCCTGTGGATGGAGGAGCCTGGTGGGCTGCTGTCCATAGGGTCGCACAGAGTCAGACATGACTGAAGCGATTTAGCAGCAGCAGCAGCAGCAGCAGTTCCTCAAAGGCTTTCTGCTGTTTCTCAGTCCAACTTACTGGATTTTCTTCAGGCCCTGCCAGGAGCTCAAATAGGGGCTGGGCTATTTGAAAATACCTTGAAATCCAAATCCTGCAGAATCCAGTGGCCCCTAGGAGCTCCCTGACTTGCCGCTGAGTCTTAGACGTGGGGAGCCTCAGAATTACTTCTTTTCTAGATTGGTCTAGCAATCTTGTGCCTTCCCTTAAGACAAACCCCAAATACCTTACCTCCTCCTTGCAGATTTATGCCTTTTTCCTCAACACTCGGTATCCCGCCTCTGCCAGCAATTGGAGGAGTGCTTGGGTCCCTTCCCAGCCTTCCTCCCAGGTCTCAGCGGCCAGCAACAGGTCGTCCACATATTGCAGGAGCCAACATCCATACCTTTCAGGCTGGAAAGGTTCCAGGTCCGAGGCCAGGGCTTCTCCAAAGATGGATGGTGCATTTTTGAATCCTTGTGGGAAGCGGGTCCAAGTGAGCTGCTGCTTATTGTTTCCGATTGGGTCCTCCCATTCAAAGGCAAAGATGGGTTGTGATGCATGTGCTAGGCATGTACAGAAAAAGGCATCTTTGAGGTCCAAGCAAGTAAAGATCCTTGTCTTAGGTGGGAGGAGGCTAAGTAAGGTATAGGGGTTTGGGACAGTTGGGTGCAGAGTTTCAGTGGCCTGATTGACCAATCTGAGATCCTGTACGGGCCTACAGTGTTGTCCTCCTTTCTTCTTTACCGGTAAGATTGGTGTGTTCCAGGCTGATTGACATTCCACCAGGATGCCTGTCCATTTTAGCCTGCTGATGTGAGGCAGAATCCTGATTCAGGCTTCTGTGGGTATTGGGTATTGTCGCTTTCTCACCGGGGTGGCGCCAGGTTTGAGTCCTATTATTACAGGGGCTTGGTGTCTAGCTAGCCCAGTGGGGTTATCTTCGGCACAGACCTCAGGGAACAGCTGAGTTAACTTTCTCTTCAACTCTGTTGCCTGGTCTTGTTTATTTCCAGGGGGCTTATGTAGCCTCCATTTGTTTTGAGGGGGCACAGAGAGGGAGAGTAAGTAGGTTGTTGTGCCCACCCGAAAAGTGGGCCTCTCTTCAGGAGAGAAAGTCACTTGTGCTCCCAGTTTGGAGAGTAAGTCTCTCCCCAGCAGGGGCAGTGGGCACTCAGGGATATAGAGGAACTCATGAGTCACTTGGTGACTCCCCCCTGACATTTCCTGGGCTGGCAAAATGACTTAACCATTTCTTCTCCCAAAACCCAGTTATGGCGGTCGTCCTTTTAAACAGTGGCTCCACGGGTTTAGTTACCACAGACAATTCTGCCCCAGTGTCCACCATAAAGTTAATGTCTTGGTCCCCAGTTTTTAAAGTTACCATGGGCTCTCGGGGACCTGAAGTCTTCGAGCCCCGGCATCCCTCTTCAGTCTCTATGTTAGTGAGTTCTGCAACCGGGAGGGGTTTATTGTCCCTTCTTCCTCCTGGGCACTCATTCTTCCAATGACCGAACCCATGGCATTGGGCACATTGATTTGGCTGTAATGGAGCCCATGGCCTCTGTTGGGACTGGTTGGAGGGCTGTCTTGACCTCAAAGCTAGGGGGGGTTTCTTTGCTCTAGTGGTGGAAAAGTCTTTGAAAGACTTTCCAAGCGCAGCAGCCAACATTACAAACCTCTCGTCTGTTCTCCTCTGCTCATCTTTATACCTTTTCTCGTGTTTCTTTTCTATTTTCTTGTCCCTATTCCGGAACACCTTATCTGCTATTTCAATCAGCTGAGAACTAGACATGGATAGAACTCCCTCATTCTTTTGAAGCTTTCGTTTTATGTCAGGACATGCTTGCGAGATAAATGCCTAATTGATAACAATCTGGGAGCCCATAGCTTGAGGATCTATGGGCATATAGAGTCTGTAGGCCTCACAAAGTCTCTTGTAAAATTTGGAAGGTGACTCGTTTCCCTTCTGAACTATTCCGGCCAGTTTAGACATGGCCGTTGGCCTCCGCTCCCCTTTTAAGTCCTTGTATAATCGCTGTCCCGTATCTGTCTAATTGGATTTTTCCTTCCTCTGTATTGTAGTCCCAATTAGGTCTGTCAGTGCGGAAGCCTTGCTCTATCCACCTCTCTGGGTTAGCAGTGCCCTCAGGAACCATCTCCTGTAACCATTTCCTAGCCTCAGTGTTGATCCTATATCTCTCTTCTGTACTGAAGAAAGATGCTAGTAATTGCATCATATTGTCCCAGGTTGGTCGATGAGTGTGGAAAATAGTCTCCATTAGTCTAGTCATGCCCTGGGGTTCCACCGAGTAAGAGGGGGTGTGTTTTTGCCAGGTCAGTATATCAGTTGATGAAAAAGGCTGATAATAATAGGCTACAGGAGCTTGGTAATAATTACCATCTTCCCCTATCATTGGAGGTTGTTGGACTTCTCTAAGGGGCATCTGCAAGGGTATTCTTTCCTCTGGCTCTTTGGCAGAGCGGAGCCTTTGTTTAATTCCAGTGGTTCTTCCCCCTTGTCCGGGAGTACTTACCGGGAGTGGAGGGCAGAGTTTAGGGAACACAGTGGCAGCATCCGGGCTGGTATAGTCGGGTGGGCTCATTGTCCCTCCAGCTGAGGCTGGAGCCTGCCGG
>NW_011495033.1:8195867-8209577 GCF_000754665.1 Bison bison bison | reverse complement strand
ATCCCAAAGAAAGGCAATGCCAAAGAATGCTCAAACTACCACACAATTGCACTCATCTCACACGCTAGTAAACTAATGCTCAAAATTCTCCAAGCCAGGCTTCAGCAATTCGTGAACTATGAACTTCCAGATGTTCAAACTGGTTTTAGAAAAGGCAGAGGAATCAGAGATCAAATTGCCAACATCCGTTGGATCATGGAAAAAGCAAGAGAGTTGCAGAAAAACATCTATTTCTGCTTTATTGACTATGCCAAAGCCGTTGACTGTGTGGATCACAATAAACTGTGGAAAATTTTGAAAGAGATGGGAATACCAGATCACTTGACCTGCTTCTTGAGAAATCTATATACAGGTCAGGAAGCAACAGTTAGAACTGGACATGGAACAACAGACTGGTTCCAAATAGGAAAAGGAGTATGTCAAGGCTGTATATTGTCACCCTGCTTATTTAACTTATATGCAGAGCATATCATGAGAAACGCTGGGCTGGAAGAAGCACAACCTGGAATCAAGATTGCCGGGAGAAATATCAATTAACCTCAGATATGCAGATGACACCACCCTTATGGTAGAAAATGAAGAGGAACTAAAAAGTCTCTTGATGAAAGTGAAAGAGGAGAGTGAAAAAGTTGGCTTAAAGCTCAACATTCAGAAAACTAAGATCATGGCATTGGGTCCCATCACTTCATGGGAAATAGGTGGGGAAACAGTGGAAACAGTGTCAGACTTTATTTTGGGGGGGGGGCTCCAAAATCACTGCAGATAGTGATTGCAGCGATGAAATTAAAAGACTCTTACTCCTTGGAAGGAAAGTTATGCCCAACCTATATAGCATATTCAAAAGCAGAGACATTACTTTGCCAACAAAGGTCCATCTAGTCAAGGCTATGGTTTTTCCAGTGGTCACGTATGGATGTGAGAGTTGGACTGTGAAGAAGGCTGAGAGCCGAAGAATTGATGCTTTTGAACTGTGGTGTTGGAGAAGACTCTTGAGAGTCCCTTGGACTGCAAG
This sequence comes from Bison bison bison, assembly GCF_000754665.1. Lineage (NCBI taxonomy): Eukaryota > Metazoa > Chordata > Mammalia > Artiodactyla > Bovidae > Bison > Bison bison. The sequence goes on along the minus strand of NW_011495033.1, from coordinate 8,208,565 downwards.
GAGATCCAACCAATCCATTCTAAAGGTGATCAGTCCTGGGTGTTCTTTGGAAGGAATGATGCTAAAGCTGAAACTCTAATACTTTGGCCACCTCACGCAAAGAGTTGACTCATTGGAAAAGACTGATGCTGGGAGGGATTGGGGGCAGGAGGAGAAGTGGACGACAGAGGATGAGATGGTTGGATGGCATCACTGACTCAATGGACGTGAGTTTGAGCGAACTCCGGAAGTTGGTGATGGACAGGGAGGCCTGGCGTGCTGCGATTCATGGGATCGCAAAGAGTCGGATGTGACTGAGCAACTGAACTGAACTGAACTGAACTGGGCTATTCCCAGCCAGGAGTCTATGTACAGGAACTGGTTGGGGTGTCTGGGCTTTCCAGTAACTATAGCATAGACTGCGTTTTTGAGATTTAAGTCCATAGTTAAGTTCCCTCTGGTGGCCAGCCAACTTCCATTGAAGGCCATTCAACTTCACAAAGGGTATGGAGCTGGCCGGGCGTCATTTTCCTCCCATAGTCTCCAGTGAATCCTTTCTTAAAATTCTTAATCATATTCTCCAATACAGCGGTCTTAGATCCACTTCCTCCCATTTTCTTACCTCTGGATTCCCACGTCCCAGGGCCTTCCCAAGAAGCCAATCTACCTGTTTCCACTGGCAGGGATGTTGATGGGTCACACAGCAGATGGGTACCTCCTGGGGGAGGGCAGAATACGAGCACGCGGAAATCTATATCCTCTTTCTAAAACCCTGTGGCGACAGCTCGGCACGTTCCCTAAGACAGCGTGGACACATCTCCTAACTGGCTTTCTTAAACCCTAAGTTCCCTTTCTTTATCCCTGGCAGGGCCGTCGACCTGAGTGCTGAGCAGCTATTGTCGCCAACCTAAACCAGTTTCCTATGCGTCTCCCTTCTGGTCCCTCCCAGGGCGGTGATCAGGCCCCCTCTTCCACCCTACCAGGGGGGCTCCTCCCCACCTGAGCACTCAGTTCCCTTGCTGCTATTCACTATCGGCCAAAGCGAAGAAACCGGGGGTTGAGAGGCCGAATTCTTCCAGAGGGGCTAGGTGCCTTCCCCCCTCTAGGAGATTCAAGCTACAAAACCGCAGGGTGGCCTCAGATGAGACCTGTCTCCTCAAAGTGAGGAGTCTCCCAGCCAACGCATCAAATGTTGTAGCCACACGTTCCGGGAAACAAACTCACTCAGAAGGACAATGCAGATAATGGAGTGCAGTTTATTACACCGCTGGGCCCAACGCAGAGTCTCCTGTTAGCCAAGGACCCTGACCAGCATTTGTAAAAATCTTTTATACCTCATGTGTACGTGTCCAAACCCACCACCCCAATTTCCTTGAGACTTACATAAAACAAAGGAAGGGTAAATACAGTCACAATAACCCCATTATTCAAGTGTTATCAAGTGTTCGGTGTTCAAACAGTTAATAATCAATAAGCCTGAGGTTACACTCCGATAGATACAGAAAGAATTTATGACCTGTCCGGAGGCAGGGGTGATTAGAGTATGTTTTCTCTCAGGCGATGAGTAACCTGGATGTGATCTTCAAGATTCCCCTGTCCAGAGGGGTTCTTATCCTTCTATTGTCATTTCCATAGGCACTAAGCACAGAGTCCAGAGTCCGTTGGAGAGGTGGCTGAGCAGGATCAGCATGAACAGGCCTAAGATGGGGCCCAGGCCCTATGAATTCCTTCTTCAACTGGAGTGGGTTTCCAGTCCCTTCTCCAGGGGATCTTCCTAACCCAGGGATTGAACCCGGGTCTCCCTCATTGCAAGCAGGTTCTTTACCATCTGAACCACTCAAAAAGCCTCTCAAAGAGCCCCCGTACTTTTCCATCCATGAAGACCAAGTTTAAGTTCCACGATGAATCCTCCTTAAGTGGTCATAAAACTTTAGTCTAAATAAACCTCTTGTCAAGGATTATCTGACTTCATGGTGTCTATTTTCTATTTATCCTGGGTAGGAGGATGATCAGAGAAATAAAGCAGGCATGGGGAGGGTATCACAGGCTACAGTGGATCACGGGAGAAAAATCTGGGGCAAGCATGGCGCTGACCAGAAAAGGAATGGTAGTGAGGGTCCTGCTGAATAAGAGACTGAAGTACTAGGGGTCTGGGAAACCTCTCTGGGAGACTGGGAAGTAGAGGGATGGAAAGGTTTTGTCTGGTTGTCTCCATTTCACACCCAACCCCGCCTCCTGCCCTGAATCTCATTCAAAATCAGCAGCACCAAAAGACCATGTCTCAGGAACACAGTCCCCCCTCCATAACCATACCTCTCATCCCTTCTCCTATCTTTCTCCCTCCCAGATCAATGTGGGTTCCCCACAAAAAGTACAACCACAGAATGTAATAAAAATGTATTTTTATAAATTCCTAAAATAACATGCATTTCCATTTAACATTTATGAGTCTCATAAACCTTTGCTTTACGAGAGTGATGTCTTCTTTTTTTTTTTTTAAATTATCAGAGATTGTCATTGTAGAATATTGAGAAGTATAGAACAAAATGCAATGATTGGAGGATGATTGTTTTACAATACTGTATTGGCCTCTGTCACACATCAACATGAATCAGCCACAGGTATACACATGCCCCCTCCATCCTGAACTCCCCTCCCGTCTCCCACCCCATCATACCCCTCTAGGTTGTCACAGAACCCTGAGTTGAGTTCCCTGTTCTACACAGCAAATTCTCACTTGCTATCTATTTTGCATATGGTAATGTACATGTTTCCATGCTATTCTGTCAATTCATCCCACTCTTTCCTTGAGCTACATCTTCTTAAAAATACAAAACACTGTCCTTTTGATGATCCTTGCCAGGACCCTTACAAGATTCCAGGGAGGTAAGGGGGAAAGAGACAACATTCCTCATCCTTTGCAGGGGATTAAATTAGGGTTCACTGAAGGAAAGGGAGCCAACCAAAGCTTTCCATTTTAAAAATAGCAAAAAATTAATGGTGGAGAACTTTTAAAAGCTTTAATAACTTAAAGGGAGTATGTTTTAAATAAAACATACATGTTTCATTATTAAATAAAAGCCATTACTTTTAGAAGGAAGTTGTGATTATCTCAGAATACATCTTAGGAAGAACCGAAAAGTGAACCAAGCCTTTTGAGGCTCTTTAAAAGGTGAATTTTTTTTTTTTTTTTTAAGGTGAATATTTATGACTTTAAAGTTTGGGATTTTTGGTTCAGGTACTCCATGGCATTCTGGACCCACTTCTCCTGGGGATCGACACAGATTTTCTTGTTCTGTTTGGTGTTGAATCTGTGGGAGAGAAGAAAATATTAAGGATCCTCTTTGAAAAGTGTGCTTGTTTAATCCTAAACCTTCCAGAACCATCTGCCATGGGATAAAGGGCCTGCAGAGGGAGCAGGGGAGGGGAAAGAGGAAGGGTGGGATGCTGATGGTGAGTGGCTGCTTGTGATGAATCAGTGGAGCCATCCTTGCTCTTGACTCAAAGAAACTGGGATGATCTGAACAAACATCCACATAGAGAGCTAGAGTGAAAATTTCCTGTTGTGAAAACTCATGGATTGGATTTCAGAGATGAAACTCAGTGCAGAGTTCCAGGTAGCTCTAGTGTTGCTTCAAGAACTCTCTCCCCCAGAAATGAAGTTTGGGACTGGGAGAGGGTAAGCTTTGTCTACTTACATCACAGCTTTCTGAGGACATTTGCTGCTCGTGATTTTTCTGTAGCTCTGCAGTCGCTGAATGGAGATCTTCTTTTTAGACATATTAAAGCAGCAGATGGTTGGAATAGAAGCTGAATTGGGGGAGAAGTGAACAGAAAGCATGAGCACTAATGATATGTAGACAATTTTTAAGCATGACTTTGTAAGGAAGGAAATTTAAGAGAAGGCAAAGAAATGTAAGAGATGGAGGCAGAATCTGTCTGCTCTGAGATCCTGTACCTCTGCCGTTGATAGGTGTCCCCAGCTATGCAATAGAGACCCACTGCTACAGGCAAGGATTTGGAAAAATCTTGGTCAATGCCATACACTCCAACTTTCTCTTTACAAAGAGTTATGTAGCTGTGTCAAAGTCATAATACCATCCACCAGATATTCTCCATTCTCTGCTTTCTGGACACATGATAGACTCGCATTTCTCTGCCACTCTTGGTTGATTAGAACCATTAACTAATTTTGACCCAAAAGTGAGGAGATGAAGTGACAAATGCCATTTCTAAGCTAGTTTTTGTAATTGCCAGTGCAAGACCTTTGAGATCTTTCTTTTCTTTCATTACACTAAGCAGTAATATTCCCATCAGTTGCTCCATCCATCCAGAATCCTGAGTATATGAAGTCAAAGCTCTAGCCAATACATTATCGATGTTCAGTATAGGTAAGAAAATTAACCTTTGTTGTGTTAAGCCACTGATAATTTAGGTTTGCTTGTTACCCCAGTGTGCATTGCCTTATTCAGACTGATACATACAGTAAATCTAAGTCATCAGAGGGTAAAAACATGAGTTATGTACAAACATATAGATATTTTTCCCAAACAGAATCAAAACACATCATCTTGAGAGATTCCCCTGAGACCTCATGCCCTTCCTGTAACCATTGATCTTAAAGGTTGTCTTGGAGTCCAGTAACAATCTGGGGTGTACAATCAAAAGATTTTTTTTTTCTCTCCATCATGGACAAAAACCCTCTCTATGCCCCTAGTAAGAGAAGTCGTTCTCTCATGTGGCCCCATCCTCAAACAAGCGAGGGCACCCAGATCATGGATGGACACAACATTGCTCTCAATGTTCATGTCAGGAAAGAACAGGGGGACCAGTTTAGTGGCCTGGGTTTCTAGTTCTGTCTCTTGCTCTGATTGTGAGGTTGAGGCTCTTCTTGTCCACTCATGAAACCCATTTTCCCATCTTTAAAATGAGGGAGTTCGCAGCAAGTCTCTGAAGATTCTTGCTGATCTGACAGTGAAGGCAGTGATCAGTTTTCCCGCAGAGAGAGGAGCTTACCTGGCTGAGCCAACACCTGGATGCTGCAGAGGGTGGCTGTGAGCAGCAGACACAGGAGCACTGCAGAGACCTTCATGTTGAGGGGCGAGGTCGCCAGCTTCAGCCTGAGAGCTGCTGATTCCTGAGTTTGTCTCAGCCTCTCTGCAGCTCTGGCTGCTCTGTGTGCCTTTTAAAGACAGTGCAGTGTCTGTGGGAGCATCCAGGGAAGCTTTTGCCTGGCCAGGGTCATGAATGAATCATAACAAAGGCAGGTCCTAAATTGCTGTCAACATATTCCAGCAAGTTAACAAGACAGAAGAGGTAAACTAGGGGGTGGGGACTTGTCACGTTTTTTTTTTTCAATTAACCCATGTTTGTGGAATGACTGAGAACAGATGGTAATCTAGAGGGTCATTTTTACAAAGCTCTGCTTTCTCTGATGGAGAAGGCAATGGCACCCCACTCCAGTACTCTTGCCTGGAAAATCCCATGGACAGAGGAGCCTGGTGGGCTGCAGTCCATGGGGTCACTAGGAGTCGGACATGACTGAGCGACTTCACTTTCACTTTTCACTTTCATGCATTGCAGAAGGAAATGGTAACCTACTCCATTGTTCTTGCCTGGAGAATCCCAGGGCCAGCGGAGCCTGGTGGGCTGCCATCTCTGGGGTTGCACAGAGTCGGACACGACTGAAGCAACTTAGCAGCAGCAGCAGCTTTCTCTGAAATGAACCTTATGCAGTGGAAAAAGAATCCAAGAGACCGAGGGCATGAAGAGATAAGGAGATTCAAGTACCTTCTCTGGTTCCTATGTTCATGTGGTGGTCTTTAGGATTTCGAAGGTTAGAAAGGGGCACTAAGACTTCTGCTAGGCTTCCATCCAAATGCAGGAGATCTCAGCTACTCTGAACATTTCCAGGTCTCTGGGAATCCATAAACTGTAGCACACGAGAATCTCACCCCCATAATTCAATCTAGCAGTCAGAGAATCTTAGTTCCTTGATAATTTAGTGTCATAGAACATCAGAACTGAAGAGTTCCTATTCCTGTGCAGTCTTTACTCAGCTTTATTGAGGAATATTTGACAAATAAAGACTGTTATGTATCGAAGGTGTACAATGTGATGGTTTGGCATTTATATGCACTAAGAAATGATTATTGCAACCAAGTTAACTCATGGATCCATCACCTCCATCATCACACATAGTTACTTTTCTTGGGTGGGTGGTGTGTGGTGAGAACACTTATGATCTACTCTCTTAGCAGATTTCAAGTATATTGTTGATGTTATTGCTCAGTCTCTAGATTGTGTCCAAGTCTTTGTAACCCCATGGACTGCAGCATTCCAGGCCTCTCTGTCCCTCATCTTCCAGAGTTTGCCCAAGTTCACATCCATTAAATCGGTAATGCCATCCAACCATCTCATCCTCTGCTGCCCTCTTCTCCTTTTGCCTTCAGTCTTTCCCAGGATCAAGGTCTTTTCCTGTGAATCAGCTGTTCGCATCTGGTGGCCAAAGTATTGGAGCTTCAGCTTCAGCGTCAGTCCTTCCAATGCATATTCAAGGTTGATTTCCTTTAGGGATTGACTGGTTTGATCTCTTTGCTGTCCAAGGGACTCTCAAGAGTCTTCTTCAAAACCACATTATATTCAACTATATAATATAGTGTTATTAACTTGAGTCACCTTGCTGTGCCTTAGACCCCCAGAACTCATTCATCTTATAACTGAATGTTTGTACACTTTGACAACCACCACCCCAGAAATGCAGGTCAAAACCATAATGAGATATCAGCCCATACCTGTTAGGATGGCTTTTTATCAAAAAGACAAGACACAGTGTTGTTGAGATGTGGAGAAAAGGGAATCTCTGTACACTCTTGGGGGGTGTGGAAATTGGTGTGTGCTCTATAGAAAACAGTATGGAGGTTCCTGTGCATTTCTAAACTATTTACTTAGCTGCTAAAGCCTTTGCCAATTGAAATCAAATAGCCAAATCCTGTTCATCAAATATACTGTCATGGATAGGTTGTGTTTGAAGCAGAATGGGTGACCCCCTGCCCTCACAGGGCTTCCCTGGTGGCTCAATGGTAAAGAATCCACCTGCCAATGATCCACCTGCCAATGCAGGAGATGCAGCTTGAATCCCTGGATCAGGAAGATTCCCTGGAGGAGGAAATGACAACCCACTCCAGTTATTCTTGCCTGGAAAATCTCATGGGCAGAGGATCCTGGCAGGCTACAGTCTATGGGGTTGCAAAAGAGTCGGGCACATTTAGTGACTAAATGACAAAAACAACATGCCATCCTACCCCAAGGATTCAAGGAACACATTTGAAAAACCAGCCGTCTAGTTCCTATCACTCCCTGAGCGCACATTGCAGACAAGGTGCCTGATGGCTAAAAACACCAAAGAGAAAAAGGAGACAAGAACCCATGTGTATCTTCTTCAGGCAAAGCATTATGCTCCCTAGTAGAAGATGGCGTACGGGGAAGTCATCATTAGTGGGGTCTTTAATGAAGTCCTTAATTAGAGTCTTTAATGGGGTCACTGTGGTGAATACAGAATTGAATAGTGATATGGAGTCATTGCAAGGCTGTTTGCAGGCTTTTCCTTTACACTCATGTATCAAATTTGTACAGTTACACAGAGAGGTGTATTGAGAAGGACTCTGAGAACTTGCCTTGCATTAGTAGATTGCAGTAATGTGGCTGACTGGTCATGTCCATCATGGGCACAAGATTAAGAGAGTCCCCTTACTGGCCTGCATGGTCTCTAAGCTCCCATCTAAAGTAATTGGAGACCAATTACTTATAAAGAGACCAAATAGAGACCAGGAAATTTGGATCTTCCTTGTTCTTTCCTGCTCAGCTCTGGATGAGGTAGTCTGGTGTAGACTCTGAAATCAGGATCCTGATGGCTTTGCCACTAATGGGCTTCCCTGGTGGTTCAGCTGGAAATGAATCTGCCCATGATGCGGGAGACCTGGGTTCAATCCCTGGGTTGGGAAGATCCCCTGGAGAAGGGAAAGGCTACCCACTCCAGTATTCTGGCCTGGAGAATTCCATGGACTGTATAGTCCATGGGGTCGCACAGTTGGACACGACTGAACTATTTCACTTTCACTTTCTGCCACTAATTAGCTTTGATACCATGGACAACTTACTAGCCAATCTCTGCTACATTAAAATGGAAATACTAACTATGCCTATCTTAGAGGATCGTTGTGTGAAACAAATGAATATATATATATATACAGGCTAAGTTGCTTCAGCCATGTCTGACTCTGTGCAACCCTATGGACTGCAGTCTGCCAGGCTCCTCTGTCCTTGGGATTCTCCAGGCAAGAATATCTAAGTGGGTTGCCATGCCCTCCTCTGGGGGATCTTCCCAAACCAGAGATCAAACCTGCATCTCTCATGTCTCCTTCATTGGCAGGCGAGTTCTTTGTGACTAGCACCACTTGAGAAGCCCTTATACATATATAATGGCTATATATATATATATATATATATATATATATATAATGTAATATAATAAAAGTGAAGTGAAAGTCCCTCAGTTATGTCTGACTCTTTGTGACCCAATGGAATTGGGTCTTTGTAGCCAATGGAATTCTCCAGGCCAGAATACTGGAGTAGGTGGCCTTTCCATTCTCCAGGGGATCTTCCCAACACAGGGATCAAACCCAGGTCTCCTGCATTTCAGGCAGATTCTTTACCAGCTGAGCAACCCCAGTGCAGTGATTACTGTGTTACTCAGTAAGTGGAAATTCATATATTAAGAAATAGGTCAGATTTTGTTAGCCACTGGGTCCTAGAAAAGGGCCCCGAGGCTGGCCAGATGGCCTTCTCCATGTCTTCTCCCCAATTTTCCCAACTGCTTCCAATTAAAAGCATGTTACCCTAAGGGATGCCTGAGTTACACATGTAGGGGATGTGAGGTCTCCAAAGCTGTGTCAGTATAACAAGTTGGGAACATTCCTGACCTCTAAAGGTGTGCGGCGGATGCAGCTGAGTGCTTATGTGTCCTTAATAGGAATAGTTTTAGAACTCTCCTGAGTGTTTTGAGGGCCCTATGAGCAAATGACTTTACATTTTTGTGTTTCCATCCAAAGGTTTGGTTTGCATCTGAATCAGAGAAACCTCAGTGGGAATAAATAAACCAAAATCGCAAATCATTGAAGTTCAGCAGCTGTTCCGTCCAGCTGCCTGGCTCTCTCACAAGTGGAGGCAGCTTCATTGGCTGCTGTGTCTCTCTTCCTTGGAACTAACACTCAGCAGTGACTTAAGCTGGATCTCATACTTGCCTCTGGCCTGGAGCCTGATAGATGTGGGGCCTTGGTCAGGAATGATTCTGAGTGATGGGCAGGGCATGGGTTCCCCCAGGCCCCGTTATTGGGAAATCTTAGCTTCCTGTGTGTGTGTGCGTTAGTCACTCAGCCATGCCCAGCTCTGTGATCCCATGGATTATAGCCCTCCTGGCTTCTCTGTCCATGGAATTCTCCAGGCAAGAATACTGGAGTGGATTGCCATTTCTGTCCTGAGTGTTTTCCAAAGAATGATGGATGATCAATGGGCAAGGATCCTGGGAATCAGGGCTCTTTGTTTGTTTTGCAGTTCTGTTCCATAGTTCCTCTAATAATGCAAAGTTATACACAGAATTGAGAGACATTGTGCGTGTGTGCTAAGTCATTTCAGTCATGTCCGACTCTTTGCGAAGCTATGGCTCCTAGAAGTGAACTTTCATTTTATTCCAAAAAAAGAAAAAATAATATAGAGACCTGAGGCTTGGAAACCAGTAACAAAATCCCTAAGGCAAGGTGGTGTGTTTTAGGCGAACTGATTCTAGAATCTGTCTGGTGACAATTGCACCATAACAAAGCCCTTGGACCCTGGTTTTCCCAAGTGCAAAGCAGGGTCTGCTACCTCTCTTTCTTGGGGCTTCCCAGGTGGCACTAGTGGTAAAGAGCCTGCCAATGCAGGAGACATAAGAGATGCAAACTTGGTCCCCGGGGCAGGACGCTCCCATGGAGGAAGGCATGGCAACTCACCCCAGTATTCTTGCCTAGACAATCCCATGGACAGAGGAGCCTGGTGGGCTACAGTCCATAGAGTTACAAAGAGTCAGACACAACTGAATCGACTTAGCACGCATGTGCACACCTCTCTTTCGCAAGGGTCACTGAGACCAAGTGTGCACTTTTGGAGGAAAATGTTAGTATAAAATGTTAGGAGTATATGTTAATATATAAAGTCTAACATGTCTAAAAAATAGAAAGTTTTCAATAACAATGCTAACTTCTATAATCTATTCAAGCCGCCATATTATTTCACTTCATGTGGGTTGACTCATTGAATCCTCCCAGCAAATATATGAGGTAGGTATTCAAATTAAGTTCATTTTAAAGAGGAGAAAACAGAGACTTATGGAATTCAAGTGACTTCCTTTACTGTGAAATTATTTATAAAAATTTGCCCTAAAAAAAGCCTTTTATATAAAAATCTTATATTTTGATTTGTATTTCTCTAATAATTAGTGATGTTGAACATCTTTTCATATGATTTTAAATCATGTGTATGCCTTCTTTGGAGAAATGTCTATTTAGATCTTTTGCCCATGTTTTGATTGGGTCTATTGTTTTTTTTTTTTTTTTTTTATTGAGCTGCGTGAGCTCAGTATTTTGGTGATTAACCCTTTCTTGGTTACTTCATCTGCCAATATTTTCTTCCATTCTAAGCGTTGTCTTTTCATTTTGCTTATGGTTTCTTTTGCTATGCAAAAGATTTAAAGTTTAATTAGGCCCCATTTATTTATTTTTGTTTTTATTTTCATTATGCTAGGAGGGGAATTGAAAAAGATCTTGCTGTGACTTATGTCAGAGAGTGTTCTGCCCATGTTTTCTGCTAAAGGTTTTATAGTATCAGGCCTTAGAGTTACATCTTTAATCCATTTTGAGTTTATTTTGTGTGTTATGTTAGGGTGTGTTTTAATTTCAGTCTTTTGCATGTAACTGCTCAGTTTTCCCAGCACCGTTTATCAAAGAGACTGTCTTTTCTCCATTGTATATTCTTGCCTACTTTATCATGGGTTAGGTGACCCTGGGTGTGCGGGTTTATCTCTGGACTTTCTGTCCTCTTCCACTGATCTGTGTTTCTGGTTTTGTGCCGGAATTACCACAGTGTTTTGAGGACTGTGGCTTTGTAGGTATAGTCGGAAGTCGGGGAGCCTAATTCTTCCAGTTCCATTTTTCTTTCTCAAGATTGCTTTAGCTCTTTGTGATCTTTTATGTTTCCACAAAAACTATAAATATTTTTTTGTTCTATGTCTGTGAAAAATGTCAATGGTAATTTGATAAGGATTGCTTGAATCTGTAGATTGCTTTGGGTAATATAGCTATTTTTACAATATTGATTCTTCTAATCCAAGAGCATGGTATATCTTTCCATCTGTTTGTGTCATCTTTTATTTTTTTCATCAGTATCTTATAGTTTTCTTTTTCCTCTTTAGGTAGGTTTATTCCTAGGTATTTTATTCTTTTTGATGCTATGGTAAATGAGATTGTTTCCTTAGTGACCTCACACTGGTCAGAATGGCCATTATCAAAAAATCCACAAATAATAAATGCCGAGGAGGGTTTGGAGAAAAGGGAATCCTCTTCCACTGTTGGTGGGAATGTAAATGGTACAGCCACTATGGAGAACAGTATGAGATTCCTTAGAAAACTAAAAATCAAGGTATGAGCCAGTAATCCCATTCCCAGACATATAATCTGGAGAAAATCATAATTTGGAAAGATGCAGGCACCCCAATATTCACTGCAGCACTATGTATAATAGCCAGGACATGGAAGCAACCTAAATGTCCATCAATAGGGGAATGGATAAAGAGGATGTGTTACATATATACAATGGAATATTACTGAGCCATAAAAGGATGAAATAATACCATTTGCAGCAACATAGGTAGACCTAGAGATTGTTGTACTGAGTGAAGTCAGTCAGTCCAAGAAAGACAAATATCATATGATGCCACTTATATGTGGAATCTAAAAAAAAGGCTATAAGTGAACTTATCTACAAAACAGAAATAGAGTTATTGATGTAGAAAGTTAAATTATGCTTACTGAGAGGTAAGAAGGGAGAGGGATAAATTAGAAGATTGACATGTATACACTGCTATATATAAAATAGATAACTAATAAAGTCCTACTGTACAGCACAGGAAACTAACTCTACTCAATATTCTGTAATGGCTTATATGGGAAAATAATCTTAAAAAGAGTGGATATATGTGTGTATGTATATATGTATATGCATATACACACATATGTATATGTGTAAAAAGTCTCTTGATGAAAGTGAAAGAGGAGAGTGAAAAGGTTGGCTTAAAGCTCAACATTCAGAAAACGAAGATCAGGGCATCTGGTCCCATCACTTCATGGAAAAGAGATGGGGAAACAGTGGAAACAGTGTCAGCCTTTATTTTTCTGGGCTCCAAAATCACTGCAGATGGTGACTGCAGCCATGAAATTAAAAGACTCTTACTCCTTGGAAGGAAAGTTATGACCAACCTAGATAGCATATTGAAAAGCAGAGACATTACTTTGTCAACAAAGGTTCGTCTAGTCAAGGCTATGGTTTTTCTAGTGGTCGTGTATGGATGTGAGAGTTGGACTGTGAAGAAAGCTGAGTGCTGACAAATTGATGCTTTTGAACTGTGGTGT
>NW_011495033.1:8195353-8195767 GCF_000754665.1 Bison bison bison | reverse complement strand
TATTTTTTTATTTTTTTTTTTCTCTAATTTTATTTTATTTTTAAACTTTACATAATTGTATCAGTTTTGCCAAATATCAAAATGAATCCGCCACAGGTATACATGTTCATCAGTATCTTATAGTTTTCTTTTTCCTCTTTAGGTAGGTTTATTCCTAGGTATTTTATTCTTTTTGATGCTATGGTAAATGAGATTGTTTCCTTAGTGACCTCACACTGGTCAGAATGGCCATTATCAAAAAATCCACAAATAATAAATGCCGAGGAGGGTTTGGAGAAAAGGGAATCCTCTTCCACTGTTGGTGGGAATGTAAATGGTACAGCCACTATGGAGAACAGTATGAGATTCCTTAAGAAAACTAAAATCAAGGTATGAGCCAGTAATCCCATTCCCAGACATATAATCTGGAGAAAA
>NW_011495033.1:8194842-8195253 GCF_000754665.1 Bison bison bison | reverse complement strand
GCAGGAGGAGAAGGGGACGACAGAGGATGAGATGGCTGGATGGCATCACTGACTTGATGGATGTAAGTTTGAGTGAACTCTGGGAATTGGTGATGGACAGGGAGGCCTGGCGTGCTGCGATTCATGGGGTTGCAAAGAATCGGACATGACTGAACTGAACTGATGTGCATATACACACATATGTGTATACAAGCTTCCCAGGTGGCTCAGTGGGTAAAGAATCTACCAGCAGCTCAGAAGACTCAGGACATGCAGGTTGAATTCTTGGATCGGGAAGATCCCCTGGAGGAGAGCATGGCAACCTATTTCAGTATTCTTGCCTGGAGAATCCCAAGGACAGAGGAGCCTGGTGGGCTACAGTCCATAGGGTTACAAAGAGTCAGACATGACTGAAGCAACTGAGCAAGCACA
>NW_011495033.1:8187031-8194742 GCF_000754665.1 Bison bison bison | reverse complement strand
ATATGTGTGTGTATATATATATATATATATATATATATATATATAACAGATTCAGTTTGCTGTACTCCTGAAACTAAACACATTGTAAATTAACTATATCCCAATAAAATTATAATAAATAAATAAAAATAAGTAAAGACCTTATATTGAAAAATTTTGTATATAAAAGACTCATTTGCTATGTTATCACATATAATCTTTTTTTAAGCAATCAACTTTAATCTTTTGTGCAAAGGATAAATCTGAAGCAATAGAATGCTGAAAGTATTTCCTTGAGCCATTAGTCACAGTAAAGCTAGCCTGTGCTTCAACAGTAACAACCATGAAAATCTCAGTAGCTTATTGTGACAGATATTTATTTTCTGTTTGTGTCACAGCAATATTGGTTTGGGTCGCCTTGCCAAGAGTGCTTTTTTTCTGAGGAGTGACTCAGAGATATAACTGGTTTGTAAATTACAGCCACCATCTGGAACCTGGAGCCTCCAAGTTCACTGAAGCAAGGGGAGAGAGAGCGGATAGATTGTGTAGGATGTTTTAAAGAACCAGACATGGGCACAGCTTGTATCACATCTGTCTACATCATGTTGACTTTCACTTATTATATGGCTCTAGTCTAAATGCAAAGGAGGCTGAGAAATGAAGAGGAGCACATGAATTTGGTGAGGGCTAATAGTTTTCATCATAGTTGTCCTTTGCTCACTTTTCCTCAACATCAGTTAACACAATTAAGCTACCCCTGAGACAGACAACTCAAAGTCCTACATAGTCACTGCATCCACCAAAATGTTCAGGACCTCTGGATTTCAGGTGGTCCTCTATGCCAGGTGAGGATATGGAGCTGTTGGGTTGACCAGATAGTTCATTTGGATTTTTCCACAAGATGACTCTAGTAGTGTTTGCTTGTCTTTAACTTCATTTGAAACAATTTTGCTAGATTATACTGTGACAGCTGTCTTATCAGCATGCATTAAAAAATATTTATCAAAACTGGTGAATTTTTGTGTAGCCATTTTAATATTGAAGATGGAAGGGAAAAAACATTTTCAGCATACTATGGTTTATTATTTCAAGAAAGAAAAGCACAACTAAAATGTACATAAAGATTAGTTCAATGTATGGAAAAGGCTACTGTTTAGTCACTAAATCATGTCTGACTCTTTTTTACCCCATGGACTGCAGCATGCCAGACTATGCTGCCCTTCACCATCTCCTGTGATTTGCTTAAATTCATGTCCACTGAGTCAGTGATACCATCTAGCCATCTCATCCTCTGTCACCCCCTTCTCCTCCTGGCCTCAATCTTTCCCAGAATCAGGGTCTTTTCCAATGAGTCAGCTCTTCATTTCAGGTGGCAAAAATATTGGAACTTCAGCTTCAGCATCAGTCATTCCAATGAATATTCAGAGCTGATTTTCTTTAGGATTGACTGGTTTGATTTACGTGCTGTCCAAGGGACTCTCAAGAGTCTTCTCCAATACCACAATTCAAAACCATCAGTTCTTCGGTGCTCAACTTTCTTTATATCCACCTCTTACATCCATACATGTCTACTGGAAAAACCATAGCTTTGACTACAGGGACCCTTGTTGGCAAAGTGATGTCTCTGCTTTTTAATACACTGTCTAGGTTTATCATAGCTTTCCTTCCAAGGAGCAAACATCTTTTAATTCCATGGCTGCAGTCATCATCTGCAGTGATTTTGGAGCCCAAGAAAATAAAATCTGTCTCTGTTTCCACTTTTCCCCCATCTATTTGTCATGAAGTGATGGGACTGGTTGCCATGATCTTAAGTTTTTGACTGTTGAGTTTTAAGCCAGCTTTTTCACTCTCCTCTTTCACCCTCATCAAGAGGCTCTTTAGTTCCTCTTCACTTTTTGCCTTTAGAGTGGTATCATTTGTGTATCTGAGGTTGTTGCTATTTCTCCTGGCAATCTTGATTCCAGTTTGTGATTCACCCAGCCTGGCATTTAGCATGCTGCACTCTGAATAGAAGTTAAGCAAACAGGATGACAGTATACAGTCTTGACGTACTCCTTTCCCAATTTTGAACCAGTCTGTTGTTCCATGTCCAGTTCTAACTGTTGCTTCTTGACCTGCATACAGATTTCTCAGGAAGCAGGTCAGGTGGTCTGGTGTTCCCAGCTGTGACTGATTGATTGAACATGTCAAAAGTTGTTGTTGAAGTTTCATGCTGGAGATTTCTTGCTGAACTATGCTCCATGATTGGGTATAACAGTTGAAGTTGACAGTGATCAAATCAAGACATTAATTGAGAACAAATGTTATACCACGTGGAAGATAGCTGACATACTCCAAATATCCAAATCAAGCACTGAAAATCATTTGCACAAGCTTAGCTATGTTCATTGCTTTGATGTTTGGGTTCCACATAAGTTCAGAAAAAAAAAACAAAAAAAACTTCTTGACTGTATTTCCAAGTTCAATTTTCTACTTAAACATAAAAAAAAAAATCTGTTTTTAAAGCAAATTGTCATGGGAAATGAAAAGTGGATACTGTAAAATAATGTGGAATGGAAGAGATCATGGGGCAACTAAAACGAACCACCAATAACCACACGAAAGGCCTGATTTTATCCAAAGAAGGTGATGTTTATGTGGTGGAATTGGAAGGGAGTCCTCTGTTAAGAGCTCCTTCTGGAAAACCAAACAATTAATTACAACAAACCCCAATTAGACCAATGGAAAGCAGAACGAGATGAAAAGCATTTGGAATTAGTCAACACAAAATGCATAATTTTCCATAGGGATGACGTATGACCTCGTGTTTCCTTGATGATCAAGCAAAAACTGTTACGGCTTGGCTGGAAAGTTCAGATGCTGCAACTTCAGGTTTCCATTATTTTGATCTTTACAAAATTCTCTTAATGGGAAAACTTTCAGTTCCCTGGAAGACTATAGAAGGCACCTGGAACAGTTTTTTGTTCAAAAAAATAAATAGCTTTGGGAAATATGGCAGAAAATAGTGGAACAAAATGGTGAATATGTTGTTCAATAAAATTCTTGGTGAAAATGAAAAGAGTGTCTTTTATTTTTACTTAAAAACTGGAGGAATGTTTCGGCCAACCGAGTACTTTTTTGTTTATGGAGTCTCAAAGAGTTGGACATGAATGAGCAAGTGAACAACACCAATACTTTGCCCAGTGACCTGTGAACTAAAAAGACAAGCTATTTGCCCCTGATGTGTTAGCAGAGGACAGGCTGCTTGCCATCCACACCCTCTTTCATGGAGGGGAAGATGGTGGATGCCAGTGGATATTATTCTGTAGCAGTTCTGCAGTCCTTCAGGCAGAGGTTAGAGGGACTCATCAAATCCCTCACCTTGATGAGGCTCGATTCTGCAATCTGGAGAGTCTCCTTTGTCTTTCTGATCCTGGCTCCTGATTGCCCTTGTAAGGACTCCCCTTGGCCACCTTTGAGGTGGGTGTTATAGAGAGACATGATCTTCTTGTCAGATCAAGAAGATCAGATCAGGTCTTCTTTGACAGATCAAAATGATCTGTCAGTGGCTTCTCTTTTTGTTTTTCCAGTCCACAATCATTCAGTCATGGTTTTTATGGTGATAGAGTATAATTCTCTTGATAACTTAGTAGGCTGATACCTTCCCACTCAATTTCATATGCCAGTAACCACAGCCCATGTTTCTTTCTAGATAAACTTATTAAATAGTTTTCTGCTTTCCTCCCTCCCTCTCTCTTTCTCTCTCTCTCTTCCTCCCTCTCTTCTTGATCTTAATGGGGCTTGAAATGGCATGGCTCCAGCTTCAATCTGATTTGTGCCCTAAGTCACTTCATCCAAATAAGAATTTTTTCCCCCTGATTTTTATTACTGGAATCCTTTTACTTTCCTCCCTTAAATTCCTTCTTTTAATTTTTGGAACCCAGAACAGATGGCTTTCCCAATAAACTCAGATCTAAGATTTGGGTACTTAATTATATTTCATTTAAAATCAGTCCATTCTTTCTTGAGCTCATCCCTTTCTTACAATATTTTAACAGGTGCAGACAAAAGTACATGACTAATGTATATTTTTCATACTCGTTCTTAAAGCTACAACTTCAACAGACAGGCCCTCACAGTTTTGACTCTTTGTAACATGAACCTCCATCTTTTCAACACAAGATATTAGCTTCTTTGCTGTTGAATATCTAATCAGTAGCACACATTTTAGGTTTCTAATGACAAATCAATGAGGTAGAGTGGAGAGGAGTGTCCTGCGGTTTTCAGGGTACTGATGGATGTTTCCAAGGGTCTACATTTAAAACCCATTTTATTGAAGTAATTAATGGAGTTAACTTCGTGTTATATTAAACTACAATACCAACTCTTAAAAAGGGCGTTACTTAAGAAAAATACGATTCAAATAATTGTACAAAGCTCACATTCTTTAGAATTTTAATAAAATTATCTCAGAACACATCTTGGGAAGAATCAGTTCAGTTCAGTCTCTCAATTGTGTCTGACTTTGCAAACCCATGAACTGCCGCATGCCAGGCTTTCGTGTCCATCATCAACTCCCAGAGCATGTATAAACTCATGTCCATCAAATTGGCGATACCATCAAACCATTTCATCCTCTGTCATCCCCTTCTCCTCCTGCCTTCAGTCTTTCCCAAAATCAGTGTTTTTCTAATGAGTCAGCTTTTTGCATCAGGTGGCCAAAGTATTGGAGCTTCAGCTTTAGCATCAATCCTTCCAGTGAATATTCAGGACTGGTTTCCTTTAGGATTGACTGGTTTGATCTCCTTGCTGTCCAAGGGACTCTCAGGAGTCTTCTCCAACACAGCAGTACAAAAGCATCTGTTCTTTGGTGTTCACCTTTCTTTATGGTCCAACTCTCATATCCATTCATGACTACTGGAAAAACCATAACTTTGACTAGACTAGACTATTCTTTGGGGAAGAATAGGAACTATTAATTGTTTCTCAGATGCCAGCTTGGCTTAAGTGCAGGCATGAGTATCAAAGCTTTAGAGTTTGAGGTTTCTTGTCCTGGCATCCTGGACACACTTTTGCTAGAGGTCAGGACAGGCCTCCTTGACCAGTTTGGCCTTGAAGCTGTGGGGGATAGGAGGGCACAGTTAGGTGGAGAACCTTGCGTGTTCAGCCTGGGAGTGTCACTACGGTATAGGAAACATGCCTGGTCCGATAGTCAGGGTGCGGGGGCTGCCCCAGCGATGGAAGAGGAAGAAGGGGCCTCAGGAGAAGCAGCTGCTTTTGCCGGCCCAGGGGAAGCCACCATGTCTCTGCATGAAGGAACTGAGAGCTGAACCGATGGCTGGATAGGATCTGAGAGGAGGAAGTCCCTTTATTTTCTTGAATTCTGTTTTCCCATGGGGAAATTTCTAGGCTTGCATTGAGATCAGATCAGAAACCCAGGCGTGTCCAACTCTTTGTTACCCCATGAACTGTAGCCTGCCAGCCTCCTCTGTCATGGAATTCTCCAGGGCAAGAATACTTGAATGGGTAGCCATCCCCTTCTCCAGGGGATCTTCTTGACCCTGGGTCAAACCTGGGTCTCCTGCATTGCAGGCAGATTTTTCACTGTCTGAGCCACTAAGGAAGGATTGGGTTAGAGATGATTTGAAGCATCTCCAACTCAGTCTGATAAGAACCCTGTTCACTGCACAGGAGAAGAACTCGGGACCAAGGGCTGAGTGTGAGCAGTCATGGTCCACTCACATCACAGCTTCTCAGGGACACTGGCTGCTGGTAATTCTTCGGTAGGTCTCCAGCTTCTGGATAGGATCTTCTTATTGGTGAGTGTAGAGCATCAGGCGGTTGAACAATTAATTCCTTCTGCAGTAAAACAACAAAAGAAAGGTGATTTAGGGTGTGATCTTTCTGCTTATAAAGTATAGAAAATCATAGAAGGAGGAGTCAAAGAAAAGGGAAATTGCTCATCCTAAATCCAGTGGCTGTGCCCTTTCAGATGTTCCTAAACTTTTGGTCTCACTTGCATGGACTATAAAGTAGGAGAAAAACTGATGACAACTCTGGGCTGACATGCTTGGAGGAACAAATAGAACATTACAGTTCTTTAGGGCCAGGGGCTCTCAGCTTTGGGTCGCCTATTAGACTCCAGCTAATCTCTGCTCCATCGCGAGTTTTCCTGATACCCACTGCCTCTGCAGAAGCTGTGTCTCTTAAGTTCAGATTCTGGTCTCCTCCACTGCCCTCCAACATATCTGGAAATACTTTGCACACCGACTGCTAGAGGCCCCCTCTTTGATATTTTGGTCCCCAAACACTGCTGAAAGGAGCCACAGGAGTAACTGCACTGAGATCACGTTTCCCAAGCTGGTGTACAAATGCGGAATTACAAAGAAAGGCAAGGAGAGATAAGAAAGCCTTCCACAGTGATCAATGCAAAGAAATAGAGGAAAACAACAGAATGGGAAAGACTAGAGATCTCTTCAAGAAAATTAGAGATACCAAGGGAACATTTCATGAAAATATTCATGGGCACAATAAAGGACAGAAATGGTATGGACCTAACAGAAACAGAAGAGATTAAGAAGAGGTGACAAGAAAACACAGAAGAACTGTACAAAAAAGATCTTCATGACCCAGATAACCATGATGGTGGGATCACTCACCTAGAGCCAGACATCCTGGAATGCGAAGTCAAGTGGGCCTTAGGAAACACCACTATGAACAAAGCTAGTGGAGGTGATGGAATTCCAGTTCAGCTATTTCAAATCCTGAAAGATGATGTTGTGAAAGTGCTGCACTCAAGATGCCAGCAAATTTGGAAAACTCAGCAGTGGCCACAGGACTGGAAAAGGTCAGTTTTCATTCCAATCCCAAAGAAAGGCAATGCCAAAGAATGCTCAAACTACTGCACAATTGCACTCATCTCACATGCTAGTAAAGTAATGCTCAAAATTCTCCAAGCCAGGCTTTAACAGTATGTGACCCGTGAATTTCCAGATGTTCAAACTGGATTTAGAAAAGGCAGAGGAACCAGAGATCAAATTGCCAGCATCTGTTGGATCATTGAAAAAGCACGAGAGTTTCAGAAATCTATTTCTGCTCTATTGACTATGCCAAAGCCCGTGATTGTTTGGATCACAACAAACTGTGGAAAATTCTTAAAGAGATGGGAATACCAGACCACCTTCCCTGCCTCCTGAGAAACCTGTATGCAGGTCAGGAAGCAACAGTTAGAACTGGACATGGAACAACAGACTGGTTCCAAATAGGAAAAGGAGTACGTCCAGGCTGTACATTGTCACCCTGCTTATTTCACTTCTATGAAGAATACATCATGTGAAATGCCAGGCTGGATGAAGCACAAGCTGGAATCAACATTTCTGGGAGAAATATCAATAACCCCAAATATGCAGATGACACCACCCTTATGGCAGAAAGTGAAGAAGAACTAAAGAGCCTCTTGATGAAAGTAAAAGAGGACAGTGAAAAAGTT
This sequence comes from Bison bison bison, assembly GCF_000754665.1. Lineage (NCBI taxonomy): Eukaryota > Metazoa > Chordata > Mammalia > Artiodactyla > Bovidae > Bison > Bison bison. The sequence continues at coordinate 8,187,295 of NW_011495033.1, read as the reverse complement.
GGCTTAAAACTCAACATTCAGAAAACTAAGATCATGGCTTATGGTCCAATCACTTCATGTCAAATAGATGGGGAAATTATGGAAACAGTGAGAGGCTTCATTTTTGAGGGCTTCAAAATCACTGCAGATGGTGACTACAGCCATGAAATGAAAAGACACTTCCTCCTTGGAAGAAAAGTTATGACCAACCTAGTTCAGTTCAGTCACTCAGTCATGTCTGACTCTTTGTGACCCCATGAATCGCAGCACACCAGGCCTCCCTGT
>NW_011495033.1:8185115-8186931 GCF_000754665.1 Bison bison bison | reverse complement strand
CATCTCATCCTCTGTCATCCCCTTCTCCTCCTGCCCCCAATCCCTCCCAGCATCAGAGTCTTTTCCAATGAGTCAGCTCTTCGCATGAAGTGGCCAAAGTACTGGAGTTTCAGCTTTAGCATCATTCCTTCCAAAGAAATCCCAGGGCTGATCTCCTTCAGAATGGACTGGTTGGATCTCCTTGCAGTCCAAGGGACTCTCAAGAGTCTTCTCCAACAACACAGTTCAAAAGCATCAATTCTTCCGCACTCAGCTTTCTTCACAATCCAACTCTCACATCCATACATGACCACAGGAAAAACCACAGCCTTGACTAGACGAACCTTTGTTGGCAAAGTAATATCTCTGCTTTTCAATATGCTACCTAGGTTGGGCATAACTTTTCTTCCAAAAGTAAGTAAGTGTCTTTTAATTTCATGGCTGCAGTCACCATCTGCAGTGATTTTGGAACCCAGAAAAATAAAGGCTGACACTGTTTCCACTGTTTCCCCATCTATTTCCCATGAAGTGATGGTACCAGATGCTATGATCTTAGTTTTCTGAATGTTGAGTTTTAAGCCAACTTTTTCACTCTCCTCTTTCACCTTCATCAAGAGACTTTTTAGTTCTTCTTTACTTTCTGCCATAAGGGTGGTGTCATCTGCATATCTGAGGTTATTGATATTTCTCCCAGCAATCCTGATTCCAGCTTGTGCTTCTTCCAGCCCAGCATTTCTCATGATGTACTCTGCATAGAAGTGAAATAAGCAGGGTGACAATATACAGCCTTGACGAACTCCTTTTCCTATTTGGAACCAGTCTGTTGTTCCATGTCCAGTTCTAACTGTTGCTTCCTGACCTGCATACAGATTTCTCAAGAGGCAGGTCAGGTTGTCTGGTATTCCCATCTCTTTCAGAATTTCCCACAGTTTCTTGTGATCCACACAGTCAAAGGCTTTGGCATAGTCAATAAAGCAGAAATAGATGTTTTTCTGGAACTCTCTTGCTTTTTCCATGATCCAGCGGATGTTGGCAATTTAATCTCTTGTTCCTCTGCCTTTTCTAAAACCAGCTTGAACAACTGGAAGTTCACAGTTCACGAATTGCTGAAGCCTGGCTTGGAGGATTTTGAGCATTAGTTTACTAGCGTGTGAGATGAGTGCAATTGTGTGGTAGTTTGAGCATTCTTTGGCATTGCCTTTCTTTGGGATTGGAATGAAAACTGACCTTTTCCAGTCCTGTGGCCACTGCTGAGTTTTCCAAATTTGCTGGCATATTGAGTGCAGCACTTTCACAGCATCATCTTTCAGGATTTGAAATAGCTCAACTGGAATTCCATCACCTCCACTAGCTTGTTCATAGTGATGCTTTCTAAGGCCCACTTGACTTCACATTCCAGGACGTCTGGCTCTACGTCGGTGATCACACCATCGTGATTATCTGGGTTGTGAAGATCTTTTTGTACAGTTCTTCTGTATATTCTTGACACAGAAGCTCTATACAGTCAACAAAAACAAGACCAGGAGCTGACTGTGGCTCAGATCATGAATTCCCTATTGCCAAATTCAGACTTAAATTGAAGAAAGTAGGGAAAACCACTAGACCGTTCAGGTATGACCTAAATCAAATCCCTTATGATTATACAGTGGAAGTGAGAAATAGATTTAAGGGACTAGATCTGATAGATAGAGTGCGTGATGAACTATGGACTGAGCTTCATGACATTGTACAGGAGACAGGGATCAAGACCATCCTCATGGAAAAGAAATGCAAAAAAGCAAAATGGCTGTCTGGGGAGGCCTTACAAATAGCTGTGAAAAGAAGAGAAGTGAAAAGC
>NW_011495033.1:8184746-8184927 GCF_000754665.1 Bison bison bison | reverse complement strand
CAGTCACCATCTGCAGTGATTTTGGAACCCAGAAAAATAAAGGCTGACACTGTTTCCACTGTTTCCCCATCTATTTCCCATGAAGTGATGGTACCAGATGCTATGATCTTAGTTTTCTGAATGTTGAGTTTTAAGCCAACTTTTTCACTCTCCTCTTTCACCTTCATCAAGAGACTTTTTA
>NW_011495033.1:8182477-8184646 GCF_000754665.1 Bison bison bison | reverse complement strand
TTTTCCAGTAGTCATGTATGGATGTGAGAGTTGGCCTATAAAGAAAGCTGAGTGCTGAAGAATTGATGCTTTTGAACTGTCATGTTGGAGAAGACTCTTGAGAGTCCCTTGGACTACAAGGAGGTCCAACCAGTCCATCCTAAAGGAAATCAGTCCTGAATATTCATTGGAAGGACTGATGCTGAAGGTGAAACTCCAATATTTTGGCTACCTGATGTGAAGAGCTGACTCATGTGAAATGACTCTGATGTTGGGAAAGATTGAAGGCAGGAGGAGAAGGGGATGACAGAGGATGAAATAGCTGGATGGCATCACTGACTGAGTGGACATGAAATTGAGTAAGCTCCGGGAGTTGGTGATGGACAGGGAAGCCTGGTGTGCTGCAGTCCATGGGGTCCCAAAGAGTCGGACATGACTGAGTGACTGAACTGAACTGAACTGTACTGGGAAGAGCTGAACTTTATGTTCACAGCTGGAATTCTCATCCAGGCTCTGCGTAGGAGCAGCTGTGCAATCAGGCTCACTCCTTACCCATCTCAGTCTTTTCCTGATCTTGTAAAAGCAGTTGTTAAAGTGAGAGTGTGAGTACCCATCTGCTCTGATGGCTCATTGTGCCCCAGAGAGGGGGTGATGTGCTTCAGAGGGAAAAAGAGGGGTGTTTGCATGGCTGAGCAAGCACCTGGGTGCTGAAGGCGGCTGACCCAGAAGGACTCTGTTGGAGAGTGAATACTTGAGCTTCACCGTGGCAGCTGCTGGTTTCTGAGTTGGTCTCAGCCTCTCCGTTCCTCCAGTGGCTCTGCATGTCTCTTACAGAGAACAGATAAGAATAAGGAATCAGTCAGTGGGTGAGAGGCCCTTATTTTTGTGAATGAATCACAAGATGGAGTAACAAATCTGCTGAGCCATCACCCTATCTTGAGGAGGATGTTAAGAAATTAAAGAGAAAAGTGTGACTTGATGCTGGCCTATTTTTATTCTCAGGTCGGGAGTGCTAGGGAAGGTGGGAGCTACGCCCAGTCAGACCACAAGATGTGACATCTGGCTGATATTAAAGCTTCTGCTTTTTGGAAATAAAACACTTTCTGTAGAAAAAGGAAGGAAATAGAGGTACCAAGGTCAAGGAGATGCAAGGAATTTCCCCATTTTCCTTTTAGGATCCCAGGTGCCAGGGAAGAGAACACAGGCCACATATCTAAATGTACGGCATGTTAAATAATTCGCAAGCATCTCTTAAGACCACTGTTTCAGCTGTTATCCTTATACTGCTGAGTGTGGTGTTCGGTGTGGACATGTCATCTACAGCGTTTATTATGTTGAAGTATATTCCTTTAATATCCCATTTGTTGAGACTTTTTATTATGAAAGGATTTTGTATTTCATCAAATGCTTTTTCTACATCTATTGAGAGAATTGTATGATTTTTAGCTTTCATTCTATTAATGTGGTGCATCATATTTATTGATTTGTGTATGTTGAATCACCCTTACATGGCTAAATCCCACTTGATAGTGGTATAAAATCCTTTTAATGTGCTCTTGAATTCAGCTTGGGATATTTTATTGAGAATTTTTGCATCTATATTTATCAGGAGCATGGGCTTGTAGTCTTTTTTTCTTGTAACATTTTTACCCAGCTTTGATATCAAAGTAATGCTGGCCTCATAAAATTAGTTTTAGCATGTTTCCTCTTTTTTGGTCTTTTGGAAGAGTTTACAAAACATTTTTGTAAATGTTTTGATAAACGTTTTTTCCTTAAATGTTTGATAAAACATTTTTCCTTAAATGTTCCTTAAAAAAAAAAAAACCATGTATCTATAAAGCTCACTAAAGCAAAGCACAGTAAAATGAGGTATGGCAATAAAAGGCGTTAAATTTATCAAATAAAAAAAAAAAATAAAGTGCTGAAAAATTAAAGCTGTCAAAAAAAAAAAAAAACAAAGTAGGGGCAGTATTCTTTAACAATGACAATATCATAAAAAACAAAGAAAGGCTGTAAAAGTGTTCCAGATTAAAAGAGACTTTATCAACATGACAATGAAATGCAATATCTGATCCTGGACTAGATCTTGTACTAGAAGGAAAAAGTGCTAAAAAGGACACTGAGGGTCAGTTAACAGTATTAGAATACAGACAGTAGATTTAATAAAAGTATTTTATCCATGTTAAATTA
>NW_011495033.1:8180568-8182235 GCF_000754665.1 Bison bison bison | reverse complement strand
AAAAAAAAAAAAAAAAAAAAAGAAACCACAGCAGAGACAAAAAAAAAAAAAATATCAGCATACACAAAAGTAGAGAGATAGTATAATGAAAAAAAAAAAAGTTTGATAAAAATCATTAGGGAAACCTTCTAGTCCTGGACCTTTCTTTGCTAGAAGATTTTTGATTGCTGATTCAATCTCCTTACTTACTATTGTTTTGTTCAGATTTTCTGTTTCTTCATAATTTAGTTTTTTGTAGATTGCACTTTTCTAGGAATGTACCCATGACTTTATGTTATCTCATCTGTTTGTGTAAATTGTTATGTAGTCCCATGTAATCCTTCACATTTCTGTGGTATTGTTGCAATGTTTTCTTTTTAATTTCTGATTTTATTTATTTGAGCCTTTTTTTCCTCTTTATCTTCTTTAGTGTAGCAAACTGTCAAGTTTTGATTATCTTAAAAAAAAATAGCTCTTAGTTTTGTTGATCTTTTCTGTTGTTTTTCTGGACTCCATTTAATTTATTTCTGTTCTGATCTTTGTTATTTCCTTCCTTCTGCTAGTTTTGGGCCGAGTTTGTTCCTCTTTTTTCTAGTTTCTTAAAATGTATCGTTAGATTGTTTATTTGAGATCTTTTTTTTTCTGGTGAAGATATTAATCACTATAAACTTCCCTCTTAGAATATTTTGCTGCATCTTATAAGTTTTAGTTTCCATTTTCACTTTTTCAAGATATCTTTTGATTCTTCATTTACCCATTGTTTAGGAGGGTTTGTTTGATTTTCATATTTGTGAATTTTCCACTTTTTCTCCTGTTATTTATTGATGGCTTTATACCATTGTGTTCAGAAAAGATACTTGCCATGATTTCAGTTTTCATACATTCATTGAGACTTATTTTGTTATCTACCATACGATCTATCTTGGAAGATGTTTTGTGTATGATTGAGAAGAATGTGTTTTCTGCTTCTGTTGAGTGAAATGTTCTGTTTGCTTGTCGGGTGTATTTTGTCTAAAGTACAGCTCAAGTCTAACATTTTCTTATTGATCTCCTCTCTGGATAACCTATCTATTGTTGAAAATGATGTATTTAAGTACCCTACTATTATTGTATTGTTGTCTATTTTTCCTTTTAGATCTATTAGTATTTGCTTAATATGAATATTTAATTATTTCAATGTTGGGTGCACATGTACTTATAATTGTTACATTCCCTTGATGAATTGACACCTTGGTTGTCATGCAATGACCTTCCTTGTCTCTTACAGTTTTTGGCTGAATGCCTATTTTGTCTTCCTTGCCACTAGCGCCACCTGGGAGAGTATATATACTATCAGAAGTATCAGTTCAGTTCAGTCACTCAGTCATGTTCGACTCTTTGCGACCCCATGAATCGCAGCACGCCAGGCCTCCCTGTCCGTGACCAACTCCTGGACCCAGACTCATGTCCATCGAGTCAGTGATGCCATCCAGCCTTCTCATCCTCTGTCGTCCCCTTCTCCTCCTGCCCCCAATCCCTCCCAGCCTCAGAGTCTTTTCCAATGAGTCAGCTCTTCGCATGAAGTGGCCAAAGTACTGGAGTTTCAGCTTTAGCATCATTCCTTCCAAAGAAATCCCAAGGCTGATCTCCTTCAGAATGGACTGGTTGGATCTCCTTGCAGTCCAAGGGACTCTCAAGAGTCTGTCTCC
>NW_011495033.1:8179669-8179948 GCF_000754665.1 Bison bison bison | reverse complement strand
CCAACTCTCACATCCATACATGACCACAGGAAAAACCATAGCCTTGACTAGACGAACCTTTGTTGGCAAAGTAATGTCTCTGCTTTTGAATATGCTATATAGGTTGGGCATAACTTTCCTTCCAAGGAGTAAGCATCTTTTAATTTCATGGCTGCAGTCACCATCTGCAGTGATTTTGGAGCCCAGAAGAATAAAGTCTGACACTGTTTCCCCATCTATTTCCCATGAAGTGATGGGACCGGATGCCATGATCTTTGTTTTCTGAATGTTGAGCTTTGA